>NC_090267.1:132932959-133307959 GCF_040414725.1 Anabrus simplex | reverse complement strand
TGCTAATCTGGAGAAGGTGGTAGATGGTTTTATATCAAGAAATGAGATTAGAATGCGGGCATTCCTTCAAAGAACTACATTTACCAATGGAGTCTTTTTAGGCGGTGCATCTGGTGGTCGAGCTTTTCACATTTCGTATCGTGAAATGCATAATACACAGTAAGAGATATTCATCATCATCATCATCATCTGTTTACCCTCCAGGTTCGGTTTTTCCCTCGGACTGAGCGAGGGATCCCACCTCTACCGCCTCAAGGGCAGTGTCCTGGAGCTTCAGACTCTTGGTCGGGGATACAACTGGGGAGTATGACCAGTACCTCGCCCAGGCGACCTCACCTGCTATGCTGAACAGGGGCCTTATGGAAGGATGGGAAGATTGGAAGGGATAGGCAAGGAAGAGGGAAGGAAGCGGCCGTGGCCTTAAGTTAGGTACCATCCCGGCATTCGCCTAAAGGAGAAGTGGGAAACCACGGAAAACCACTTCCAGGATGGCTGAGGTGGGAATCGAACCCACCTCTACTCAGTTGACCTCCCGAGGCTGAGTGGACCCCGTTCCAGCCCTCGTACCACTTTTCAAAGTTCGTGGCAGAGCCGGGAATCGAACCCGGGCCTCCGGGGGTGGCAGCTAATCACGCTAACCACTACACCACAGAGGCGGACAAGAGATATTTATTAAGAAAATGTATTTTTGAATCAATTTCTATCTTTCTGTTTACTTGTGAATATTATTGAAACCTCCGCACTTATTCGGTAGCACATGTGGATTTGGCCCTGTTTTACGGCCGGATGCCCTTTCTGACGCCAACCCTATATGGAGGGATCTAATCACTATTGCGTTGTTTCTGTAGTGATTAGTAGTGTAGTGTGTTGTGTGAATATGAAGAGGAAAGTGTTGGGACAAACACAAACACCCAGTCCCCGGGCCAGAAGAATTAATCAGAGGCGATTAAAATCCCCGACCCGACCGGGAATCGAACCCGGGACCCTCTGAACCGAAGGCCTTAGCGCTGACCATTCAGCCAGTGAGTCGGGCAATAATAATAATAATAATAATAATAATAATAATAATAATAATAATAATAATAATAATAATAATAATAATAATAATAATAATGCTTTACGTGCCGCCAATTACTTTTACGCCGAGGTACCGGAAGTTAGTCCCGCATGAGTGCCAAAAAATCTACCGACACGAGGCTGACGTATTTGAGCACCTTCAAATAACACCGGACTGAGTCAGGATCGAACCTGCCAAGTTTGGGTCAGAAGGCCAGTGCCTCAACCGTCTGAGCCACTCAGCCGGGCGCATTATTTATTTATACTGTTCTAAAGCAGCAATTGCACCTATCTATAAGCAAGGGAACAGGAAGGATTGTAACAAACTATCGAGGTATTTCATTGATCAGTATACCAGGCTAGGTGTTCACTGGCATTTTGGAAGGGAGGGTGCGATCAGTGGTTGGGAGTAACTTGGATGAAAATCAGTGTAGTTTCAGACCACAGAGGGGCTGCCAGGATCAGATTTTCAGTATACATCAAGTAATTGAAAAGTGCTACGAGAGGAATAGACAGTTATGTTTCGTAGAATCCGCCTCTGTGGTGTGGTGGTTAGCGTGATTAGCTGCCACCCCCGGGGGCCCGGATTCGATTCCCGGCTCTGCCACGAAATTTGAAAAGTGGTACGAGGGCTGGAACGGGGTCCACTCAGCCTCGGGAAGTCAAATGAGTAGAGGTGGGTTCGATTCCCACCTCAGCCATCCTGGAAGTGGTTTTCCGTGGTTTCCCACTTCTCCTCCAGGCGAATGCCGGGATGGTACCTAACTTAAGGACACGGCCGCTTCCTTCCCTCTTCCTTGCCTATCCCTTCCAATCTTCCCATCCCTCCACAAGGCCCCTGTTCAGCATAGCAGGTGAGGCCGCCTGGGAGAGGTACTGGTCCTACTCTCCAGTTGTATCCCCCGACCAAGAGTCTGAAGCTCCAGGACACTGCCCTTGAGGCGGTAGAGGTGGGATCCCTAAGTTAGGAATGAAGCTGTACGCAAAAACCGGCTCCGATGGTGGGGTCGTATGAGGTGAATGGGGGAGGATAGGTTACCTAAGAGAATAATAGACTCAATTGTGGAGGGTAAGAGAAGTAGAGAGATACAAAGACGACGATGGCTAGACTCAGTTTCTAACGATTTAAAGATAAGACGTATAGAACTAAATGAGGCTACAGAACTAGTTACAAATAAAGGATTGTGGCGGCTTTCAGTAAATTCACAGAGAGTTGCAGACCTGACGCTGAAAGGCATAACAGTCTATAATGAAGATCCCTATATATAATTTTCATTGACATATTATCTCATTCTGACCAACAGAATGTTACAACATTTTATAACAATGATTATCGTATCATTACACTGAATTTACGTATGTTAGTTTGATAAAGGGATGTTCTTTTCTGTTTACCCTCCAGAGTTGGATTTTCCCTCGTTTTCCCTCGGACTCAGAGAGGGATCTACCGCCTCAAGAGCAGTGTCCTGGAGCATGAGACTTTGGATCGGGGGATACAACTGGGGAGGATGACCAGTACCTCGTCCAGGCGGCCTCACCTGCTATACTGAACAGAGGCCTTCTAGAGAAGGGGGGGGGGAGGAATTGGAAGGGATAGACAAGGAAGAGGGAAGGAAGCGGTCGTGGCCTTAAGTAAGGTACCATCCCACCATTTGCCTGGAGGAGAAGTGGGAAACCACGGAAAACCACTTCCAGGATGGCTGAGGTGAGAATCTCCTCAGTTGACCTCCCGAGGCTGAGTAGACCCGTTCCAGCCTTCGTACCACTCTTCAAATTTCGTGGCAGAGCCGGGAATCGAACCCGGGCCTCCGGGGGTGGCAGCTAATCACACTAACCACTACACTACAGAGGCGGACAGAAAGGAACGTTACTGGGAAAAAGTATTATGCACTGCATTTCACCACAGAAGTCAGCAGAATAGGAGGAGCAGTTAAAGAATGTCAAACACTTGTCACATATACGTACCTGCGCCAAATGCTTTTGTATGCAATATATGCAAGTTTAGATAAAAATATATCTCTCAAATCCGAACAAAAGAATATTTCCACTACACAATTCTTATTCGTAGAAAATGTATGGAAAAGTAAAAATATTCCAGAGGAATATCTCCTGGCCCGGTATAATTGATACCAGGGCCGGATACTGGGCTCGTTGTTATTGATTTATCAATTATTTTATTGTTATTTGGTGTTCGAGGAAGGTAGAAATTACATATATTTGTTCACATTTGTCCGTGATTACTGTTTGGTCGAAATTGAGCTAGTCCATTCTGTTCTTTACGTAGGCTACCATTCATTCATTTCGTTGAATTTGGACGTAGCTGAGGATACGGCGTCAGAATGCAGCCCACGTTCAGCTTCCTCCCAAAATAGTGTCACCCAGCAGAGGTTGCTTGTTCCACACCATATCTGAGAGCCGGAGATAAACATAACACATGACTTGCACCTAATTGCACGTCATTATAATGAGTCATACTTAACGGACGAACCATAAATTTGGTGACGAAATTTCTCTCACTTTGCCTTATGACTAAGAAGTTTGCACATTACTCATGCTTTTAGGGTTAATCTGTGCAAGCACGTTTACATTCCCAAAATCGCGTTCGCTGTTCAAGAGTCGTGGGTAACACAGGACGAAGAGAGCAGAAAATTCTCAGCCTTAACTTGGGAAATTTAAATGGAAGATCCACACGCTGACGAGGGGAATCTCTCCCATAGAAAATTAACGTAAAATTGCAGTGCTTTGTTTATGAAATTAAAACCGACCACACGTCCAATACTGTGTTTCAGAAATTCTAGGAATACGATTTACAGAGAGGAATGGACAATACCGACCCTTACTGCCTCAGGTGGCAGCGCGCGGGCCTATCATCGCTGGGTTCCGTGGTTCAAATCCTGGTCACTCCACGTGAGATTTGTGCTGGACAAAGCGAAGGTGGGGCAGGTTTTTCTCAGGGTACGCCGGTTTTGCTTGTCATCTTTCGTTCCAGCTACACTCTCCAATATCATTTCATTTTCATCTGTCAGTTGTTAATCATTGCCCCAGAGGAGTGCGACAGGCTTCGGCAGCCGGGGCAATTCCTATCCTCGCCGCTAGATGGGGCTTGATTCATTCCATTCCTGACCCGGTCGAATGCCTGGAAACAGGCTGAGGATTTTCAATGGACAACACATTTCTAATTGGGTAAAAATTGAAAATGAATACGGACAGGACAATAATATACGTGGTAAACTAGCAGCATACTGAATCTGAGGTAATTCTGCATGGGAAACATGCCAATTACCGAAAGGTTTACTTACGAAGCAGAATTAATAAGCAAAGACGGTGTCAATTTGAAGCGAAATTCTGTACGCCCTATACGTAAATAACCTTCCATATCTCCAGGAGTAGAAAATACAACAGTACAACATATGACATAGCTGTTTACACCTCTCGTAGGAGAAACAGAGATGCATCTCCGCATTGAACTCATGGATTTCGATGTTCTGGAAGTGGTGCCTTCAGAATAAAATAAAAATTAATCCAGACAAGATCCAGGCGATTTTATTCTCAAAAGGCCTAACAGTTGATCATCTTACTATCAACAATGTCCCTCTGTCCTGGACCAATAAGATAAAATATCTCCGCTTAACAATGGACAAAAGTCTCACCTGGAGTAGGAATATCGAACAGGGCCTGCAACGAGCAGCAGCACGCGTGGCTGCCCTAAAACCTCTGCTTTATAATAAATATATCTCCTTTACCATCAAGAGAAATATTTATCAAGCATGTATCAGGCCCATGCTGCTGTGTGGGTGCGAGGCCTGGTGCTATATCCCTAAAACTCCCTTTTCAAAATTAGAAACTTTCCAAAGCAAACTACTACGTAAGATGACTGGAGCCCCCGTCCTGAAATCGAATAGGTGGATACGATCCGAACTACGTATTCCGAGTCTTAGAACTCAGGTTAAAAAGACAGCTAAGATGACCAAATGTAGAATCCTGCGAACCCCGTCAGCCGTACCGAGCATCTGTCTTCTCAAACAGGTCATAAGAACCAAGAAGCCTAATACTCGGCTTAAGCATCGTGGCCCTTGGCTCACTTATGACCTGGTGTGTGATGTTTTAATACTAATGCTAGTAACCTATATAAAATTAACCATTAGTGCTATCAGGTGCAATTTAGAAAAACATGCTTCTTTAATTAAAATTATAATTTTTAAAGCTGATTTTTGATAGATACAAAAATGACTCGTAATAGATGAATGGATTTTAACATCTGGAACGCATAAAATCTAATAGTAATGTGTAACTATTTCACAAAATTAAAAAAATCCTTATTGATTATGATTTAATCTTTGGAAGATATTCTCAGAATTAAAGAAAGTTGTGGCTAAGCGGGTTTTCATCAGAAATGCTTTCCCACCAATTACATTGTCCAGGAATACATATGTGCAGAGCTTGTGTTCGCAATTATTTAGGTCAAAAATACGCATACATTTCATCATCTGATAGGACCTGATTGTTGCGTAATCCAATAATGCGGGATTACAACTAAAACAAGTGAATTATTCAAATCACATTGCCAAAATATTGTCCTAGAATGATGGTGAAGTGACGAAAATGTCCACTTTTGACTCGACCGGTTTTATTCACGTCACTCCATTCTGTCAAATTAACCTAAACTTTATACTATGACCAGGTCGGTTTTAGAGCAATTTTTTTGATTCATCAGATAGACTCACACATTTCTTTCCAGATTATATTAAAACATAATTTATAGAATGTTGTGATTTGGACGGCTTAATTCATAGATGCCTCTTATAATCATACATTTCTCATTGGTGACATATCAAGTTAACTAGGAGAGCTCTGTGCCTGTGTGGTTGTCTAAACTTCTAGTTTAGTTGCAGTCAATGGCCATACACTTGTTTGCACTTTGTCAATGATTCATGGCTCTGTCTACAGGAAATGGCATGTTATCCACCACGTAGCTCCCCGCAACGAGAGCATACACAGTATGAATCAGGTAGATGAAACATTAATCTTCTGCATAACTTATGGTGGAAACCATGCACCGCGAATCTAGTCATTGCGTGCCGCAGCTCGTAATTTGCTCGTTTCCAGCCGTGCGAGATTATCGCATCAGTGGTAAAGAAGTCGTCCCAGATTTTCGCTCTCTTTGCCGATAAAACTTGCAGGGTATTCATGTAACTGGAAGTGGCTGGAAGTAGCAGCTTAAACCGTAGCTCCTAGGTCTATATGTAGTATAATTCTTTAGCACTACCCAAAGGGCATGTGTAGCTTAATACTATACTGCTAATAATAAGAGTTGGCGTCTGACATTTCTTAGAGGGAGGTCCGTTTATTGCCTGCCGAGGCTGGATAAAAGGAGTGGCTGTGTGGTTGCCATGGAAACGAGGGTGGGGCGACTGCGGTTGCCATGGAGATAAAACTTCAGGGCAGCTCGTCTTGCTGGGAGTTGCCAAACCTGTCACTGTCACTGATAAGAACCTGATTGTTTGTATAAGAGTGATCGAAATGGGACGACACCGCCTGGCCAGGTAGTCTACAAGATATCACAGTGGTCAGAATGAAGGAGGGAACAAGTGAGCCGGAAGCGAGGGGTAAGAGCATGTACAAAGGAATGGTGGAATGTGGCAACATCGTGAAATGGCACGTGCAGTGCTCCTCCCTCCAACCTTACCTGTCAGACGCCAACTTTAGTTAAGTCTAGTATAGGGTTGCGAACAGTGGCTAGCGATACGGAGGACCTTCAAACGAATCCAGGCTGAGAAACAGTTCAACATATAGTGACTGAGAGCATAACCAGTCCGGTTATTTTCTGACAGCAACAACGAGTGCAGCAGGCTAAATAATCAATCTACCGAGTGACTTCGCCGTGCGGTTAGGTAGCGCAGCTGTGAGCTTGCATTCGGGAGCTAGTGGGTTCGAGCCCCAATGTCGGCAACCCTGAGGATGGTTTTCCGTTGTTTTTCATTTTCACACCAGACAAATGCTGAGGCTGTACCTTCATTAAGGCCACGGCCACTTCCTTCCCACTCCTAGCCCTTTCATATCCCATCGTCGCCATAAGATCTTCCTATGTCAGTGCGATATAACGCAAGTTGAAAAAAAAGAGAGTCCAAATGTTTGTATATAGTTTGTATAGTCCTCTGCGTGTAAGGACGTACCCTAAGGGTGCAACCTTACCCTTTCTCCCTTGTAATATTAAGGTATTGATTTATAGTTACTTTTCTTGCTGTTGGGTATTTTGCAGGTCTTTTTCAGTGTCGCTAACCATACAGTTTAGGGACCCTACTTGCCGATACGATGTCTTACATTTACCGTTAATCTGGCACGTTGGCAACGTTCAATCACTGTTCTAGCGTGAATTGCGTGTTGACACCGCATCGCCGTTAAAGTCACTAGTGATACATTTGCGAGAATATTGAAAGCATATTTTCTTTTTCTTTGGGATTGTAAATCTATTTGGCTAATACCAGGTAAGTAGAATTGTGGCATGTTCGGATAATGCATTCAATAACATAGTTTGTGTGAAATGATGAAAGTGCTCAAATACGCCAGTCTCATGTCTAGATCTACCGGTGCATGAAATAACTCTTGCGGGACGAAATTTTGGCAGTAGAACATATTATTATTTTCAAATCCGCAGTGAACTTGAAAGCTGACCTAATTTCCGTTCACGGAGCTTGGCACATTAGTATTCCTATATGTTTCCTGATAAGCTTGAAGATATAACCAGCCTGCAGGCTGAAAATATGCCCAATAATCTCTCTCCTTACTAGTTACCGGTATTGAAGAGAGAAGAAAATGTTCGCGCAAAAGAAAGGGAAGTCATTGGATGTCTGGAACTTTCGAAAATCACACTGCAAAGACTTATTAAATAAATTGCATCGTTTAACACGCCCCTCTTTTCAAGAATATGGTTATAGTACGCCTACTGTATATCAAAATAAAGACAGATATATGTAACATTAATTTGAGTGAGAAAGTGTGTTTATTTCCTTAATTCTTCGTTGAGCGTGGAAATCGACTTAATTATGAATATCTTGATTTATTTCATGTTAACTTTTATCATTTACTAGGGTAGGGAGACATTCATTATCGGTGTTTACATTGAGGTTAGTTTGTTATGGTTATGCCTGGTGATTTTAATATGTAACCAGGCAGGTTGGAAGCAGTGATCAGCCATTACAAAAAAAGAAAAAAGAAGAGCATCGGGCGGCGATATTTACTTTCTGGGGTATTGCCTTACGTGGCGATTACTATAGTGAGGTTCCTGTATTTATAGCTAATGCTGGAGACTCCGGTAATACAATGACTGATGGTATCTGTCGTGTCATTGTATAAAATTAGCATACACAATCTTGTAGGTGTTTGGTTCATACCATTCATTGCTTACTAGGCTGTTCACCTCCACATGTCCTGACCTGGACCCACGACACGGTACATGTTTCTCATTATTTATTGGTCCAATCGCGCTGCAGCTTATCCGTCGCGAAGAACGGCCGCCTGACATTTCTGCGGCCGGCGGGCCGGCAGGCTATTTTTGTCCTCCCGTCATGGGCGGATTGCTCGGCTGTGTTGTTTGCACCGCCTCAGTCGCCAAGGTAAATAAGAGACTTGCTTGACCCTCAACCACATAACTCAAGTCGGAACATGCAACGCGCGACTCGCTGACAGACACAGTTATGTTGCGTGAAGACGGCACTTTATAAACCTATGCACCAATCCACATTAGCTGAATAGTAATTTGATCCCTGTCATTGAAGTAGGAAGGGACAAGTTTGATGCGGGCAGGTGCAGGTACGATGACTGACGATAAAGTTTCAGAAGCTTTAATATTGAAATCACCAACAAACTAAACCAAACCAACCCCCATTGGTGCAACGGCCCCTAAGGCTCATGGCCTACCAGCTCAGCCCGAAGGCCTGCAGATTTTGAGGTGTTGTGTGGTCAGCACGACGAATCCTCTCGGCCGTTAATCTCAGCTTTCTATACCGGGGCCACCATCTCACCGTCCCATAGCACCTCAGCTGTAATAACGTAGGCCGAGAGGATCTGTAACTAACCCTCAGATCCAGAAATCACCACCAGTGTTGTCAATTTAATAGTTATACCAACATTGTGGTTTTGAATCTCTGCCTGATTGGAACTTACAGGGATAGTGGGAAATATGATGGCATTTTTACATCGACTTACGGACTTTTGGTGGTATAGCCCTTGCGCAAAAGCGCGAGTACGGAGCAATTGTTGCTACTGGCATGAAATTCATAATTAATTGATTATTTAAAGCATAACTGTTACAATGAAGTTAAAATTAGCGTCTTATCCAAACCAGGATGCTGGCAGTTTAGTCGGGGCTTTCAACTAAGTCGGAGGACCTTTGTTCAGGAACTCTCAGACGAGGTTTACTTGCGTTAGGGTGGCAAGGCCAGTTCTTTTCTACTCTACCTCTAGCGAACGCATATGGGCTTTTCATGCAAGTGGCTACCACGCCCAGCGTTCCTTAATTTCAAATATCCCTTGAAATCCCGCATTTAACATGCGTACGCCATTGTCGATTATTATATTAACTATTAAAATTTATTTAGCTTTCGGTGTTCTACAGTGCATTGTAACTACTACTGCATCACTTTCTCTCTCTCTCTCTCTCTCTCTCTTTCTCTCCCGGAATTATGCAATCCTTCGAAACATCTCCGAAGGACACCGATTCCTAAATAGCCTAGTAAAGCGGGAAATTTGCATCGAAATCGAGATATTCTGAATATTTGGAGGCATTATCTAAAGAATTTTGCACAGTTCCTTGGTTGAATGGTCAGCATAGTGGTCTTCGGTTCAGAGAGTTCCGGGTTCGATTCCAGGTCGGGCCGGATATTTCAGCCGCGTCTGGTTAATTCCTCTTGCTCGAAGACTGGGCGTTTATATTTGTCTTAATACACCAACCACCACAGAAACATGGAATAGGGTTGGCGTCAAGAAGGGCATCCGGTCGTACATTGCCAACCCGAAGTAATTGGGAAAAATTCTGATAAAAAGACTAGGAGGGAAAAGATTATCTAAAGAATTCTGACCAGTTCCATATTTTTTAGGTGACTGAGCTCCATAGATATCCCCAGTGGATTAATCTGGAAAGAACGCTGGTTTAACGGAGTTGTTATTTATGAGACTCGTCTGTTCAAACAATTTCCATATTCGTAAAAAAGGCCTGGAAAACGAGGAATGTGATTAAGTTCAGTGGGGCATTGTCTCATATAAACTGCTTCAAAAGCAGCGCCTTATCCCTCAAGCAACGTCCATAAAAGTGGATACAACTAAGGTCTTGAAATTAAACTAACAAAACAAACCTCAAGGCGCAACAGCCCCGAAGGGCCTTGGCATACTAAGCGACCGCTGATCAGCCCGGAGGCCTGCAGATTACGAGTTGTCGTGTGGTCAGCACGACGAATCCTCACGGCCATTATTTTTAGCTCACTAGACCGAGGCCGCTATCTCTCCGTCAGATAGCTCCTCAATTGTAATCACGTAGGCCGAGTGGACCTCGAACCAGCCCTCAGATCTAGGTAAAAATCCCTGACCTGGCCGGGGATCGAACCTGGGGCCCCCGGGTAAGAGGCAGGCACGCTACCCCTACACCGCGGGGCCGGTAAAATTAAACTAGGACACCAATACATTTTTCACACAGTACACTGCAGCCCATTTCTGTCTGGTGTCCTTTTTTGTTTCATTAAGGAAAACCTTTTCTCAAGATTGGCATTAAATGAATCTCAGCTATTTTCAGAAATTTGAAATAAAATAGATACTAAGTCGGCACCGAAGTAGCCCACTCAGTTTATGCGAGGCTTTCTATCGAATGCAGTCTGGCTACTTTAGAAGGCTTCCTAGCTTTATTGTAACCGAGTATAAATACATTCATTTCAGCTTTCTTATGCATACTCAGACACACTCATTACCGAGCGTAGCGGCCACACATGTTAACGCGCTGCAGCTGTGGGCCCCATGGAGGGTGAGTGGGTTCAAACCCCACCGCCGGCTATCCTCATAAAGGTTTTGCATGCTTTCCCATTTTTACTTCCAGGCAAATACCGGGACAGTTCCTATTCATAGGCCACAGCCGTTTCCTTCCACCTCCTCACCCGGTTTATTTCACCACCGTTCATTTCATTTTCATCAGCTCCCAATCGAGGAAGGTGGCAGGAAACGCCGTAAAAACATGAAATATAATTTTATCTCTCCTCATCCCCGACTCTCTATCAGGAAACGGGACTAAAGAGTAGACACGTAGACACGTACTCATTCATATGTCACGATATTTTTTACCTACAGCGCCGTTTTAAGTTACCGTACTTTACAATACACGCCAATCCCGTGTACAACATATGACCTAACGTAAAGGCCACAATGATCAAATTGCAGAAGCTTTTTAAAGATACTGTTTGAATATACTTAGTCTCGTTACTTCCTGTACACGTCGCACAATCCAAATCAAACCAAACACTATGACGCAATATCCCCGAAGGGGCTGCTACAACCCGAAGGCCTGCAGATTACGAAGTGTCGTATAGTTACCACGACGATTCCTCTCGGCCGTCATTTTTGGCTTTCTAGACCGTGACACGTCGCACAATCAATACATAATATGATGGTTTTAAGTGCCTTTTGTAAACAAATATTTTGACGTACCCGTCCTTGTATTTGTACAATTGGCTTTTACGTCACACCGAGACAGATAGGTCTTATGGCAATTGTTGTAAACAAGGTTGGGTTTACAAAAACACAACTTCTTTATTTACTTTAATTACAATATTTATACTAACAAAACTGAAAGGTATCTCGAAGCAAAATGAACTATGAATTTGGAGAAAGAGTCTGTCTTTGTACACTATATACATGTTGGAGTATTCACGTTCACTACTATTTCGGAAAGATAGTCCTTGTGACATGAAAAGTTCTTGATAGTCGAAAACTATCAGAAGCACTGACGTAAATATCTCAGAGAGTCCTTCCTTGTTGAAGTGTCTGAGTTCATTAACGTAAGTTCAATGACTGAAGAGTTCCTACTTAGCAAAACTAAGTTGATAATGGGAGCTTGCATTAGCTAGGGAATGATAGTGGCATATAATGGTAAGACTGGGCATGGACAGCGGTGACCCGAGGTGAGACCTCTTACTGCCAGAAATTCAGTCCACCTGGCCGAAGCACATTTTCAAGAGGAGTAGCCTCCGTGCTCGACGTAGGGTGTATTCTGGAGCTGGACACCGGGGTCAGTGGGCGTCTGGACAGACCAGGAGCTCCTTTTTATAGCACACACGACGTTCCAGGCACGCGCACTGAGAGCTGCGCGTCGAGGCTCGAAGAATAACACACTGGCACGCGTGTAGCTGGCTGGCGGATCGAGAAGGGAGCGACGGACATACAACAGCAATAATGGGGTGGGAAAGGCCTAGGAGTGGGATGGAAGCAGCCGTGGCCTTATATTAAGGTACAGTCCCAGCATTTGCCTGGTGTGAAAATGGGAAACCACGGAAAATCATCTTCAGGGCTGCTGACAGTGGGGTTCGAAACCACTGTCTCCCGGTAAAATGAAGGCAGGCAATTCCAGCATCTCCTTGGATGTCATAATTGAGTGTATAGGCACAAATCGTTTAATATAATTGTAATTTCTTAGACATTCACTGCAGTGCTGCTACTACCGATTCTTCTATAGCGTGCACGACCGTGAGCGAAGTCTTATTGGCCGATTCAGTTTCCGTGGCCGCCCAGCCATAAGATAAGTGGATGACCCCAAGGGACGCGGTATACAAAGTTGGACGCTGATTCTTTGCTCAGTTTTTGTGTTAAGAAGTGTTATTTACTTACATTTGGGTGTAAATTTCCCAGTTGAAGCATGTTCGCCTTGTATTAACTTATACGATTCAGGTCTAATTAGAGTATAGATTGTAGTAGGTAGGGATTACGTATTGGGCCGGCTTGAGTGGCTTAGACGGTTGAGGCCCTGGCCTTCTGATCTCAACTTGGCAGGTTCAATCCTGGCTCAGCCGTTACTATTTGAAGGAGCTCAAATACGTCACCCTCGCGTCGGTAGGTTTACTGGCACGTAAAAGAACTGCGGGACTAAATTGTGGCACGTCGGCGTTTACGAAAACCATAAAAGTAGTTGGGGGACGTAACGGCAATACTATTATTCTTGTCTTGACTTTGATCGGAAGGAGAAGAAGGTCTGATCCTTTGCAGCATGAAGGTATCACCAAAAGAAAGAGAAAGAGCATGAAAGGCGTAAAATGAAAGACTCCTTAGGTCTCGCAAAACCTAATATCGTAAGGGTTGGAAGAGAACAAGAATTGACCAAGGGAGGACCTTTCAGGAAATATGAAAGCGAGACGGAAATGGAAGCAATGTTAGACTCAGCTAGAGGGACTCATGGCCATCGCCTCACGATCGTAAAGTGAGTGTGGATAGTTGTTTTCTTTTTTGCTAGTGGTTTAACGTCGTACTAACACATCGAAGATTTTCGGCGCTAGGACTGGGAAGGTAGCGGGCGTGGCCTTTATTAAGGTAGAGCCACAGCATTTGCCTGGTGTGAAAATGGGAAACCACGGAAAACCATCTTCAGGGCTGCCGACGGTGGGATTCAAACCCACTATCTTCCGAATGTAAGTTCACAGCTACGTGGCGCTAACCGCGCGGCCAACTCATTCGGTAGGTTAGTAAAGTAAATAATTAATAATGTTATTAGTTTTACTGTCTGACAACTTTTACGGTTACCAGAGACATCAAGGCGTAGAAAATGTGGTCCCGCGGGTTTTATTTTACGTACCAATAAACCTACCAACACGAGACTGGTGTGTTTGAGCACATTCAAATACCACTGGAATGAGCCGGAATCGATCCCGCCAACTCGGCCTTAGAAGACCAGAGCAGTACGACCTGAGTCACTCAGCCTGGCTGGAATAACAGATTGTACGCACATGTGAAACCTAATAGTTTTCCATTCTGCCACCAGAGAAACTTCGTCAGAGACATGGTGTGCAAAATTTTGTATCTAAATTCCTCCCGGTTGTAATTTATTTATACAGGGATAGGCTCATCCCAGACAGTGTTGAGGAAGTGTCTGCTGCAGAAGAACAAATAAATGATGCCAGGGGAGTGATGAATACAACGACAAACTCTGAGTCTACGATCAAATATTTAAGCGAATTCAAATAAACTAAACTTCAGATAGAAATAACCTCTAGCAATCCGTATATCTGAGGTGCAATACAAACAGAATATCTGGCCTGATTGAAGTGTTGTAAAATCAAGAGATTTGTTTGTAAAAGTAAATAATTATGTTATTTTTGAAAACATTTGCCTCGGTGTATCAGGAGTAGAGCGCCAAACTAGTGATGCCAAGTTCGCAGGTTCAATCCCCAACGAGGCAGTCAATTTTTGAAGGACAGATAAACGGTATTGGCACGTCATATCATTGTTGTTGGCATGTAAAACCTCTGGTGGCATCACCCAACAAAATTAACTGTTGTCTTAGACACCGTGCAGAAGAGTTACACTTTCACTGCTAGACAACACAGCAGTTGGAATGTCGACATTTGTTGGGAGACAGCGTGAACAGTACCTCTTCATAGGGTCTGCAATACGGTAACATGTAATAATAATAATAATAATAATAATAATAATAATAATAATAATAATAATAATAATAATAATAATAATAATAATTGTCACCCTCCATTTTTAATGAAATTTTGCATATCGATAACACTCTGAAAATAATCTAAGTATATTTTGTTATTTTTAAAACAGTGCGATGTTTAGGATGGAAACTACACTGATATGTACGGGGATTTCGTCGAGAATAACAGGTATCAATGATATAATTTGAAAGGTAACATTCTCGTCTGTTTTGTCAATAAAGGAAAATCTGAGAGAGAAAAGACTCACTTCAAAATGGTGGATCCAATATGAGACAAGCCTTGGTCTTGGATAAGCGAGTTGGTGCAGTTCTATCACAATACAACCTTGACCCTCTTTCACGAAACAAATAGCCTATTACAGTATATCACAAGTCAAAACGAGTCATCATTTCACCAGTTCTAATAATATGTTTCACAACATTTTATTCTATACTGGCAAAATTGTTTAAAATGTTGTCACTTGGACATATCGACATTACAATTCTCCGACAAAATTACAAAGACAAAATGGTTACACAAACTGTGAATATGTTGAGATTAATTACATCGGGAAAAAGTTTCATATGCATCAGAGATGCCTTCATTTAGCTTGTACGATGTTAATTGACAATGTTCATTCAATTCAGTCGAGAATCATTTTATATACAGTATCATGGAAATTTGTATCGTAGAGGCTTTCCACCTTGCGTTGCAAAATTTTATATCAGGCAACCCGCTCTTCGCCACGCTCTGAAGGACAGCGTACACGGTGTACCTGCCGGCGCTAACCAGGTATTCCAACGTGTCCGAGATAAACATCTTCCTCCCAGAAGAATCGACTTCCTGAACTCTGGCTTTACATTTGTTGGCAGTAATCAAACCGCAAAAGAGGTTAATTAAATGAGAGGCCTGCCGTAGCCCAGGTGAACTTTTATTTTACTAAAAACATTCCAGGTACCTGAAATTCATTCACATCTTGGATTATTATTCAAGTGTCTGTTACACAGACTACACGCTCCTATGTATTATAAACAGTCTATTACTATCCATTTAGTCCAACAGTGTTCTCATATACCTACATAATGTAAAGTATTACATTGTCGTGTGATATTGAAGATACACGGGAATACATGAATAATAATAATAATAATAATAATAATAATAATAATAATAATAATAATAATAATAATAATAATAATAATATCGTGTAGCCTCCGGAGAGGCCTGGTGCAGGTCTTTTTGATTTGACTCCCGTAGGCGACCTGCGCGTCGTGATGAGGACGAAATGATGATGAAGACGGCATATACACCCAGTCCCCGTGCCAGGGGAATTAACCAATTATGGTTAAAATTCCCGACCCTCCCGGGACTCGAACCCGGGACCCCTGTAAACAAAGGCCAGCACGCCATGGAGCCGGACAATACATAGATTGAAATCAGCATACTAGGACTGGAGAAGAAATGTATTAATTGGTTCTGCATTAGACTGCCAAAGATATCAAACGAATCTCAAATATCTTATAAGATGTAAATGTACACTAATATATATACAAGAAAATTAATCTGAATGAGATATGAAATAAATAAAATTTGACGTATCAAATGCTAGTGCGCATATAAGTAGATGATTGAAATACTAGTAAAATATTCATGGATGCGAAAGTGTTTATATTTATGTTGACATGTAAGTCTCCGGACTAGCAATCCCTCTGATTGGAATATACAGCGTGATTCAACCGTGCCTTCCAATGTAGTTCTATGCAACCCACAATATTAATTCCATCCTGAAAACATCTACCGTGCCGTATGCTCAGCCAACACAACCGGATATTTTGGTATTTACAGCCTCACCATGATAGGACGCCGTAATGTTATACTCGTATTAAACACTGGAAGACGTGCATGTGCCTTCTAGATCATATGAACCTAACACGTCGGCGAAACACTAAAGTGATATTGTGACCGCAGTAAACCTAATACTTGCTATAAGCTGCCCAGTGTGGCGTACGGAACTGTAGTGTAGTTGGTCAAGGTGTGGCGGAGCGGGATTGCATATCAGGTGGGGGGTTCGAGTCCGGGGCGAAGATTCCATATTTTTGAAATATTTGTTTAATACGTACCGCTTGCTTGTTGTTTAAAGGGGCCTAACATCTAGGTCATCGGCCGCAATACGTAGCGCACTCAATGTACCCGCTTTCATGTAAATTGTGTGTGAATGAATGTGTTTGTGGCCCTAAGAAGGGCCGATTAGTTAGCAGGCCGGACACATACAGACCGGAAATAATAGGAACAAAACTGCCCTGACAATGTTTTATCGCAGCAAATGCTCGATGTGATGACCGTTTTGGTTTATGCACATTCGGGCCCGGTGTCCAATATATCGTCTTGCGTGCTGAAGCATTGAGATGTAATTGTTCGGCAGGCGTCCATGATGAGTTGCCGGAGCTGGTCGGGTTTTTCTGGCGCTTCAGTGAAAACGACGTTCTTCAAATGTGCGCACAAGAAGAAGTCTAACGGCGTTAAATCCGGTGATCTGGCGGGCCAAGAAACAGGGCCTCCTCGTCCTATCCATTTCTCTGGCAGTTCTCGTTCAGATGGTTACTAACGGGCAAAGTCTAATGTGGTGGAGTTCCATCCTGTTGCAACCACATCGTCAAATGTTCGTGCAAGGGCACATCCGGAGCAGCAGTGGGAGTTCATGACGCAGAAAGTACAGGTAGCGTGGGCCCGTCCAATGACCCTCGAAGAAATAAGGTCCAGTCAGGTGATCCCCAAGATTCCACACCAAACATTCACTCCCCATCGTACTTGTTGGGCCACCTGTCGCACCCAGTGAGATTGTCCGGACTCCAATAGTGCATGTTGTGGCGATTGACGTTCCCATTATTGTGGAAGCGCGATTCGTCCGAGAACAAGGTATGCGATACGAATGTTGCACCATTGTCCAGTCTGCCTAATAGCCACCGACAGAACTCCATTTGAGCCTCGAAATCCCGCTCATGGAGCTCTTGGTGTAGCTCAGGATGGTATGGGTGAAATTTATATTCATGCAGTATTCGCCAGACGGACGCCTGGCTGGTGTTCACCTGTCGTGTAATCGCCCTTGTACTGATGGATTATCACGAGGTGCCTCCACAACGGCCTCTTCTGTTTAGGACGCGTAGCCTATCGCGTACTGGTGGCTGAATGTAAATCACGCCTGTTGTCCTTAGGCATCTTTTAACACGGCGCAATTTCGTAGCAGCCGGGTGTAGCCTGCCGGGATACCGTTCCTGGTGCAGGCGTAGTGCCTCGTACGCGTTTTTGTCTTGCTTCCCTATAAATAAGGAGCATGTCAATGTATTCTTCTGTGGAAAACATGCCGGATGACAAGGGAGGTTACAGTACATTCAGGCCCTAACCAGTGGAGTAGGCGCAGGGCATAAGTTGAATAACAGCGTCATTCTACTGTTTGAATGTGGCAAACGTGGGTCTGTATTTACGTATTCAAACATAATACCGATGCAAAAATATTTGAACGATGCAGGATTCGGAGCGCCGCTAGCACATTTCGTCGATTGCTAGGCGAACGCCTAACCACATCCGCTACGCCACACTGCTGGAAACATCCTGGTAGTACGACGAGAGCAAAGTACATACGCCATCCAGTTCGGTGTTTAGGACATTAATTACTGCACTGTTACCTAGTTTTATGCATTGATTCCCCTCTTCGTCACACCCAGTCACGAGGTACGACACATTAAAATAGTTACATGGTAAAAGGACGTTGGTACACGATTTCAAGGCGTCATGTTTTGCGAACGGATGATATAACATTTCGCTAGGTTCAGAATCGTGTGCAAACTGTGCTCACTTAACATTAGTACCATACAGTACACCTGCAGGGGAATAGTACTTCTATAACCATGTGCACGTTAGTTGGGCTGCAGCAAACGATATTGGAACGGGCTGCTGAATCACACTGTATGTGCTTCATGCAAAATGAAAATCCACAGCCTGTTTCCAGTCATTCGACTGGGTCTCGAATGGAATGAATGAAGTCCCCGTCTAGCGGCGTTGATAGGAATTGTGCCGGCTGCCGAAGCCTGTCGCAATCCTCCCGGGCAATGATTAATGCATGACAGATGAAATGAAATGATACTGGAGAGTGTTGCTGGAATGACAGATGACAGGGAAAACCGGAGTACCCGGAGGAAAACCTGTCCCGCCACCACTTTGTCCAGCACAAATCTCACATGGAGTGACCGGGATTTGAAGCACGGAACCCAACGGTGAGAGGCCGATGCGCTGCCACCTGAGCCACAGAGGTCCCCATGTGCTTCATCTGGTGCGTTAATGGTGCATCGACATTTTCTACTGCCTTCTGAAAGGTAATCGCTGTTTATGACAGTATTGGTGTATACAAAGGGCACTACGAAAGTTTTGCAATACGCAAAAAACGGTTGGCTGGACACCCCTGTTATGGTGAGGGATGAAAAGAGGGGTGAAAACCGGTCTAGGAAACAGCAAGGTGCGACCTTCACACCAGTTGTTACCAAGCAGTGGGATTGAAAGCCAGTTAAGATGTCAGTAGGGTCTAAACGTGAATATCGCGCAATTATTCGCTACAATTTTGCTCGTGAATTAACTGTTGACCAGTGCTTGGAGAAAATGACTCCTGTGCTGGGGAAAGACTGTCCACATCGGATAACAATTTTCCTCTGGTACAAAGAGTTCCAGAGGGGAAATTTCGGGGTTGAAGACGATCCTCGTTCTGGGCGACCGTCTGAATCAGTGACTGTGGAAAACATTGAAGCTGTGAGGAAAATGCAGCAAGAAGGGCAGTTGACATATCGGCAGGTAGAAGAGACCCTCCACATCTCTGCATCAGCCATTCATTCATTCTACACGACCATCCCCAGGTTAGAAAGGTTTGTTCATTTTGGGTGCCCCATTCACTTTCAGAGGAACAAAGGGAACATCGAGTGAAATGATGCCGAAAAATGCTAAAGCAGTTTAAAAATGGGACTTCGCGTAACGTCAATAGCATCGTTACAGGTGATGAAACTGTAACAGGGTTGACTGCCTGAGTCCCAACAAAATCCCAGAACAAGGTGTGGCTGTTTGAAGATGAGGGTACTCCTTGTGACTGTGCGAAAGTCGTCAGTGAAGAAAAGGATGATTGCAGTATTCTTCACTAAGCGGGGCATCCTGACTCGGGTTGCGCTAGAAACACAAAGGACAGTTACTGCGAAGTGGTACAGTGAGACTTGTCTGCCTCAGGTCATCCAGGCTCTCAAGCAGCTCCGTCCAAGGTCAGGGCTCAGCACTTGGCCCTTGTATCACGACAATGCTCCAGCACATCGCGCTAATGTAACAATGGATTTTCTTGCCAGATCAGGGTTGATCGCCCTCCATACAGTCCTGGTTTTGCCCCATGTGACTTCGCACTCTTCCCAGAAGTGAAGATGAAGCTGAAAGGGCGGCGTTTTGAATCCGACGAGGAGCTTCTGGCAGCATGGGATCAAGAGTGTGAAAATGTAACCGAAGAAAAGTGGCAGAGTTGGTTCAGTGACTGGTTTCCACGTTTGGAGAAGTGTATTGAGTGTGGTGGAAATTATTTTGAAAAATTCTAAAGCGTTCACTCACATTGCAAAACTTTCCTAGTGCCCTTTGTATGCCTGTCTTTGACAGCCAAAATTACAACGTGAAAAGTACGTAATTTAAAATGTGAGATTAACATGTTAATGTATCTTATGGATATGTCTTGAGCAGATGGACAAAATATACCTGACCCGGAAAATATTTATTTTATTAGATTAACAGGGAATTGATCCTTGTTACTCAACAGGAGAACTGCTCATCAAATGAAATGCTGTAAACCGTGGCCTGGAACGGGGTCCACTCCACCTCGGGAGGTGAACTAAGTAGAGGTGGGTTCGATTACCACCTCAGCCATCCTGGAAGTGGTTTTCCGTGGTTTCCCACTTCTCCCCCAGGCAAATGCCGGGATGGCACCTAACTTAAGGCCACGGCCGCTTCCTTCCCTCTTCCTTGTCTATCCCTTCCTATCTTCCCATTCTCCCTCAAGGCCCCTGTTCATCATAGCAGGTGAGGCGGCCTGGGCGAGGTATTGGTCATCCTCCACAGTGGTATCCCCCGACCCGAAGTCTGAAGCTCCAGGACACTGCCCTTGAGGTGGTAGAGGTGGGATCCCTCGCTGAGTCCGAGGGAAAACCGACCCTGGAGGGTAAACTGATAAAGAAGAAGAAGAAGCATATGTTAAAGTGTCCACCTTCGCATGTTGAGTTCTGCCGGTGGTTTCAGAGTGAAGTGGAATCAGGACTTTTGGATCCTCAGTTTAGTATCTTCTGTGATGTTCATTTACAATGGTCAATCCCACGTCAGTCCTATTGTAACTATTTTCCGGGCCAGTTGCATTTTATCCACCCGGTATAAAGAGAGGATGCTTGGGAAAATTTACTTCGCTTATGGCAACAAGCACAACTGAAGTGCGAACAGATGATGGCAAACTTCCAGTTCCACTCAATAAAATAACAGTGCGGCTGTAAGGAGCCGGTCAGTAAATATCCAGGTCATTTCAGTAAGCAATAACACATAATGAAACCTTTAGCAGTCTTGCTCAGCTACGACGAACTCGAAGGTTGAAATAACTCAAGTTGAGTCGCAGGACGGCGCGTCTGATCACCCTCTAACTTATCCCTTCCCTTTCCAGTTTTCTTGCCCAGCGCTATGAAACGACGTATCGATATTTGTCGTATGAAAAAATGTCCAGAAGGCACATGTTGGGAAACGTTTACTGTAGCATTAGAAATACACACTATTTCAATTATACTAATATTAATAAATAAATAAATAAATAAATAAATAAATAAATAAATAAATAAATAAATAAATAAATAAATAAATAAATAAATAAATAAATAAATAAATAAATAAATAAATAAATAAATGCGCGCAGTGTCAACTCACCGTCCAAGCTCAGTCATTAGGTCGTAGTAATCCTTCATGTCTTCTCCCCGACGCATCTGCACGTCTCTGTACGGGAAGCTGGGGTCCACTTCTGTAACACAAGTGATGTTACACTATAGAAACATTGACTACTCAGCTAAAATAATGTAGGGCAATATTATCGTTCGCACAGTTACTTTGCGTGCAAATGCCTTTATAGTCACTATTTCAAGAAATTGGCTTGGGAAAATTGGTCGACAATCAGACGTGTTCAGTACATAAGCTATGACGGAGTAGTGTCTGGAGTGACGGATGTAATAACAACATTGGGGTTAAGTAGAATTGTGAAACTGTGAAGGAAGTGGAGCTACTTGTGTACCAATGAGGAGTAGAAAGGAAGTGAAAAATTTATTTTTAAAATACAACCTGTGACAATAAAATTCCGTGAATAGTCCGGTACTATCAACATAGATGAACAATGCACGGCGGTAACCTTACTGTCCTTCGAAATAGTCCCCTCCCATAACTATGCACTGTTGAGATCGGCGATACGCGTCCTGGAAACTTTGCCTGAAGGCTTCCTTTGGGATGGTGTTTAAAAGCCTCGTCACGTTTCGTTGGATGTCAGGAATATCGTCAAATCTCTTTCCTTTCAAAGCGAGTTTGGTGCGTGACTTGTCGGCTCTGGTCTTTTTCCGACGAGGGGATCCAGGAGAACGCCATTCCATGGTTTGTTGTTTCGTTACAGGGTCGTACCTGAGACACCAGGTTTCATCCTCAGTGACAATAGAGTTCAAGAAATTTGGTATCGCATCCGCCGTTTCGACAAAATCCTGTAAACCCTCTAAATGTGCCTGCTTCTGATCGTCAGTCAAGTGATGTGGCAAAAGACGAGAACACGTTTTCCTCTTCCCTAACTTCTGGGTAACGATTTGTCGCACGGATTTACGGTTAATCTGCACTTCATCCGCCATCATGCGCACAGTTAATCGCCGATCGTTCGTGAGTAATGTCCTCACCTTCTCAATGTTTTCGTCACTGACGGCGGTCGCCGGTCTTTCGCTACGGGGGTTGTCAGAAACACTTTCCCGGCCTCCTCGAAAACGGGCGAACCACTCTTGCACACATTCAAGGACAGTGCTTGGATCTTCATAAACACGTACCACCATCGCATGCGATTCTTTCGGTGTCTTGCCAAGAGTAAAACAAAACTATACATTGATCTTCTGGTCGTTCATGTTCCTGTTCGCAGTGCAGAACCAACGCACTAAACACGTACTGTGTCAAACAGGTCTTACAAGGTACACACACGATGCTCAACTGAACACCATTGGGAGCAGGTGGTAAAAACATGCTGCTACGCATGTGCAGCGTTGTGTGTCGCCAGTGTTGCTAGATCGACCATTCTGACTTCATTCACCGAACTTTATTGTCACAGGTTGTATGTTCCTCTCCTGGCTTGAGCTCAGGATGTCATAATGCCATTAGCGAAGTTTCAACATTGCCCTTCTATATTCAGTCACAGTATACAGGCGATTATTTTACTCGTTTTGACATAATTTTGGTTGCAGAGACTGAACGTGTTTTCTCATGCCATTTTTTTTGCTAGGGGCTTTACGTCGCACCGACACAGATAGGTCTTATGGCGACGATGGGATAGGAAAGGCCTAGGAGTTGGAAGGAAGCGGCCGTGGCCTTAATTAAGGTACAGCCCCAGCATTTGCCTGGTGTGAAAATGGGAAACCACGGAAAACCATCTTCAGGGCTGCCGATAGTGGGATTCGAACCTACTATCTCCCGGATGCAAGCTCACAGCCGCGCGCCTCTACGCGCACGGCCAACTCGCCCGGTCTCATGCCATTGAATGTGCCATTAAGTTTATAAGAGACTTCCTCAATAACACTTTCTCAACTTTCCCAGAGTTTTTTCATCCATGGTGTACCTAAAATAAAAGTACCCGTACCACAGTAAGATGCAGCCAGACTTCCGTTTAAAAAAATAACCAGAACAGGAAAAATTCAGAAAACTGTATCAAGCCATACAGGTTTACCCACATCATTGAGAACTGTATCAGGGCGACCAAAAGAGATAGAGTAAAACGCCGTGAGAAGTATGAATACCAAAAAACTCAGTTCCTATACTACAACCAGAGACGAAAAGCAGTACGCTCGGCAATCAGTGACACCAAAGAGGTTTGTAAGGTAGATATAAATAAAGTACACAACTACTTTTCCTCTTGTGTCTCAGTCCCTAATGATTTGGAAAGACCAACATATACTTCACACACATCTGAAGCTGAATATGTAGAATTAGATGGTACAATGAATATGGTCATTTCTGAACAAGAAGTAGAGTATGCAATCAACAAAGTAGCCGTCGACACATCCCCTGGCCCAGACCATATATTGATGAGGGCACTTAGACATGACACGTGCTATGAAATTGTAGCATTGATTGCAACAACCATGTTAAAAATAACACTGGTGCCCAAGATTCTTGAGAGAGCTAGAACCGTGCTTGTCCATAAGGGAGGAGACCCCAAGGATCTAGATAACTGGAGACCAATAACCATCTATTCACTAGTGAGAAGAGTAATAGAGCGCATATTAGATTCACGAATACGTAGCTACGTGAGCTTTAATGAAAAGCAACGTGGTTTCACAAACTCTGCCGGCACTCATATCAATACTTCCATCCTGGAATCTGACATCAGCCAAACACCAAAAGGTCCACTGTAACCTGGTTTTCCTGGGTATCACTAAGGTCTTTGACAACGTAGGGTATGAACACTTGAAGAATGCCCTCTCCTCCCTCGCCCTACTATCAAAACTATCTGATCTAATAATGGCACTACAAACTAATAATACTACTCAAATTGAATCCCATCACAAGAAAACCAAACCAATTGTTCTCAATAAATATATAATGCAGGGTTCTCCCTTATCGCCGGCGCTTTAAAACATTGCAACTGACCACATTTAATAAGAACTGTTATCAAAAGAGTTCCAGGAAGAACATGGATATTGTATAATAAAAATAGAGCAAAAAACGAGACTTCAGCTAGAAAGATCACCGAAATGGCTATCAAGAGATTCGAAGAAATTGGCATAACGATCAATGTCAACAAATCTAAATCCATTTCCATAGTAAAAGGAAGTCCTACCTACAAATCTCTAACATTGGATGGTTACAATGAAATTGCACCTATAACTCCTGCAGAGACGATCCGCTATCTCGGAGTAAACTATCACAATGCTACCATATTTGATGCTAAAGTAACGATGGAAAAACTTAAGAGTAACCTAGACGCATTAGCATCAACTCCACTACTGCAACCACACCAGAAATTTAATGTGCTATCAACCTACATGTGCCCATCTTTGATCTACAAATTCCACACTACACCTATACATCGTGTACCTGCGAGTTTCCTAATTGATACTGACAAACTTATCAAAAGCACTTTGAAAGAAGTTCTTCAACTTCCAATAGATACACCAGACAGCATGTTATACTCCGACAAAAAGTATAAAGGACTCGGTCTTTTCAGTGTCGGTGGGAGGCTTATCTACAGCACATAAATGTATGCCTTCTCCATCGATCCAACAATATACACATCAATCATACCAGAGACAAAGAAGTGCTTCGAAAAACTTGGCCTACTCCTGAATACTGAACGCGAATCAGTCAAAGTGTCGCTCCTGCGACAACTCCGTGAGAAAGAATTCGGTGCCTGGTGTGCCTTGCCACAAAAAGGTAAGGGTGTTATACTGTATAATGAATACACTCCAGCCAATCAGTGGGTAAGAAAGCCCGAAGGTTTAACCAGCAGCGACTGGAGAAATGCCATAAAACTGACAGCATATGTAGTTCCAGTTCGTGCATTACCTGGCAGGTCCCAAGACAAGAACCACTGTCGGCGTTGCCACAGTGCGATTGAAACACTTAGTCACGTCTTGGGTTCCTGTCCATTTAGTGACGCCCTGCGGAATGCACCACATCATCGAATAAGATCTACGATTTCTGAAGCCCTGAGAGAAAAGCACTATACAGTCTACGAGGAGGTACATGGATTGTCTCAGACAGGGTCAAACCGGCGGATTGACATGATAGCTATATCCGGGCTCAAGTAAAGGGTTCATAATAGACCCCACAATTAGAACCGAAGCATCATCCACTCAACCACATGATGTACACAAGGAGAAATGTGATATATATGAACCCACAATTCCATACTATGCCGAGAAATATCATCTGGACTCCATAGATGTGTTAGGATTAATGATAGGAGCAAGAGGCACCATCACTCACACATTAAACAACTTGTGTAAGAAATTTAATTTGCATAACCAATTCATTAAGGACATTGGGTTAGCAGCCCTGAAAGGATCGTTAGCAGTAGTAAAAAATCATTTATACTCCTAGCTATATATTTGTCCTATGAGGAATTTCTCATGGATTTCATAACTAGTGACTGATACAATTTTTAATTATTTAGGCTTTACTGTAGTACACCTATTTATAGACACATTTTAAACGGCCCTTGCAATTACTAATCAAAATTTATATGTAAGCTTTGTCTTTTTGGAAGCCTCCAAATGGGGGAAGCAGAAATAAATGCATTTTACTCCTACATCATTTCTGAACTCCGGAATTAGGAGTTAAGCTTCATTCTTAGTTATTTCAAACTGAGGCTAACACTTCATGTTTTGTAAACAATTAACTTATACAAACTGGGAATGTTCTGTTATTTTATTAGCATTGAAGAATACTTGACACAGACACAAACTCTTAAAACGGTTAAGATGTGTTATAAACCTTGATGGGAAGATTGAACTGAATTACAGGTACCTGAGAAATATTTTTTCAATTAAAAATTACTTTTTTCAACAAGTAAACGTAAAATTGCAATTACTTTACGAAACGCTAGTCGATGGTCTACAACCATACTCTTCTAAGTCCATTTTTATTAAAATATTAGTTATGAAGCTCAGGGAATGTTCCATGTGCAGAACTATGCTGTGAATGACAGGGAGGGAGGAGATCTATTTAAAACACCAGATATCAGCAGAACCGTTTTGTTCTACGTCCACATTTTCTATTAATTTCCGGACCATACTGTTCCATGTCCAGGAATCACAGTTCTAACGCAACGTCAGACACAACATGTCCATTGCTTTCATTAATTTTTTGGAAAGCGACAACCACAATATAAACATTATAGAACATGAATACCGAGAACCTGGTTACAGTGCTGTTCAAAATGTCGTTTCAACGCATGCAGTTATAGAACAACACATTACAAATATGGAACTCCATAGTCCATTTCTTTTTTTCAGGGTTATTTTGAACTGTAGGTCAAATAAAAAATTCAAAGTTAGCCAAATGGTGCCAAAAGATGTTTTTGATTTTTGATTTTAAATCAGTTTCTCTTAAATCAAATCTAAAGGAAGTGTCATACTCAAAATTAAAGCATATACAATATGCAAAGATTAGTAGTTCAGTGAAATACAAATGCTCATTTTCAGATGGTGATTTCAAGGAAGTTAACATATTAGTGCACGCAAAGACGAGGTCTAATTCTACTGCAAGTTTACCACAACCAAAAGTAATTAGCACTGCAAGCCTTAAAATTGATGCAAAGAAATAAGGAAATTAAGTCACTTACAACAATTTCTCATTAGAAAACAAATAGGTATGGAACTGTTTCTGAAGTGAAACTTGAATCAATGATGTCAGAAACTAATAATAGTGTATTAAAATTATTTGCTAAAATTAATATAACTAATATAAATGTTTTATGTCCTTCGTCTCTGAAATAAATCTATTTCTGTGAGCCATTTTGTTCTATGTGCATGACCGTCATCTCTTTGCGGCCTATTAATTTCCAACGTTTGGAATGGTTTGTTCATTAATACATTAATAACATAGGAACCTAGTAAATTCACAAGGTCAGCCTATGATAATAAATAACGTATAAATTGACTGCCATAAAATGAAATCGCCTTCTACTGTAAAATGAGATAAATGGGACTTGGAACAACATAGTTCTAGACCATCGTAGTCTTGAGAAAATCACTGACCTTGTTTTTCGCATTGGGATGGAACAATACAAAGGATACAAGGACAATATATAACTTAAATTTGTGTGTTTTTTTATCATAGAAACATAAAGTGACTATCATCACCAGGTGGGACAAAATATGATACCTTGGAATTTTCGAAATTATTTTTCCCACCATTTTTATTTTAGTTACTGACTTTTGGCGTTTTGAATAATTTACCATTTACGCTGCAAATAACTTAATTGGCTGTTCATATTCTCATCGCTAAGCCTCGACATCTTTGGAGGAAAGTAGATTTTTGCATTTACTGAAAAGACGCCCTACAGGGCCATTTGAATGAATACGTGTGTTTAATTTTGATAAAATTGTTGGTATAAATATGATGTCTTTGTGAGTACTGGAGAAATAAGAAAGTACCTCATCCAGAACTGGCGAAATGACTGCTTCTGCTGTAATAGAACTGATAAAGTTATCATTATCACAATTAATTTTCCCTCGTTTCTTATTCAGTGCGATGTATATCAATCACTAGAATGTAACGATTACAATTTGCTCTCAAGAAGTAAATTACAAGTAAAAATTACATCTTGTAAAAAGTGACGATTACAAGTAAAAGTTACTGATAATGTAATCGTTACAAGTAATACGAATACTTTTACTCAATTACTTCCCAAGTTTCGTTATAAATTGTATTTCCTTTCACGATGTTGTCGTATAATGTACAATTTGTATTTAAACGCTGTTTTAATCCATTAGCCAACGGCCGTAGCCGTGTTGAAACACCGGATCCCGTGAGACCTCCGAAGTTAAGCAACTCTGGGCGTGGTCAGGAGTTGGATGGGTTGCCACGCGCTGTTGGTTGGGGGTAAGCGAATGAAGGAGCGGAAAGGAACTGGCCACCCTACCGCACGTAAACTCCGGCACAGGAACACCTCTGTGGAGGTTCGGACCTGCCTTCGAGCAGAATAACCCTTACCTACTTTACCTTAATCCATTAAAAACTGCCTCAATGATTTGCCACGTACTCATATCTTTTTAATCTTGTCATTTAGGTAAATTTTGTTACACGGGTACTCCTTTTTCATGAGTGAAGGGCACAGTGTTTAAGAACATCTTCTATAGAATATGCGAGTATTCTCTAGTACTCAAACACTTCCGGCTCGACGCTACGTGTGTCGGGTACCTTAACGTTGCCCGTGACTTACGCCAATCAGAGCATAGCCTTGTTGGCTCGGTACCAACATTGCGAACAAGGCGGAAGATATAACGGCAGACAATGGTCCACTTGCAGTATCTCGTGCTGTGAGACAGTCAGGTTACATCGACAAGTGACCTATTGAAATCTCTTCACATCTCAGGTCGTATGGTCTTCTACAGTGCTCCGTCCTCGGTACAGGCGCGCTATTCATTACCGACAGTCCTGTATGAACATTCTATTAAAGACTAACTGTACTATCCGTAGCTGAATAACTTAAAAATCATAGGATTAAGATTAACAATGATAATAATGTTATTGCTTTTTATGTCCTGCTAACTACTTTTGAAGGTATTCTGAGACGCAGAGGTTCCGGAATTATGTCCCGTAGGTGTTCTTTTACGTGTCAGTAAGTCCACCGATACGAGGCTGACGTATCTGAATACCTTCAAATACCACCGGATTGAGCCAGCATCGAACCTGCCAAGTTGATGTCAGAAGGCCAGCGCCTCAACCGTCCGAGCCACTCAGCCCGGCTAGGATTAGGAATTTTTTTACAAGTTGCTTTTACGTCGCACCGACACAGATAGGTCTTATGGCGACGATGGGACAGGAAAGGGCTAGGAGTGGGAAGGAAGCATCCGTAGCCTTAATTCAGGTACAGTCCCATCAGTTTCCTGGTGTAAAAATGGGAAACCACGGAAAACTATCTTCAGGGCTGCCGACAGTGAGGTTCGAACCCACTATCTCCCGAATACTGGATACTGGCCGCACCTAAACGACTGCAGCTATCGAGCTCGGTAGGTCTAGGACTAGAGGCTAATTAGTTGCTACTCGAGTGGGCCTTGACGGATAGGGGCTGATGACCATACGATTTTTCACATCAGACGATCAGGAATTCTTGATGGAAGAACTATAAAGCAGTCAGTGGAGGAAAATTTGGAATGATATTAATAGACGAATAAGCCTGAGTGGAGATTTTAAAAGTAGGAAAGTTCATAAAATGAAGATAAAGTTGGAATTCAAGAGAACAAATTTAGGAAAAAAAAACTCGTTTATGGGAAAAGGAATTAGGTATGTTCCGAGCTGTCAGTGGAGAGATGGCGTGGAATGATATTAGTAGACGAATAAATTGAAGTGGTGTCTTTAAAAGTAGAAAAGATCACAATGTGAATATAAAGTTGAAATTAAAGAGGACAAATTGGGGCAAATATTCATTTATAGGAAGGAGAGTTAAGGATTGTAATAATTTATGAACGGAGGTTTGATAAATTTCCAACTAATTTGAAATCATTTAACAAAAGTTTAGGTAAACAACTGATAGGGATTCTGCCACCTGGGCGACGGCCCTAAATGTAGTCAATCGTGATTGATTGATTGATTGATTGATTGATTGATTGATTGATTGATTGATCGATCGATCGAAATAACCACTATAATCGCCAGTCAACTCGTTACCACGACTGCTGAATAATATTTTTATGCCAGTAAATTCGACGTTGCTGGACTTGAGAAATGGAAATCCAAATTCGGAAATAACACAATAAGGTAAAAGCATATCACATATTTTCCCATTTTCACACCAGGCAAATGCTGGGGCTGTACCTTAATTAAGGCCACGGCCGCTTCCTTCCCACTCCTAGCCCTTTCCTGTCCCATCGTCGCCGGGAGACCTATCTGTGTCGGTGCGACGTAAAACAACTAGCAAAAAAATTTTTTTTAACCTGGAAACAGCATTGCAAACAAATTTTGTTACGTACATTTTTAAACAGAACTAATACTTCTGCAGATGTGTGGAAGTTTGTGAAAACTGCCGTAATCACGAATATCTATGTTATTATTCATAGTAGGGTAAAACACAGGATCACAAATATATCTCTAAAATAAATTTTGCAAAACTTTCATAATATACAGTTTCCCATTACAGATAATATTAACGGAGAGATTAAGCACTTCCTGATTCGGTTTCCTTAATATTGCTACACCGCCGTATAAAATAATACTAGCGGACCCGTGCGAGAAATCTCGCATGTTCATAAAGTATGTGGTGGAGTAGCCCCCTGGTGAACTAAGGAATACACAAATCAGTACAATATTAGACATTTTTACTTACCACTTAAGATAATGTTTGATTTTTGAACGGAGGCAAATGCAAGAGCATTATTATACTGACGAATGTTCCGGAAGTAAATTTGGTTTTGCTATCATTCTTTTCTTAACTGATAATTACATAATATTACAACGACATGAAACAGGTGTCCCAGCGACTAAAATGTGAAGTGGACAGCAATGATGGCGCGTATTTTCCTACAGCAACAGTATTTGCAAATCGCACACTTCGTACAATTTTTAACTCACTTTTTAAAGAATCAATAATTATGAAATGAAAGTGCAATTCGTCACTGCTAGTGTCTATTCTCTTTTCTTTTGAATGCTCATTTGTCACGATCCGTTACTCATGGGCACCGCAAAAGGGATCTATATTACTGAAATAATATATGTGATGATACTGGCTGTAATAAGATACGAACAAACTTTAAGGGCACATTCCTCACGCGTATATGAAGAAAATATAATATATGGACATGGGTCTGGAAAGGCTTTATTACCATGCTAGAACTCATTTTCTACAACTCCACTAATCGCGGGAAACACATAGGAACAGAACATACCAACATAGTGCATGGAACTCTTTCTAACAGGAAATGTTCGAAATGCCTTCCGTTAGTATTGGTACACACTGACAGGCCCTTGTTAAAACAAAATATTGGTGATTATTATTTTAAGATAAGTATGTTTCTCGAAACAAAAGGTGATCAAACACGTCCTTGTGTACAAGCACGACCAAAACGAATCGACAGATTAGCAGCCACATTTCTTGGCTAGCTAATACACTGAGATTTATCTACAGGGATCACCCTGTAGATAACGCCTTGCACGTTGGAGAAAGTATAGCTGCAACCGTTAGGGCGATGTGTGACGTATCACATCTAACAACGTTTTCACTAACCACAGCTACGACGCTATTTAGAGCAAAGAAAATACCAATAGTCAAGTAAGGCAGTGAATTTATATGGATCTCCTCAAAATGTCAAATTTATCCATCGAGCAACTGGCCGTGCGGTTAGTGTCGCGCGGCTATCAGCTTGCGATTCGAACCCCACTGTCGGCAGCTCTGAAGAGGTTTCCGTGGTTTCGCATGTTCATACCAGTCAAATGCTAGAGCTGTACCTCAGTTAAGGCCACGGTCGCTTCCCTTCCACTCCTAACCCCTTCCTATCCCATCGTCGCCATATGACCTATCTATGTCGGTGTGACGTAAAGTAAATTGCAACAATGAGATCTATCCAGTCCGCAATAGAAACCGTAAAAGAAAGATACTTGATAATAATTATACGTATCTTAAGAACTACACCTTAACGTCTAGCATATGAACTAGCAAAGAGACGTTCTTCATCGAAGACATCAAACACTGTATGATATTGCCTTCTACACCGCACGGAGAGTGCTTATCCGACAAAGAGAGGGAAAAAGAGTCAAGATTTTCAAGGAGCCTTACTCATCGGATGCCAGAATAGACAGAAGCTGATCGGGACATAACCAGATGCTACGTAGCACCATGACACGATTAGCTCTTCACGGCTTCCGCCGTAAGTTGCACCAACTCAGTGAAGAGTGTGTGTTTGTGGAAGAAATGTCGCAGATACCCCTCCTTCAAATGTCTAAAATTTCCTAAGGCATAAGCGAATATAGCAAAGAATCATGATCAGTTATTAACTATATGCACATTCGTGCTCGCTACCATTATTATTATTATTATTATTATTATTATTATTATTATTATTATTATTATTATTATTATTATTATTATTACGAGGTACCCGTGGAGCAGAAAGAGGTGAAAAAAGGTGCTGGGGTGAATGGGTCTACCTACAATATCAAAATTAATTTAAAACTTGAATTGAAGGTTGTATTTCTTCAAAAACAACAAACTTAACACATTTTCACTTGATCAATGAGACAAGGAAACTTGAAAAGCCGCAACTCATATACCCTCAGGGAAGGTTCGAGAGGATTCTGGACTAATCCGGACACACCCTCTAAATTTTTATTGGTTAATTCAAAAATGAACAAGAAATGCGTGATTGGTTGAAAATTAATTACAACAATTCGTGATAGGCCAGATTCAAAACTGGCGGAATGAAAAAGAAGTGTAGCCAACCCAAAAATAAACGTAGATTCAGTTATGAAAACGTAGAAACACAAAACTTTTTTGAATTAAAAGTTCTTCCACCTTGCGCCAGGGTGCATGACCTCCGTTTTTATAATGACATCTATGGAAAAAAGTTCAAACTTCTTGAAGTAAACAACCACAAAGCAAATAAGTTCAGTCAGTTTAGGCAACTTCACAATAACACAATTACTTCATCCTTCGGTAATGACATCTTCTGATTAAAGTTCCAACTTTATGTAGTAGCAGTTTCACATTTGTTGGATAGAGTTTATTAAGGCGCTTGTTTTGAATGTGCGGAGTTGAGGTGTACCTCCCGGTACAATTATTATTATTATTATTATTATTATTATTATTATTATTATTATTATTATTAAAATATGCTGAAATCTATTTCTCCTTTCAGAACGAGGGCGAGGATGGTGCTGCTCGTCCACTGGTCCGTTTAGGTGATCTGGTGATCGTCCCTTGTATGTAAGCTCCAGGAACCGCCGTGAATCCTTCAGAATATGGATCGATTGAGGAACATCCCGAATGAACTCACTTCATTCGCCAACTTCATGGTAAATCTGTGCGTTCGAAACCAGTGTGTATTAGTACGACGTCAAATGACTAACCAAAAAGAAAACAAAAGGCTGAGAAGTTTATTTCTAGTACAGTATCCATCCCATTAGATGTACATATGTTGAATACACAGGATGAAGACTGGTTGACCGAGCTCGATAGCTGCAGTCGCTTAAGTGCGGCCAGTATCCAGTATTCGGGAGATAGTAGGTTCGAACCCCGCTATCGGCAGCCCTGAAAATGGTTTTCCGTGGTTTCCCATTTTCACACCAGGCAAATGCTGGGGCTGTACCTTAATTAAGGCCACGGCCGCTTCCTTCCCACTCCTAGCCCTTCCTTGCCCCATCGTCGCCATAAGACCTATCTGTGTCGGTGCGACGTAAAGCAACTAGCAAAAAAAAAAAAAAAAAAGACTGGTTGAATCCCGAACTCTTCTACCATGAGGTGTCTATAAACGCCCTGGTGACACTGAAGAAGCGTAGTAGGGAAAAGAAGACTGAAGTACTTCCGCAATCAGATCATGATGGATATTAAACTGGCGTAAGTGCTTTCAAACTAGAAAAAAAATCAGCCATTGTTCTGTCCATTTCTTTATTATGTGACGCCGATAAATATAGCCTTAATTAGAGAGTCTTAAGTTCATTAATTTATTATGTGCCGATCAGTTGGACGCTGTTGGTAGCGAGTCACATGCGATGGGGGTGGATTACTGTAGCTCCAGGGCAGAGGAGTTCATGTTGTGTGTGGTGTGACACAGATTTAACAAAACGTTGGGTCAGGCCTGCGCAAACAGCATTCGTTGAGCCAGAGCGCACACAGGACGAGCGGAAGAGCCGAGTTTCGGCCTGGGGACCGTGGGTTGAGCAAGTCTCGTTTCCGAGAGGTAGGCAAATGTATAGTCAAAATCATGCAAAACTTGTCCCTTAAAAACAAATACAACGGTCCTAAGAAAGATCCATCATTGCTGCCACCTTATAGTTACATATGAACATTACAACACATTACTGGACCAAACAATAGCTTACTGCAAGTGGCAATGATGAGATTCACTTAACATAGGACGTAATCCTACATCAATCAGGTTAGAGAAATCATTATTCTATGAGGGCCATTCAAAAAGAAATGAGCTGGAGGCTATAAAATGAAAACCGCCGAAAGGATCGTAATGCAAATGCCTGCGGAAGAAGGTGCGGTCCCTATAAAAGCGCTGAGGTCCTAAACTCACCGCTGGAGGGACATGGGTGCACACCACGTGACGACAGAGCAAGCATGCGCACGCGTTGATCGTCCACTGTATCCAGTTGTGCTTAAAACAGTGAAATGGAGGCTTCAAGAGAAGAACAAAGGGGTGTAGACGTTTCCTGACACCAGAAGGAGTGAGAGAAACGACAATTCGTCGAAGAATGGCACAAACGTACGGAGAGTACTGCACAAGCGATTCAGGGAAAGTCGATGATGCACGGTTTGATGTCCAGCCGGTAGATGCCCTCATTATGCAAGACTGGCGAGTTACGGCAGCAGCCATTGCCGCAGAGGTCGGAGTGAGCTTCGGGAAGTGTTCACGCCGACATACTGAAATTTCGCTAAAAGTGCACCCGGTGGGTGCCTCACAGTTTTAAACCAGCACAGGAAACATGTCGAACTAACCTCTCTCTTGAACATCTGCTGCACTGTGCCAAGGAAGGGAATGAGTTCATGTCACGAGTGGTCGCTGGAGACAAGACATGGTGTCATCACTTCGAACCCGAGTCAAAACGACAAAGTCTCCAGTGGAAGCATGAAAGTTCGCGGCCAGCCAAAAAATCCAATGTGAGCTAAAGAAGGCTCTGAGAGGTAAACGATTGACCTCGGACACCGACGTCAAACAGTACGTTCGGAACTGGTTCAGAACGCAGCCCCAGGAATTTTACCAGACGGCCATTCACCGCCTTATGTCGCAGTGGGACAAGTGCTTCAATAGTGCTGGACAATACTTCTTTTTATACCCCCGGCTTGTTTCTTTTTGAATGGCCCTTATACTTACCTGATGGCGTATTAGCACCGAATGAGACATCAAAATGAAAGACTCTTGAGTAGACGAGGTGAAGAAACTATCAAAGACATAGGAATTGGTTTCTACCGGAGAAGAAATTCATCAAGTTATGACAGGATATTGTGTAAGAAGGTGGTCGAAAGACTGGAAGACATAGAAAGACAAACAATAAAGACAGAATATAACAGCAATAGAACACTAGTAAATTTTTGTAAAGTAAGTTAAAATATGACAACAAAAACCGAAATAACTAAAACGGAAATAAGAGGGATAATTCATTGGTTGATGAGAGTACTAACAGGATTATCTCTTGCCAACCGACTACGGTAGAATTCGATACCACAACGATGACCACTGTATGCAAGCGACTGGGTAACAACGAATTCCCTATGTTTCCAGCACGTCCTAATGAGATATCGGCGTGGAATGAAAAGTGGAGCATCTGGCAGCCAAGACTGAGTAATAAGGCGGGAGTTCTTTATTTATCCTGGCGGAGAGTGTGTTCAATGACACGATATCATCTGAGCAGATCACCGGCTCCACATACCAGCAACTCTTATCGCCACTGTTTGGTGAAATAACAGCTAAAATTATTTCTAAGTTCATCTAACCTACTTTCTGACAGAAAAATGAGCTTGATGAGATCATCGCACAGTATTACAAAAGATGAATGTCAAAGAGAAATTGTGTGAATCAGGGCGGGGAACAGAATACCGGGTTGGATGTTTCAACAGTTCATTCGTGTTAATTTTGTTGTTGATTCATTTCAAGAACTTTCAACATCAGACCGATTCATTTGTGTGTAATGATAAGTGAAAAGCTGCGTTATTGGGGGTCTGCTGTAGAGAGGGTTAAGGTTATTACTGAGAGGGCTGGACGGCTGGGTAGCGCAGTTGGTTGAGTCATTTGCCTTGCATGTTCAAGGTGGTAGGATCACATCCCAGTCCAGGCGGTGGGCTGCAAAATGTGCAAGATCCCTGTCAGTAGGTACGTTAAAGATCCCCAGTTTTCACACTCTGTAATTACCGAACTTTTACTGAAATTAAACGGAAATAACTTTTTGTTTTTAAAAGCTGTCTTGTGTCGCAGTTAACACAGATAGTTTCTGGTGACGATAGGAGAAGAAAGGGCTAGGACTGGGAAGGAAGTGGCAGTGGCCCTGGGATTTACCTGGTGTAAAATGGGAATCCACCAAATTTATTTTTAGGTCTGCCAAGGGGAGGCGCTCCATCCTACCATCTCCCGAATTTAAACAACCAGCTGCTTGACCCATGGCGCGCAGAAAACTCACTCGGTAGACGTTAAACTTATGTTGTTATTGATTTTACGTTGCACTAACTACTTTCACGTTTTTTGAAACTACCGAGGTGCCAGAATTTTGTCCCGCAGTAGTTCTTTCACATGTGAGCTCCTTTAAATACATCAGACTGAACCAGGACCGAATTTTGGAAAGTGGAAGAAGCCTAACGAACACATACTGTGCCCTGCATTTTAAAGAAAGAGATTCTATCTACAGGTCCGTAGTGGACGGCACAAGATTTGGATGAACGTTAGGAGATTTAAACCCAACTAGGTAAGATTTAATCACGGGCCATTTGCGACTCATCTGAACAAAATAGGCGTCACCGCTGCATCCAATTGTCTGTGTGGTGATAGAAATAGTGGGGATGCATATCAAATCTGTTTTGAATGCGGGAAGACCGACACCAATGACCAGACTTTATCAAAGCTCTCGAGGAGCTTGGACCTCCACAGCCAACAAGTGTCCAACTGTTATTATCCACAGGAAATTCACTAATATACTGGAAATGGCCTCCTTTCTGAAAAAAGGTGAACTTAACACATGAAGTAATCCGAATTTTCCAAAATGTGCCGTGAAATATGGCTAAATAATTCAGTGAAATTCTTTTGATTGTGGTTGTGCTGACATTTTTCTTTTGCAGGAATCTCAGCTGATATGGACTAAAGGAGCAGCTATTTGAAAGTAACTATGTAACTGCCTATGTATTGCGTGTAATTGCGAAGTTCAACTCTTTTAAATGTCTTTGTACAGTGTTGATGACCAAATGTCTCCTGGACAAAAGTCATTAGAAAAACACTAACTAGACCACGGCCTACAAGCCTGGAAAATGTATCTTTTTAACGTAGAATAAGTCTATTATTTTGAAACCGTGCTTGGGTCAGAAAGCGATATAAAAAGAACATTAAAGTTTTACGATATATGTGTTACTACTGTGCTCAATATTTCATTATAAAGAGGAAGGACAAGAGTATCTAGCAAAAAGAGTCTCATCTCGGTATGATGTCATCGGGTGGTGCAATAACGCCGCCATATTCAGTTACTAAACTCGCCGTGCCGCGCGGCTAACAATTATTGTAGCTCTGAACTCCGGCATGGTAGCAAGTCGTGTGATGTGCCGCTTGATTTCTATAAGTGATTTCTAGAAGAGTACGCCAAATCAGAAAATTGTGGTGGGAAAATGTCGGAATAAATGTTTTCTTTCGCAAAATTCCGATACGTATGCAAAATAAATGGATTCAAAATTATCTAAAACGAATTCCAGATAACATAGTATCTTGACAGGGCTTATCGGAAGCGTCTCAAGGTTAGGGCAGCCGAGCAACGTAAGGCGAGTTCCGCGCTAGCTGGAGTCCCAGTCGAGCACGTCTACTGGGCCAGTGGTGGAAAATTGATCTGGAATTTGTGGTGTTGAAGACCAACAAATGTGCTTAGAATCAAGAAAGAAAAAGAACTCACTTTTCCCTTTGCGAAAATCAAATGATCACAAATATGTCTCTCGGTCATGGCCATCCATTCATATCTTACGCCACAGCCTGCACTTCCGTCACACATTTTGTGACGCTAACATCCATAACGCAGATAACTCCCAGCCGTATCTACGTCAAAATTTCAACAATAACATTTCAAACCCATACTAACTTGGCATTACCTATCACGCGGTATGTATTCTACGTGAAAACTTGTGGCTGAAACTCCAGTTCGAATTGATTTTTAAAGATATTTTAAAGATATTGCCAAACTGGGCTAGTAGCAATCAAATTTGTGGCTACGATTCGTCAATACCCTCCAGGCTTATTAAAATGAAGGAACTAACTCAGGGCGTATTAAACACAGAATGTAACAATAAGGTATGAGCAAATTTTCACGACATATTCCTCACATGTAGAAGAATAAAATATGTTCTATGGATATGGCTCCGGAAACACTTTATTTCTATGTTAGAACTCATTTTCTGCAACTCTGCATAGTACATTAATGATTATAAACACACAGAAACAGAACGTACCAGCATGCCACATGCAACACTTTCTTACAACAGATGTTAATAATTTTATTGTTTTAACGTCCACTAACTATTTTTACGATTTTTGGAGACGCGGAGATGCCGGAATTTAATCCCGCAGAAGTTCTTTTACGTGCCAGTAAATCTACCGACACGAGGCTGACGTATTTGAGCACCTTCAAATACCATCGGACTGAGCCAGGATCGAACATGCCCAGCTGGCGTCAGAAGTCCAGCGCCTCAACCGTCTGAGCCACTCAGCCTGGCTCAATAGATGTTCAAAATGCCCTCCGTTAACATTGATTCATGCGTCAACCCGCCGTACCATTGAATCCCGGATGCGTTGGAGCATTGCGTGTTGTTTTGCAACCATTCCACTGTACGGACACGAAGACTCTACATCTTTTACCAGGGTACAGGCTAGTGGGTTTAGATCCGAAGAGCGTGAAGGCCTTCGATGTGTTAGTGCGTCGTTAAACCACTAACAAAAAAGAACCAATTATTTTGCAAAGTAAATGTCAAGTTATTTGAAATGTAAAAAGTCACTTTTTTTAAAGTTCCAAGGTGCCATGTTTAGTCTCACTCAACGGTGATAATAGCCACTTAATGTCTCTGTTCTAAAAAAAAGAGAACATTTGTAGTACAGTACCATCCTTTATTCTTTTAATGTTTGGTATCATTCCAAACTCGCAGGAAATTGACTGAAAACAGTATCAAAATATCCGCGAGGAATATGTATTCAAAATATATAAGCTAATGATTCTCAAAATATCCGAAAAGTGTAGGTAGGTGACAGGCACGTTAAAAACAAACAATTCTTAAGTTTACTAGCTGGGTGCTCGTACTTCTCTACGCTGAGAGTGAATTATTATTATTATTATTATTATTATTATTATTATTATTATTATTATTATTATTATTATTATTATTATTCTCTTTCTTTGCTAGTTGTTTTACGTCGCACCGACACAGATAGGTCGTACGGCGACGATGGGACAGGAAAGGGCTAGGAGTGGGAAGGAAGCGGCCGTGGCCTTAATTAAGGTACAGCCTGGTGTGAAAATGGGAAACCACGGAAAACCATTTTCAGGGCTGCCGACAGTGGGGTTCGAACCCACTATCTCCCGAATACTGGATACTGGCCGCACTTAAGCGACTGCAGCTATCGAGCTCGGTATTATTATTATTATTATTATTATTATTATTATTATTATTATTATTATTATTATTATTATTATTATTATTAACTAGCTGATGTACCCGTGCTTCGCTACGGAATTCTACATTGTATTCAGAATTGTAGGTTAGGTAGAGTACACGTTGTGAGCAAGACTGTATTAACTTGCATAGCTCTTAACGTTACCCTAAAAACGCGACGGAGAATTCACTAAACGTCTTTTCTCATATGACGACTGCGTTACGGAATTGCATTGTAATGGCCGACACTCCCTCTCCACCTGCCTTTTTACATCCTCAGAAAGACTGTCTTAGTAGTTTTCCCAACTGAAATGAACAAAGGTCATTACAATGACGTCAGTAGGAATGGCGCGAGTAAAAGCAATGATTTCACATGAAATACTCGATCAAATGAAAAACCACACATTTTCTCACTTTTAACGAACAGTACTACGCTGCCGATCTTACAGTCCAAAGTTCCAGAGCTGGAATGACCAGGCCGCAGAAAGCCGTGGTCCGTGAACATACTTGGTCTTTCTTCGATGGGGGGGGGGGGGGGGGTTCGAATAGTGGAGAGTTCCAGGGCAAAAGCTATGCCCTTTTACTAATCTGTTTCCTAGGAGTACCCGATGAGTCGGAAAATCTCAGTTCACTACACTGGCAGCGGAAAAATGTATCTCACTTGGAGGCAATTTTTTTCCTTCAAGCCAGAGGTGAAACCCCCTCTTCACTGCTAATTTTGAATAAAATGAATGTAGAATTGAGAAGAGGAAGAAAGTTCCAAGGTGCCATGTTTAGTCTCACTCAACGGTGATAATAGCCACTTAATGTCTCTGCTCTAAAAAAAAAAGAGAACATTTGAAGTACAGTACCATCCTTTATTCTTTTAATGTTTGGTATCATTCCAAACTCGCAGGAAATTGACTGAAAACAGTATCAAAATATCCGCGAGGAATATGTATCCAAAATATATAAGCTAATGATTCTCAAAATATCCGAAAAGTGTAGGTAGGTGACAGGCAGAATTGTAATCAAATATTTCAAAAAATCCATTTCCATTTGAGAATTGTAATTCTAGACCAGGTCATACTACTACTAAGTGAGCCCCTGCTTTAAGAGTGCACACTGCTCATTCAAAACAGCGCGTCAGAGTAGAGATCGAATAGCTGGAATACTATGATGAACCAGTGAGTTACATACCTGCAGTACGGTATCAGAAAATGTATGAAGCAGAGGATTGACATGCTAAAGAAGAATTTTTTCTAACTCCCCAGCTATTTCCTCCCAATATTTAGTCAGGCTGTTATACTCGGTACGCAACACTAATCCCATCTATCGGAGTTGAGCGGCAGCATAAGAGACAAAGAACATCACGACAAATAATGGTCAATGTAATGTTATTCGTGCTCACTATTGTAGGCCTTCACATTTAGTTTTCTTCCGACTCTGAAATACCACTCTTATCATAGTCGGCACGGTAAAATTCAATAAAACATAAATGGTCGGAAATTGCACTCTCTATAACTTTAGTTATGTAGTACTTTTCAATAGAACCAACATAGGTATTTCAAATTTAATTTTAGGCGCCTTCCCCTAAACTACAATTTCATGCTGGGCGAATAAAATTGTTTATAACTGAGACTGTAGTTTCTTATTCCCCGACTCTATGTAGGCCTACCGACTTTCATTAAATTCTGTTAACCCATTTTCTCGTGGCTCGGCGTTGATATGGACTTGACAACAACAATACAAATTCATTAATATCTGTGTTATCAATGCCGGTACGGTAACAATGCATGACAGAAATGATCGGAAATTTAATTCTATATAACTTCAGTTATGTAGTATTTATCGATAGGACCACTAATAATATAAATATTTGAGAATTAAATTTTAGGGCTTCCCCTAAACTACCATTTCGTTCAGCGTGAGTAAAATGAATTGTAGCCTAGATTGTAGTGGTTCATCCCGCGACTTCACATACCAATTTTCATTAAATTCTCTTCAGCCGTTTTCTCGTGATGCGTGTACATACATACATACATACAGACAGACAGACAGACAGACAGAAATTACGGAAAGTGCATTTCCTTGTTTCTATGGACATGACCGATACAGAAATACCATTCTTTTCAAATTCTGAGCAATGTACAGACAAAACTCTTATTTTATATATATATATATATATATATATAGATTTTTTGAAATATTTTTCGACTTCAACGACCAGTGGCTGGGCAATCCACAAATTCCATTTGAGCTCTGGAACTTTCATGCAAAACGACACCGAATAAATAATGTTTTTGGAATATGGTATGTCCGCCTCTGTGGTGTAGTGGTTAGTGTGATTAGCTGCCACCCCCGGAGGCCCAGGTTCGATTCCCAGCTCTGACTCAGCGAGGAATCCCACCTCTACCGCCTCAAGGGCAGTGTCCTGGAGCTTCAGACTCTGGGTCGGGGGATACAACTGGGGAGGATGACCAGGCCGCCTTACCTGCTATGCTGAACAGCGGCCTTGCGGGGGGATGGGAAAATTGGAAGGGATGGACAAGGAAGAGGGAAGGAAGCGGCCATGGCCAGGTATCATCCCGGCATTTGCCTGGAGGAGAAGTGGGAAACCACGGAAAACCACTTCCAGGATGTCTGAGGTGGGAATCGAACCCACCTCTACTCAGTTGACCTCCCAAGGCTGAGTGGAACCCGTTCCAGCCCTCGTACCACTTTTCAAATTTCGTGGCAGAGTCGGGAATCGAACCCGGACCTCCGGGGGTGGCAGCTAATCACACTAACCACTACACCACAGAGGCGGATTATTTACATATTAATAATTATATTTAAAATATGATACGCTCTAATTAATTTCTTAGCGTTTATTGAATTTTGCATGAAGCCGGACTATTTGCATAGTCAGGTTGCTATTCTCTCAACACTTCGAAGAACTTGTAGTCATTCCGACTCTTTTGAGGTGGTTCCAAGTCTACTTTGGCACCGCTCTGCACTTCCAAATGGTGAGCCAGTGACGGATCGATTGCCCCATGGAGCGCACTATTGTGCAGAGAGATTAAATAGATTCGGCTGATCAAATATGTCTCTTCAGAATTTATCTTCTGCGTCGATCGATCAGTATAATTGATATTACTTCATCTAGAGAACTATCTCGGGGATATACAGGATACTTTCATTGGGAGGAATAATGAACACAATGAAAATATTTGAAAAGCATATCGTCTACTATCTATGCTAAGGTCCGGCTCCTAAGCCGAATGGTAAGCGAAGTGGCCTTTTCTTACTGAGGGCCCAAGGTTCGATTCCCGACCGGATCGGGAATGTTAATCTTAAACTATTAATTCCCTTGGCTCAGGGACTGGATAGTTATGTCGTTTCTCAAAATCAATACAACTCATACAACACTATCTTCCACCAGAACAATACGCAGTTTCCCATACACGGCAGATGTCGCTCCCCCCCCCCCCCCCCCCATAATCGTCGGAGGATCAGCTTTACAAGGCTAACAATAGCCACACGAAATTATGGGTAATACAAGGATGAACACAACGTCGGGATCCTCACTTATAGATCTGTATATGTACTATGCCGATCGCATCTTCAGAGAAGCCTTGCATGATACTGAGCTAGGTTGGATAGTAAATGGAGTCGTCGTAAACAATATTAGATATGCAGATGACACACTAATTATATGCGACACCACTGAAGGTCTTCAAGGACTGCTCAGTAAAATTCATCTCAGTGGATTGTCCGCCTCCGTAGCGTAACGGTTAGTGTTATTAGCTGCCGTTCTCGGAGGCCCGGGTTCGATTCCCGGTACTGCCACGAATTTAAGAATGGCAGGAGGCTGGTATGTGGTTGGTACATGCAGCTCACCTCCTGAAAAGAGCTGCATCACATCGGGATGAGGACACGAGTTTACTTTTTATTATCTCAGTGGATTAAGATATGGTCTAAACGTCATTACCACAAAGACCCATTATTTCATGGAATTTAGCAGAAGCAACCATGAAGGTGTCTCCATTTCAATAAATAATCACAACATTGAACGAGTAAATCAGTTTTGAGAGCACCATAACAGAAAATCTGGACTTTGAAAATGAGATCATACGCCGTATTGTGATTTCCAGATCATTATTTTGTGATGATAATCTACCGAGCTCGATAGCTGCAGCTGCCTAAGTGCGGCCAGTATTCAGTATTCGGGAGATATTGGGTTCGAACCCCATTGTCGTCAGCCCTGAAGATGTTTCTCCGTGGTTTCCTACTTTCCCACACTAGGCAAATGCTGGAGCATGGCCATGGCCGCTTCCTTCCCACTCCTAGCCCTTTTCTTTCCCACCGTCGCCATAAAACATATGTGTCGGTGCGACGTAAAGCATGTTGTAATATATATATAATAATCTAAACCTCAAATTCAGGCAAAATCCATTGAGATGTTTCGTCTGGTCAACACTGCTTTATGGAGTAGAGACCTGGACTGTCAAAGCTTCCTCCATGAACAGATCAGAGGCCTTTGAAATGTGGTTTCACGGGAGAACGCTCAGAGTAGCCTGGACAGATTTTGTAACCAATAATGAAGGGTTAAGGAGAGCTAGAGCTGAGTGTGAGCTGGCAAACATTACCAAATCCAGGAAAACAGCTTAATTAGGTCATTATCTACGAGGTAGAAAGTACAGACTTCTACAGCTCGTATTACAAGGCAGGATAGAAGGCAAGCGAGGAGGTGGTGGACCACCGATGTCATGACTACAAAACATCAAAGACTGCAGTAGCCGCGATTCGGAATTTAAAGGGAAGGGGGCACAAAAATGCATGGACAAGAAAAAACAGCCGCGGATGGGATACGAGGTATAGCGGGAGGGGGGTTGTAGACATAAAAAATGAAAAAATGCTATAAAATTATCTTTGATGCTCTTTGAGCGAATTTCGATACAGACGTAAAGGTTAACAGTCTACTAATTTAAGTGCGGTAATAAATGCATGATGTCCGCCTCTGTGGTGTAGTGGTTAGTGTGATTAGCTTCCACCCCCGGAGGTCCGGGTTCGATTCGCGGCTCTGCCACGAAATTTGAAAAGTGGTACGAGGGCTGCAACGGGGTCCACTTAGCCTCTGGAGGTCAACTGAGTAGAGGTGGGTTCGATTCCCAAGCTCAGCCATCCTGGAAGTGGTTTTCCGGGGTTTCCAACTTCTCCTCCATGCAAATGCCGGGATGGTACCTAACTTAAGGCCACGGCCACTTCCTACCCTCTTCCTTGTCTATCCCTTCCAATCTTCCCATCCCCCACACAGGCCCCTGTTCAGCATAGCAAGTGAGGCCACCTGGGCGAGGTACTGGTCATCCTCCCCAGTTGTATCCCCGACCCAATGTCTCACGCTCCAGGACACTGCCCTTGAGGCAGTAGAGGTGGGCTCCCTCGCTGAGTCCGAGGGAAAAACCAACCCTGGAGAGTAAACAGATTAAGAAAGAAAGAAAGAATAAATATACTTTCACCAAAGGAACAATAATTACGCATGCATTACAATTAAATAGAAATACGGCGTAATTATAAATTAAAAAGATGTTTAGTATTTGACTACACACTGACAAGGTAACAGACACTAGATAGAACTACACAGACACATTGAGCGAGATTGCCAGACTGACGAATGCTCGCGGCAAGCGTGCGACTTTGGCACAAGTATACCCCTGCTACCCTTCGTCGCAGAACATGCTACACATTGCTCCGCGGGTCTCCGCTATTTTCTGTGGCGCTGTAGAATTCGGTTAGCCGCGACGAATTACATTTGCCTTTTGTGAGTGTTTCCGCTAAGTATTTTTCTTAATAGTTGAATCAATTAAAGGCAAGAGCTGAAAATACAATAGGGTTTATACAAATTGTTTTTTAAAATAATTCCCAGTTTCAGGAGGTTAGAATGGAATAAAATTTATTTTTTCTCCACAAAGTGGGGGAGGGCGACTGCCCACTCTCCTCGCCCCCACCCCATAATCGCCCCAACTGAAAGACTGGAGTTGCATCAACAACACCGAATAACTCTTCTAGTTAGCTAAAGAAAGGGGTGTTTTCTCCAGCGTGATCGCCACCGTCTGGGGGACCGGATATGGCAATTGAGGAAAAAGAAGGATGAAACCTGGTCTTCTAGCTTACATTATTTTATATTTTATACAACGCGGGGGGAGCGTGATTAGCTCAGTGGCTTAGCTGTTGGCTTTCCACCCGGAAGGCTGAGGTTCGAATCCCGGTTAATCCTGGATTGAGATTTCATCTCAAGAATCACGTGGCGTCAGGAAGAGCATCCGGGTTTAAAACCCAGCAAAAACAAAAAAAGTGAGCCCCAGCTATATCAGAAATAACTGCGATAAGCTGAAGAAAGTTTTTATATTTTATACAACTCAGTTCTCATATTTTAAACAACAATCAGCTCTCTGATAGAAAATCAAAGTTCTTATACTGTATATATTATTTTAGAGGAATGTTGGGAAATAACTTCCACTTTCACAACCAAAGAATACTTATAGATAAAAGAGAATATTTTAAAACAGCTGCGCAACCCCAAGTAACAATTAGGATGAAAGTGGAAGCAATGTCATACTCAGCTAGGAGCCCCGTAGGTGCCAATCCACGCTTCCAAGTGGAGCGGCCGTGGGATTTTAATCAGCCTTAACAACAAGCAGGGGATGCCGTTAATGCATCATTTGCGCCTACCCTCAGGGGAAGAATTATTAATTGGTATTTCTGATTTTTACAGTTTACCAAGATAATGTTTATAAAAGTCGTGAAATAATTTCCTGACCCCCGCCACTGGGTGTTGTCGATTGACCTGCTCGGCGAGTGGCTGAATAAGAACTTGTCACTAATGAATGGGGAATCGCGGACATGTCTCGACATAAACAAGCAATCGTTCGGGAGTGATGACAGGGACTGTTTGGCCTATGAACAGAAGCTCGTGCATACTGTCATCCGCACTTCCTCGGACAGCTCCAGGACGAGTAGCGAGACTGATCAAGGCCAGGGCGTCAGCGTCATCTTTAACATTTTGTGAACATTTTAAGAGATGAGCTCATCTTAAATGACACTTGAAGTACGGTTCCTTTGAAAGTGTGACCTGGTTTGTCCTTACTTTAACATAGTGCTCGAAACATGGTCGGAAGAGCCTGTAAAAATAAACACTGTGTCATGTTCTCTGGAGTGAGTCAAATGCATTCCCTGTCAGTGTGACATTGGCGATGTGTGAGAAGAAACAGAGTCAGCTGATTTAATCGCTGGGGCTGTGTACTGTAGCTGCCATAACGAACAAGTTGATCACTTAGCTAATTAAGAACAACGCGCGGACTTTTCTGTACTTATTTCCTACAACAGATCGTACGACAGCGTTGTAAGGGTCTTTGAATCGGCTGTGGCAGTGGTGCTCAAATTATTTATCTCTAGATCCCCCACCCTTTTTACCTCAGTCGTATTAAAGATGAGCCCTTTTATTTAATAATGATAATTAATAATAACAATATAACCTCAGCTACCGTGTGCTGGAAATTTTATATTTTTACGCCATTTAGATCGTCTGAGAGTCAATTTCGACGTTCTGTTTTCTACTACCAGATGGCAGAGAAACTAGAACTCTTCGTGGGTGACCTAACTCTGAAATGTAAATAATTTTGCCGGGTAAATTACAAATGGTCCGCCACTGTGGTGTAGTTATTAGTGTTATTATCTGCCACCCGAGAGGCCCCGGTTCGATTCTCGACTCCGCCATGAAATTTGAAAAGTGGCACGAGGACTGGAACGGGGTCCACTCAGCCTCGGGAGGTCAGTTGAGTAGAGAGGGGTTCGATTCCCACCTCAGCCAATCTCGAAGTGGTTTTCCGTAGTTTTCCACCTCTTCTCCAGGCAAATGCCGGGATAGTACGTAACTTAAGGCTACGGCCGGTTCCTTCTCTCTTCTCGACTATCCCTTCCAATATTTCCATCCCCCACAAGGCCCCTGTTCAGCATAGCAGGTGAGGCTTCCTGGGCGAGGTACTGGTCCTCCTGTCCAGTTCTAACCCCGATCAAACATCTCACGCTCCAGGACATGTCCTTGAGGTGGTAGAGATGGGATCCCTCGCTGAGTCCGGGGGAAAATCCAACCCTGGAGGGTAAATGGATGAAATTAATAATAATATATTCCAAATGTGTGTCCAGAGATCTTTCACATGCTGACATCGTACAACATGGGGTGTCAAATGGATTCTGTTTCCACGCTTCAAAAATCGAACTATCGCTACCGGGTTTGAGCCCGCAATCGTGAAATCCGGAAGCCGACACTCTACCAGTGAGCCACTCAGCAAGGCTTTCTTTCTTTCTTTCTTTCCATACGTGATGCAAATATATTGCACGTATTTGAGGACAGTATGTGGGTGGAGCAAAATACATCCATGGTATTCCCTACCTGTCGTGAGAAGCGACAAAAAAGAGCCCCCGCGGGACTGAGTGACTGAGACGGTTAAGGCGCTGGCTTTCTGAGCCGAACTTGGCAGGTTCGATCTTGACTCAGTCCGGTGATATTTGAAGGTGCTCAAATAGGTCAGCCCCGTTTCGGTGGATTTACTGGCATGTAAAAGAACTCCTGCCAGACAACATTCCGGCAACTCGGAGTCTACGAAAACCGTAAATGCGATTAGTGGGACGTTAAACCAGTAACATTAATTTAAGAGTGCTCGCCCACCTCACTACTTCAGAGGCTCTTAACTTGTGAGTATGGGTTAGCGACCAAGGGCCTTTGTCATTTCTTTCACCTACCAGTGTCTGGCTCACCTTCATCCTTTACATCTCATCTCCCTTTCTCAATTCCTTTCTTTGTTTTAATTTGCTTCTTTTGCCGATATCTTCATTCTTTGAAGGATCTGGCCGCTTTCTTCTTTTCCTCATTGCTGCCAAGAGAGGCTAACTGTCCCCTGGCAGTTCCCAGTGATCAAGACTAGATGATGCGAAACAGAAGCAGCTATACGGAAAGGAGTGAGACAAGTTCCAGCCTGTACCGCATTAATTTTATTATTATTATTATTATTATTATTATTATTATTATTATTATTATTATTATTATTATTAATACACTGGCGGAAAAATATCCAAACACCAGGAAGGGGTTAACGAACGTTGGAAGGCGTGTTTATACATCTAAAAGATGACGTTGATTCAAATTTCCCGCAAATCGCATTAGCATGGCGTTAGTAGCGTCCCCATGACGTTGCACATCCGGTTCGCTTTAAATACGGACTGTACTGTGCGAAAGCGCTAATTATCTGTGAGACTGGACGGAGTGACTATGAGTGCCTTTACGACGACGAACATCTCACTACGGTTGAAGGAGGCCGTATAATAGGGTTACGTGAAGGTGGATTTTCCTTCCGCGCTATTGCAGAACGACTTGGCAGGAATGTCTCCACTGTACATGCGTGCTGGCAGCAGTGGTCACGAGAAGACCGGGCTCCGGACGTCCCCGTGGCACCACCGAGAGGGAGGACCGTCGTATTCTGCATATAGCTGCAGCGCACCGGACTGCGTCTGCAGCAGCAATTCGAGCGGCAGTTGGCACCACAGTGACGTAACGAACTGTTCGAAATCGGTTATTTGAAGGACAGCTCCGAGCCAGACGTCCTGCGGTGTGCATTCCACTTACCCCAAACCACCACCGTCTGCGACTTCAGTGGTGTCAAGCGAGAGCTCATTGAAGGATGGAGTGGAGGTCCGTTGCGATTTCCGATGAAAGCCGGTTCTGCCTTGGTGCCAGTGATGGCCGTGTGTTGGTTAGGAGGAGGCCAGGTGAGCGCCTGCATTCCACCTGTCTGCGGCGTCGACACACTGGACCTACTACACCGGGAGTTCTGGTTTGGGGAGCAATGTCCCATGACAGCAGGAGCACTCTCGTGGTTATCCCACGCATTCTTCGACCTGTTGTGCTGCCATTCATGAACAGCATTCCCGGGGGGGGGGGGGTGTCCAACAGGATAATGTACGCCCCCATGCCGCTGTTGTAATCCAGCGTGCTCTACAGTGTGTCGACAATTTGCCTTGGCCTGCTCGATGGGACTTCATCGGACGACAACTCCAGCGTCATCCACAACCGGTATTAACCGTCCCTGTATTGACCGACCAAGTGCAACAGGCATGGAACTCCATCCCACAAGCTGACATCCAGCACCTCTACGACACAAGGCATGCACGTTTGCATGCCTGCATTCAACAGTCAGGCGATACACCGGTTATTAATGGACTAGCGTATCAAATTTGCGATGGCTTTTCTCACGTAGTACAAGATCTGTAGTCTTGTACCTTTAATCAATTAAATATGTTACCTTGACAAATATATTGCCAAAATTTCCGATTTCTACATTCCTTATTTAATTGTGTTTGGATATTTTTTTCCGCCAATGTATATAAAGGGTGCTTGCGAGATAAGTAGAAATATTTCTTTCTGCTGGTTATTGGTAGGACCCTGAATTCATATGACGTCATAATAATGTTCTATTTAAAAACAAAGTTGAATATTTGATGTTTATAGCTCAGGTAGTATTTAATGATGAACGACTTACGGCTTTGCAGACATACATTACAATATTTTCCAGTGTGAAAACGTACGCTACTTAAAATTGCTTTTTACACATTACGCATACATACTGCCTTCAACAAGGTACGCCGTGTGGTATAAGCCGTGGGGTAAACAAAACTACTACCTACGTCACAAACATTACACTCTTTCCTCGGACAAATCATTCGCTATTTTTTAAATCATGTTTTACGAACTGTGGACATTCATCCCTACCTTCCGTAGGGTAATTTGTACTTGTCGCTCCACAACTCCCTGTACATTTACATACAAACTACAGCTGTTCGCTCATTGGGTGGAATCATGCTGTGGATGTTTCATTTTCAAGAAGTTGCGGATTCTGTGGCAGGTGGGTAACATGACTGCTTCTTCTAGTTCCAAGTAGCTGAAAGGCCACAGGCTGAGAATTTTGAGACTGCTATGCAGGTCTTTGGAATAAAACCACTGCACTCTGTGATTATTGGTACTGCGATAACTTTCTTGGCTTTATGTTAAAATCGTCGTTCCGTGCGAGTTACAATATTAGTGTAACTCTGGACTGGCGTGGTAGCTCGTCTTTTGAGGTATCGTTTGATTCATCTGAGTTCTATAATTACACGGCAAAAATAAATCAAATAATGAATAGTTGAGAAAATGGTGGTACGAAGAAGTTTGAAAACATCTCTCGTTTGCAAAATGTCACCACGTGGACAATACATGGTTTCAAAATAATCGTAAACGCATTCGAGAGGATAGAATGGCTTGCAAGAATTCCAAAATATCGGACAGCCAGGCTGAGTGGTTCAGACGGTAGTGTTGGCCTTCTGGGCTCATGTCGGCGGGTTCGATCCCTGCTAAGTTCATGTTCTCTATTACGTCAGCCACGTGTCCTTGGGTTTAGGAGGCAGTGAAAGAAAATATATGAGCTAAAATTCCGGCACCTCGGCGTCTCCCAAAACCATAAAAGTAGATAGTGAGACGTAAAACAAATAACATTATTATAACAAATAGTAAGAAGAAAAATAATATTAATAATAATAATATCAGGCGTCTGAAAAAAGTTTAGTGCAACGAAATTAAATAAAATCTATATGCGATTAAATGAAAATAATTTTAAAATGCGACACGAAATTCTTAAAATTACGACAAGATAACACACCACAATGTCGTAGGAGTTGCAGTTGCTTTGTACTGCCAACTCATGGAAGCTGCATAAAAATAAGCTATTGACTGATGACCGAAACAATATCTCTCCCTCTAGAGCAATCATCGCCCCCACTTATCCGATGTTTCTTCTGAAGCGGTGGAGAAACCTGGAGGCAAACTGATTCAAAGTCGCAGTTGACTGGGATCAAACCAGACCGTCCAGTGTTACAGTATCTGCGGTGCTAGAACCTGTTATATCTCATCTTGTATCCATACAGGTGTCACGATGACTTCACAGGCCACAACAGACAAATAAATGCACCTGTGCCAAATGAAGCGTGATCTGTCTCCAAAACAAACACGAGTGTCTCTTCTACTTAACCTTGAAAACAACGCTTATGAGGGGGCTGTCTCCCATGAGAAGTTGCTGTCAACATGGAACCGTTGTAACACTTCGTTCCTTTTTTTTATTTAACTTGTTTATTTATTGACCTTTGTTTGAGTTGGTCATCATCTGTTTTTGTATACCTGTTATTACCGGGCGAGTTGGCCGTGCGCGTAGAGGCGTGCGGCTGTGAGCTTGCATCCGGGAGATAGTAGGTTCGAATCCCACTATCGGCAGCCCTGAAGATGGTTTTCCGTGGTTTCCCATTTTCACACCAGGCAAATGCTGGGGCTGTACCTTAATTAAGGCCACGGCCGCTTCCTTCCAACTCCTAGGCCTTTCCCATCCCATCGTCGCCATAAGACCTATCTGTGTCGGTGCGACGTAAAGCCCCTAGAAAAAAAAAAAAAACCTGTTATTGTATTTTGTTTCAAAGGGACGTATCATTCGGGAACCCACCAAATTATCCCTCTTCTTTCGCTTCTAGATAAAAACCCGATTCATTTCCAAAATTGCACATCCATTCACCGAGATTGGAACCACGGCTTTCATAGTGAGAAGTCAGAGGCGATGGCACTCAGCCATCACGCCCCCTTAAAAATTCCCACTTGCTTCATCATCATCATCATCATCTGTTTACCCTCCAGGTTCGGTTTTTCCCTCGGACTGAGCGAGGGATCCCACCTCTACCGCCTCAAGGGCAGTGTCCTGGAGCTTCAGACTCTTGGTCGGGGGATACAACTGGGGAGTATGACCAGTACCTCGCCCAGGCGGCCTCACCTGCTAAGCTGAACAGGGGCCTTGTGGAGGGATGGGAAGATTGGAAGGGATAGGCAAGGAAGAGGGAAGGAAGCGGCCGTGGCCTTAAGTTAGGTACCATCCCGGCATTCGCCTGGGGGAGAAGTGGGAAACCACGGAAAACCACTTCCAGGATGGCTGAGGTGGGAATCGAACCCACCTCTACTCAGTTGACCTCCCGAGGCTGAGTGGACCCCGTTCCAGCCCTCGTACCACTTTTCAAATTTCGTGGCAGAGCCGGGAATCGAACCCGGACCTCCGGGGGTGGCAGCTAATCACGCTAACCACTACACCACAGAGGCGGCCCCACTTGCTTCACTGAATAATAATGTATTTTTATGAATACATAATCATTACTAATGCACTTACTTAAAATGGTATTCCCCGACAATTGCCCATGACGGCCACGTCAGCAAGGTACGTAGTTTTAGACCCGAAATGAATCCTGGCCGACTGCAATTCAACATCGCGTTGCGGTCACGGCAGTTGGAATTCCGCAGACAGTAGGTGGGCAGGGAGGAACCAGAATAGCATCGACACATCGTTGTTCTGGCATCGTCCCTCAGTTCCCCCGACACTTCAACTGAAAGTCAAGAAAACAGGTTTTTAATTCCGTGCCAATTAACCAGAAGTTTCTCTCCGATACGCGCAAGTCAGAGTAACTTACTTCTGCTTCTCTCCTTCGGTTATTCGATGACTGAGGACCCGAATCTATTCCTGAGCAAGTAATTAAGAAATATTTACTCTCGTCCTTATCCTTAACCACAAGTAAGTTTTTGACAGTGACCGCGAACTTCCTCGTCGCCAAGTCCTCAAGAACATCGATGGAACCTTCAATCTTCTTAATTAGCGTTCCTAACATAGATGTCTACCGTTTTACCCCTCTCAGTCAGATGCTTGGCTCTGACGAACAGTTGAGACTCCAGCCTGATAAATTAGTTTGAAACAGATCCAGACTCTGACTTCGGTAAAAATAAGCTAGTGTGGTAATTGCAACTAGACGGTGAATTTCAGGTTTGGATAACACAGGTAAGTTAAATATCAATCGTGCGAGTTGGATATATGATATGGGTTGAGTATCTATTTTCGGGATATGATTGATTGATTGATTGATTGATTGATTGATTGATTGATTGATTGATTGATTGATTGATTGATTGATTGATCGATCGAGGGGTATGTGGATGAATATTAGTCAAAATGAAGTTCCCAATAGCTCCGATTTCTTGGCTGAATGGCTAGTGGCGCGATCTTCGGTTCAGAGGGTCCTGGGTTCGATTACCGGTCGGTCGGAGATTGTGTCCGTGGATGGTTGATTCTTCTGACTTAGAGTCTGAGTATTTATGTTTGTCTCAATACACATCTCTTCGTGTACACACAACACGCAATAGTGAATATATATCTCCACATGGAGTTGGCGTTAGGAAGGGCATCCGGTTGAAAAACAGGAACAAAACAACATGTGCTACACTGTTTGCACCCGCGACTCACCAGGTGTTGGAGAAGTTGTGTAATAATAATAATAATAATAATAATAATAATAATAATAATAATAATAATAATAATAATAATAATAATAATAATAATAATAAGTAGTAGTTTCCAGTAGGGAATCAAAATTTAATTTCACCGAATGAGAAAAACAGCGTATGAACAAATATTGAAATATTCGTGCTTTTAAGATCTTTTCTTGAAAATTTCCTTTGTTGATTAGTAATTTATTTATCCTGGCAAGAATAACACCCGGTGGCCCCCTCTTACATCTAATCAAGTACTTAAAGCGAGTTGTTTACAGTTGAATAGAAGTATGCATGTATCTAATTATTTGATCATTAATATGATATATTAGTGAATTAATACAAATATAAACAAGAGAACCGTTATGTACAGTATCACAATGATTGATAGCTAATTTTTTAAAATAACTGAAGTAAAAATATAACAAAAATCAACAAACACCATTTTAGTCATGATGATATTAACACGGGTCGGCGGGTTTCGTTAGGACGATACAAAAGAAATGGAAAGATGGAAAGGAAATACGCTAATCTAGTTTCACAAGAACTACCACACAGCTCCTCTGAAAGCCTTTCCTCTATCTACAGCCCTCATATTCATAGGAATTTTGCTCTACTCACGAGATTCGAAAACAGTGAAAGAGTTTGGAAGTGTGATAGTTCTGTAGATCGGCAATACAAGAAGGGTGGTGTTAGGAATTCGAATATTTTTGACATGATGTGAGAAGAGGCAATTGAAGGCATCTCTCACGTAGGTAGGTTGTGAAGAATTCAGTATTTTATGAGGGGTGTGGCAAGGACGTCGCATGCTTAGATATGATCAATATAGATAAATAAATGATGTCGATACAGGGTTGACGTTGCAGATGTTTCGTCTAGATCCGTCGGGAGTACGGACGACGATTTTTCTCTGCTTTTCAATTTTCAAAGTAGGTACATATTAGCCCAGCGACGTAGCTATGTTCATACACCGGACCCGGTAAGATCCGCCAAGTTAATACTGGACGTAGCGCACGTGTTGTTGGCTATGGGAAGAGCGGAAAGGAACTGACCACCTTACTGCAAGTAAACTCCGGCTCAAATGCCTGATCAGTGGTCCCTGGTTTAACTGAGGTCCAGGTTTAGATAAGATCCTTTGTTGTTCGTTTTGTATCTTAATTAACGTGCTACAATCCTAGTCCTAATGCCAACAAAATCCTACATGTGTTAGTATGAAGTTAAAAAACAACAACACCCATGGCGCAACATCCCATTCAGGTCCTTGCCCAGTCACATGGCCTGCAGATAGTGGAATTCCCCGTGGTTAGCGTGACGCATCCTCAGCCATAATGCTTCGTTTTCGCAACCGGATTCGCTGCCTCTCGTATCAGCCAATGCCTCACTTGGTCTCGACGTTGTGTGAATCCCGTTCCGGCTCTCAATCCAGACTTGAAATCCATTAATTGGCTGGGAATCGAATCCGGGATTCGCTAGTAAGAGATAGACCGGTTACCCCTACACCCCGGGGATGGCTCACACTCGATATAGTTCGGTTACAAAGCAAACACATTGGTGAAAGCCTAGTGTAAATGAAAAGGTCTTAAGAGAAGAATTAATTGGCTTTCTCTTAAGAGTTTTTTGTTCTGTCTGAAATTGCACTCACTACAGTACGTTGCAATCTTCTGAGAATGCAACTAGATTAATTTTGGCTTTCCATTCACTGTCCGCTGGTGTACATGGAAATAAAAAGACCCTAAGTTTATGAACTATGTATCACCCGAAAATCGCCAATTCCTTAAAATGATTCCCGCTGTGGGTCGGGCCGATAGAACACATGCACGCTACATCTGCCTGTCGTGAGAGAGGATTGGAGGAGGAACCACCACAGACTCTCATCTTGGGAGCGAGCGTTAGCGACCACGGGGCTCTAGCTGAGTATGGCATTGCTCCTACTTACTTGTGCCAGTCTCCTCACTTTCATAATATTATATTGTATCTGATCTTCCTTGGTCAACTCTTGCTGTCTTCTGACCCCGACGGTGTTAAATTTGTGAGTTCCTAGGGAGTCTTTCACTTTCATGTCCTCCGTGGCCCTTGTCTTTCTTTTGCCGATATCTTCCATCACCATCAAGTGCAAAGTAACGCACACAATACTCGAAATGAACATATGTAGGAACGGCAATGTTTAGAGTACAGTAGGAGATTGGGATACATTAGGGTTAACAAAACAGAACATTCAATAAATGCTTCCCAACACTCAGCTCCTTCACCTCGGGACCACTTTAATTGGCCATTAACAAACTAATAAAATACGCCGTGTCCAGATTTCATCACGGTTAGGATTTACAACAGAAAAAGTTCCGTACATTCCTCTCATTAAAACTTTGGTACGAACACTGAATATGCTGCTTGCAGTTAAAAATAAATGGGCGAAGATTCGTTTAGTGAGCGGGAAAACGAGGAAGCAGACGAGAATTTTTTGAAATAGGTGAGAACTTCGCTGGTCATAGACCTCTCAATGCGGGTGGGTGGGTGAGGACAGAAACCTGGCCAAGACAGTCTCTTAGGCAACACGTTGGACAGACATGGTCAGCGTCTGTGATATATTTAGGGGATCACGCCCGGTTACGTATTTCATCCTTCAAATACCTTGAACTTGAGGCACCGAAATGTTATCCGTTACAAGGAAACGAAGTGTTATCCGTTACAAGGAAGAACATATCGTTGGCTTGGAAGAAGACAATCAAAACTTAAAATAAAAACGTTAATTTTCAGGAGAAGCATTTGAAATTAATGTATATTTAAAATGTAGGAATCTTTAAGATTTTACGTTCAAGAACGAAGGAACTGAATTTAGGTATTATCTTCAACATGCAGGTAAAATAATTTTATACCCAACCTCATGATTCGTCCTAAATCACCTCTAATTTCGATTCGTGATAGTCTTTCTCAAAAGCGGCTATTATTTTTGTCGGTAAATTATGGAACAAATAGAACACAATTACTCAAAAACTGTAATATTCTGTTTATTTTATGAAAAATATAGCAATAAAGGCATCAGAAATGAACCAAATGTACTAACCACGAGGCCACATTAACTATACACTTCCTCACGTACGTCCAAACCATATTCCTTTAATCAACTTGCTATGGTCTTCCTTTGGCAAGGATTGTGTGATCAATATCAAAATATGGTTTCCAATTTTAAGGTTGATTGTTTTACTGCAAACCATACCACAAAACGCTCATTGAGAGCTACCTTTTACAGATCGTCGCAGATTTTCTTTTTTGTGGAGCTTTTAATACTCAACAGTTCTAGACGGTTTAGTTAACGTAAGCTAACACCCCACCCAAAAAAGCACTCGGATGGACGTTTTATTTTTCTTTGACTTACTTGACTAAAATTGCCACTGCTCCGTTTCCTTTTGTCGTAGATTAATATTTCAAGTTGATATAGGATAATGCGTAATATACCAGGCGGCCCGCGAGCGCCGTACATTCTACTTACAAACGTCCCGCATGCAACAGTGATGCATGGGGTGCCTGGTCACTTGTTTCCGTAGGGGCGCTACAACGTCCTATATTTCGGATGTTGTGAAACAAACAGCAGTCATTTTACTGCGCACGTTCCATAACAGGGTGCATTTGTAAATACGCCAAAGATGCAGACAAGAAAATTTAATAACTTATTAATTTATCCACGTGCAGACATTCCAGTCTATAAAAGAGCTGTTTGTATGAAACGAAAGCTAATACTGTTCGGAGAAATATGTGTGTAGAAGGCAGACGTCTGTTTGGAAACTCCTGTGCGTACCGTCTGCGAGCTTCAGCTACATTCCGACCAGATTCTCCATAGGTTAAAATGATGTCTGTTAATTCGTCGTTGCTGAAAACATTAGCCATTGCAGATATGCAGACAGCAAATGTAGTGCTGATGTACCATATACCAGCCTAGTACTATACGGTCAAAAACCAGGTTTATAATGCAAGGGGTTGCATTAGACGGGTAGTGCTGAGGAACATGCTGAGAGCAACCGTCCAGTTGTTATATTTTCATATTCTGACGTAACCTGCCTGCTGGCAGTAGTGCCCCTGTGAAAATCAGTTAGTAGATATCCCATTCATCATGTGTGCATGAGGGCCACCTGATATAAAAGAGAATTATACTAATAAAAATTCAGAATAATAAAAAGAAAATATTAAAAATGTTGTCTTGTTCATGAAACAATGACACTGCTGAAGGAAATCACAGAACTTATTCGAACATTTTGTTCTCTCATTCGATTTTCCTCTCACTGGCAATTAAATTGTATTTACTGATATATTTTGGACTCCAAATACATTGCTGTGCTTCTTGAGCAAATTGAGCTTAATAGTCAACAGCATTTGTAGGCAGTCCAAGCGGGCACAAACTCTTCGGTTTAAATTACTAGAAGAAGAATAGAAAATAATGCTTTATTTTAAAATGTCATAGCATTTATACAGCATCTTGGTACATATTTTGTATTTCATCGTGTTTTTAGAAAACTCTAAATATGGTCGTGAAAAATAAAAATACAAAAGTACAATCTTTTATAAGCATTTTACGTAATACCGCTATTGCGAGGAAATAGCCACTGCCAATTATTGGACGTAGCCTACCTTTAATATTCAAACTTAGAGGTATTTCCACCGGGCGAGTTGGCCGTACGGTTAGGGGTGGGCAGCTGTGAGCTTGCATCCCGAAGATAGTAGGTTCGAGCCCCACTGACGGCAGCCCTGAAGATGGTTTCCCGTGGTTTCCCGTGGTTTCCCATTTTCACACCAGGCAAATGTTGGGCCTGTACCTTAATTAAGGCTACGGCCGCTTCATTCCTATTCCTAGGCCTTTCCTATTCCATCATAGCCATACGACGTAGCTGTGTCGGTGTGACGTAAAGTCAACTCCAAAAAAAAAAAGGTATTTCCTATACTTCAGCTAAATTATAGAGTCAAGGATACCTCCTCATCCTGCATGCGTCCTCTCTGTTTCCATCTTCCTTAGATTTATTTATCCACATTTCGTTGATAATATTACATAGTTCTGATAATCTCCCTATATTCTTCCATTCACTGTTTAATGATGTAAGGGTATTGAGTTCAAGTTTATTTCCAGTTTTACATATCCCTTTCACATCCATACACTTTTCTATGGTTTTTCTTGTTTCCTCACAGGTATGCCACCTATAATAGGTTCAAATCGACCTAAGGACACCTGGTAGAGTTCACCTTAGGAATGAGCACAATATTACAACAAACTTTGAGGCCATCTTATTCCTATACCATTAATCCCAATGCATCGAAACTTCGCACATGCATTTAGTGATATCTCATCAACCCAGGGAAGGAATATGATTATGATTGTAATATCCAATTTGAAAAAAATGAATTTTTAATTTAAGCTGAAAAATACTTTTTGAGAATGTTCTAATCTCGTTAGGTACACTTTTATCAGAAAATAGCAGACAAAGAGCAACTAAACTACCCAATATGTTGTATAGGCTTAGATTTAAACAATAGTTGAAAGGTTTTATTATTTGGCCAATAAATTGTTTTTGTACTTGATGCACCAAATTATGGTAATTTTTTTGTAATATTTTTATAGGGGATGATATCATTTTGTTTCTACTTATATTTCATTCATTGATATATAATGGCCCAATGTATACCCATAAAACTTTAATGACAATAAGTTCAGTAGTTTCCAAGAAAAGTGTACCTGAATGTAAGAAAACTTAAGTTACGCTAAATGACAAAAAAAACAAAAACATGTATAACCGAGGGGGAGTAAATGAACTGGTCAAAGAAATCAGCTAAAGAATTCAGAGTTACTAGTAGCAATTAAATATGATTATAGAGAATTTTGAAATGTGCACTAATCTTAGTTCTGCAGCATCAGTGGACAAAATCATGGAGGGAAGCAGATTAGAACTAGCAAGCTTCCAATTTGTAGATTTTTAGTCTGTACTAGCTGTAGTACCCGGCTCTGCTCGGGCACTTTCATTGAATGTTCAACTTTAGGATTTTTTATTAACTGTCTGAAGTGACTTTTTGTAGATTTCTTTGCTGTGATAGTTTAAGAACTCTTTTGTAAATGTAGAGTTATTGTTATGTGTTTGGGTTTTAGTTTGAGATCATAATTTCGCATTAAACTATTTTCTTGTGGCAGCCCAGATTGTCGGGGAAGTAGCTGAACCCTTCAAACAAATAATAAAAGTAAGTTATAACTGTATGTATTTATGCCTCGCGCAATAGCTATGATGTACACGATTTCACATACATGCATCTGTAATTTCGGTCATTTTGGACATTTTTCTTTATCAACCCTTCTAACCCCCATTCCGATTGGGGCTGAAGATTGACTGACAAGGCATCCAGAGTGTCACATTTCAATCTTTTTGACCTCGAAAACTATGGATTATTTTGAAATGTGCACTAATCTTAGTTCTGCAGCATCAGTGATTATTTTTATATGCCACCCCCTTCCCACTTCCTCCCCTAGAGGTGCTAGGAGTGGTTTATCCCCTCAGTGTTTGTCTCCAGATAGTAACTGATAAGTGTACCAATTTGGTTGAAATTGCTCCAGTGGTTTAGGAAGAGATATGGAAAGGTACTTTATGAAACATGGTGGCATGTTCCCATCCTCCTGTATAGAGCCACGGCCATGAACCTCCTAGTACCTTTCGGTACTTCATAAACATGGCGGCGTTGGTCCCATTCTCCTAAACATAGCATATTTTTACCGGACTATGATGACACAGAGTAAGTCTTTGTCGCCTACCAACAATCTGTCCATCAAGATCGATCCAAATCTTGGTGCGGCTTTGTAATTAAACTGATATAAAATTACTCTTCATAAAAAGTACCGATCAGATTTCCTTCAAACAACTTCATAAACCCTCTCATGGGTAATAAGAAAAAATTGTGAAATTTTCAGCGAAATAGGTCCAGTAGTTTTCGAGTCTATTAGAGACAAACAAACAAAAAAATATTCATTTTTAGAAGAAGAAGAAGAAGAAGAAGAAGATTGTAATCTGTATATTCTATACATTTTACTTCCATGTTTTGTCTCATATTATCCAATTCATGAATATTTGTTTTTTTCGTGACTGATTGTTCGTTGGCCGAGATTTCGTCTCTTTAAACTGCAAGTTATTAAGGCATGATCCAAATTAGAGAACTCTTTGTAGGCCTATATAAGTAAAAAGATTAATTGAATTGTTTTGCTCATAATTACAAACGGGAAAAGAGGATATTTATTACTTCCTGGTGTTGTCTTTGACGTCATCTGGACAGTGTGCGTCGCTCTACGTCCCCCAAGGCTGGTAACTGCGTCGCACAGTTCATATATTTAGCTCGTGATCAGGTTCCATCTGCCAATTACACGCATCTTGCTTTCATTCAAGCTACATCTTAACATTGTTTGTGGTTGCCGCTCCAGCGAGTAAACAGTGTGGAGTGGAGCAGAGGTAATTACGCCACGAGCTGGATAGCTTCCTTAGAGTATGTGTGAGTATTTATAGCCGGTGCAGTGTACGTCATACTGTATGTAGGAGTCGTCATGACGTTGGTGAACCTTGTCTTAAGAGGTAAACTCTTCACACTACCTAATTATAATAGAAAGATGAGGGATTCTGACCCCCCGAAGAAAACTATCGGCTTAAGGGCAGACGGTTATGATCGCGCAGTGAAATAATGCTGAAATTTAAATTACCATTCCATGGAATTAAAAGGTCATTGGAGTTAGACTTCTTCGCTCTAAGCACTCTTTGCAAATTGGTCTATAATGTCCTGCTCTGTGGCTGAGTGCTCACCGTCTTGGCCTTCGGGTCCCAGGTTAGATTCCCCCACTGGATCATAGAAATTTAATCGTGAGCGTTTAATTTTCTTGGCTCGGGGAGTGGGCGTTAGTGCTGAACTCTACATCACTGAAACTTACACACCACACATGACACTATCCTTCGCCACACAAATACACAGTGTCACACACACGGCAGACGACCCACTCCTATCGGAGGGAGGTTGTACCACGCTATGACAGCCACATGAAATAATAATAAATAATAATAATTAATAATACATCTAAATTGGAAAAGTCCTCATTTGTTATGAAGAAATGCCGTCTTATATTTTACGATCGTCTGTCTCGAACGCCTACACCAGAATATCTCGAAGAATAATTTATCTTCTCATGACTTGGAAATGTGGACAACTGCAGTGAAGGAGGTGTCTCTGAGACGCGGGTTAAGAAAGAAGTCAATTCATGACCTGGGTACACAGGAAAAAGGATATTCCGGGAAGAGTCAGAAGACGCCCAGGCGCAAAGTTGTCTGAAGAACTGCATTCTCCATCAAGATGAAGGACAACTGGAAATGCAGAAACACTGAGAAGTGTTAACCGTGGTCTTAAGAGGCCCAAACGACATGTTTTAGAAAATATTATTGTGTAATGTTTTCAAGACCTCGTTGAAGCGTGTCACTACTCATTATTTTTGAACACACTTCTACTGAAAAATTGGTACCACCGCGTACATATTTTTACCACATATTAAATGTATCATAGCTGTTTACATTTGGTAAATATTTACTACTTTACTAATTAGGCCCTGTTACGTTCCTGGCGAGACACAGTATTTACAGAACATTACGTGTTCTTGTATGGACTAGAAAAAATTTGTCACTTTCACTCATCTGTCTCAGACTCATCCTTTGCTTTGACGATGTGAAAGTGCCTTAGGTAGGAGCAATACTAGCAATGCAGTCACCTCCGGGTGTGAATGATGTGAAAAAGCCCCTCAAAGTGTCGATTAGCTCAGACATTTCATTGGGCTTGGCAGACTGATATGTAACAGTTATTTCTGGCCCAGCGAGGAAAGCAACGGGAAACTACATCACTCCTCATTTCCCTCACATTCCTCTTAAGTGACGCCTAGGATGTGTATGAGAGCTAATGGTGGAGTTGTTCAAACTCAACATATACAGGCTAGACCGTACTGATGAATTAAAATATAATTACAACAATATAATTGTTAACAAAATATACTGTTTTAGCAATGGCCCGATTTAGAAGCTACATTAAAATTGTGGAGTTTTAGTGTCACAGTGTAGTCATAAAGGAGTGAAATATTTCATATCTCTAAATATCAGAGTTCAATCAATCAATCAATCAATCAATCAATCAATCAATCAATCAATCAATCAATCAATCAATCAATCAATATTGATATGCATTTAGGGCAGTCCCCCAGGTGGCAGATTCCCTATCTGTTGTTTTCCTAGCCTTTTCTTAAATGATCGCAAAGAAATTGGAAAGTTATTGAACATTTCCCTTGGTAAGTTATTCCAATCCCTAACTCCCCTTCCTATAAACGAATATTTGCCCCAATTTGTCCTCTTGAATTCAAACTTTATCTTTATATTGTGATCTTTCCTGCTTTTAAAGACACCACTCAAACTTATTCGTCTACTGATGTCCTCCCATGCCATCTCTCCACCGACAGCTCGGAACATACCACTTAATTGAGCAGCTCGTCTTCTTTCTCCCAGTACTTCCCAGCCCAAACTGTGCAACATTTTTGTAACGCTACTCTTTTGTCGGAAATCACCCGGAACAAATCGAGCTGCTTATCTTTGGATTGTTTTCCATTTCTTGAATCAAGTAATCCTAGTGAGGGTCCCATACACTGGAACCATACTCTAGTTTGGGTCTTATCAGAGACTTATATGCCCTCTCCTTAACATCCTTACTACAACCCCTGAATACACATGTTATGTGTACCTAAAAGTGAAACAAAAATCAGTACGGGAAATTGCAGTTAAAGTGTTTATTACTCTCACCACTGTCTCAGAATGAGTCATCATATATGTCGTGATTTCTTTGTGAATTTCCATAAAAATACAAATGATCTCTATTCTTGTTCAGTGAGGCGCATTGTTCACAATAAGAGTTAAAAAAATAGATCTTGAAAGGCGGGAAATGAAAGCCTCTAGAACACCTACTATCGTCGGGGTCGGAAGAGATTAAGAGTTTACCAAGTCCTCATTTGTTATGACGAGAAGAGATGGAAACTATAGGCACGAATAGGTTAGAACAAGGCGAAAGTGTGCTCTACTGATATGCCGGTGAGTTGCATAACTTTCAGGGGCTCTGGTAGTTCAGATCGCCAATATTTATGCACATCTCACTGTAGAACCGCCGTGCGCCTTGCGTTTGCATTGTAACTTATTCCTGCGTATAGTGTCCGGATCCATGGCTAAATGGTTAGAATACTGGCCTTTGGCCACAGGGGTCCCGGGTTCGATTCCCGGCAGGGTCGGGAATTTTAACCATAATTGGTTAATTTCGCTGGCACGGGGGCTGGGTATATGTGTCGTCTTCATCATCATTTCATCCTCATCACGACGCGCAGGTCGCCTACAGGTGTCAAATCAAAAGACCTGCATCTGGCGAGCCGAACTTGTCCTCGGACACTCCCGGCACTAAAAGCCATATGCCATTTCATTTTTTTTCCTGCCTATAGTTCCCCTCTCTAAATGAGAAAGCGCCGTCTTATGTTCGACGGTCATCTGTCTCGAATGCCGAACACCAGAATATCTCGAAGATTTCTTGATCTTCTCATGACTTCACTAATTCGGCCCAGATCAATTCTTGGCAAGACGTAGTGTTTACAGTGCACTATGTTTTGTTGTATGGACTAGAACAAATTTGTTACTTTCACTCATCTGTCTGTCTCAGTCTCATCCTTGCCTTTGACGCTAAGCCGACGAAAGTGTTAAGAATCGAACTGGCGACGGAAGAACTGACAAGTCAAGATCTCTCCTGCGTCAAACCAAATAAGTACAATGCTAGTAAAAAATTACAACGACTCCTTCACAAAACCGATACACAAGCTGCCAGTCCTAAGCCTGGATAAAATAGAAAATAAAATATTCAGGGTTGTCTTTTGCATCTGGACGAGGATGTGTTTACATCGTCATTGTAAGACGAGTTTACATGTCAGATTCTAATGATCGATATTGTTCGGGCGATTTTACATTTCCCCGCACCAGTAGCTCGCTTATTGTTGTTCAAATTCGTGTAGGCTCTCTAATACTCGGCTACGGAGATGATGTGGCAACAAAGACTTGGCTCCAAGTTGTGATCCGTTTCGTGATGTTATGACAAATGTAATATTAAGTACTCTGAAATTTATTGTAAACCGTAAAATGTGTGACCTACATTTCTAATAATACACCGCACTGGTTAGCAGTTTCAGTTCCCTCTCTGCCGATTATTCTCAGCGACAGCAATCCCTTTAATTTAACACTTTCTGAGATTTAGCATGAGAACCTGGTGAATTTTCTGTCAGTATCCCCATTTCTGATGTGACCACAAATCTAGATTTAAAAGGAAATACATCGAGGTGTCTTCGACCTATTTTGCTGAATTTTTGGTTGGATAGCAGTACGTTGTAAGGGGTCAAAAAATAAGATAAACTTTTTTGCTATTTGCTTTACGGCGCACCGACACAGATAGGTCTTATGGCGACGATGGGACAGAAAAGGCCTAAAAATGGGAAGGAATCGGCCGTGTCCTTAATTAAGGTACAGCCCCAGCATTTGCCTGGTGTGAAAATGGGAAAACACGGAAAACCATCTTCAGGGATGCCGACAGTGGGATTCGAACCCACTATCTCCCGGATGCGAGCTCACAGCTGCGCGCTCCTAACCGCAAGTCGAACTCGCCCGGTGATAAAAGTATTTATTTTCAATGGAAAATGTATTAAAGGTAGGACTACCAGGCTTTCAAGAGGGCAATACAGAACCTGCGTGCCTGAGAAATAATAATATATACATTATATACGTTTTCACATCAAATATCATCTGAAAATGATTAACCAGGGCTAGAACTGATGTGTAAATATATATATATTTCTTTATCGCATTAATAATAATAATAATAATAATAATAATAATAATAATAATAATAATAATCTTATAACGTATCTTAATTATGATATTTGTAATACGAATTATGAGAATTTATTAATATTTTTCCATATTTCTGGGTTTAGCACATTTTACCCGTAATATGGAAAATATAATACTGTATAATTTCATATTTAGCAGTTTTGATGCAATATTCATACAGTCTTTCCTGTAATAAATATATCCATAACTCTTTCCATTCGAACCCCCCACTGACGGCAGCCCTGAAGATAGTTTTCCGTGGTTTCTCATTTTCACACCAGGCAAATGCTAGGCCTGTACCACGTCCTTCCCCCTCGTAGCCCTTTCCTGTCCCATCATCCCCATAAGACCTGTCTGTGTCGATGTGACGTAAAGCAACTTGAAAAAACTTTCCATTTTCAGTGACAGAAAATAAGGCAACGCAGGTAAAGTCAACAAACATAGTTTCCGTATGTGAATTATTTGAGAAGAAAAGGGTATATTTACTGTATGTGGCCGTAACTTGAACATTAGCACACCTTCCTTTGATTCAGGTAGAGAAAGTTACTGGCATAATAATCCCCTCACTTAACAGCAAAGCATCCACCAGCCCGGTCGTCAGCATTTTTTACTTGTCCCGTGAGCTTGGTATCTTTGTTTTTCTTTTATGTCGTATGCCCAGTCTCACAGACGTTGGCGAGTGACATAGCTAATGCTTTATGGTCTTTTGCTACCCGGTACAGTTCGGTATACCAATCCAGCTTTTAATATTGCTAAGGCAAGGTGTTCGTCTTCTCTCTCTACTCATTTACCCTACAATGTTGTCCTTAAAAATAAGTTAGTACCTTTAAAATGCCAAAAACTGCTGAATCTATTGTTAAATTTGAATATGTGGTCTAGGAGTATCTGTGGAGGTTGTGGATGGCCAAAACATCCGTTTTCAACCTATCACGTGCATGCTCAACGCAGTTCATGTCCGGTGAATTAGCTGGCCAATTCATATGGTTGGCGCCGCCCTTTCTCATGAAGTTCCTCACTGATTCTCCTCGATAAGAGAGAGCGTTGTCGTTGACGAAAATGAATTCGGCACCATAATCATACTCAGAGGGTTGTATAAATGATCGAAGAATTTCATCAGAATACCGCTGGGCAGATAACAACCTTCGAATTGGTATCAAAGATGTACGACGGTTATGCATAATCTCAGGAAAAAATATTACACCACTACCTCCAAATCCATGCACCTCGTCATCATGCTGGTACTTTCCACCGCGGCCTTTACGTGTCCACACTCTTTGTTGCCGTGATATTCGTGTTCAGTCTCCCGAGTGCAAGCTGATAGATACGGGACCCAAACCTCGCGGACACTTGCTCGATATTATTATCAAAATATAATCCACCTCCTCTGTAAATACAAACCCTGTGGATACCCACAGCAATCATTATATCTATAGGTTCATTTGTTTCTTGGGAGAAGTGTACTTCTGAGGAACTTATACTATATCATGCCATGCACTCATTGTTTTTTAAGTGACTGTACGTATTCTTTTATTCTTTTTTTAAAGTTTTCTTTGAGTCACATTGAAACAGATGTGTCTTATCGTGACGACGGGATAGGAAAAGGCTAGGAATGGGAATGAAGCGACCGTGGTCTTAATTAAGGTACAACTCCATCGTTTCCCTGATGTAAAAACGTGAAACCACGAAAAACCATCTTCAGGGCTGCCGACAGTGGGGTTCGAACCCACTTTCTCTAGAATGCAAACTGATAGTTACGCGACCCAAACCGCACAGCTACTTGCTCGGTTTCGTTACTTGTAAGAGACTGACCAACAATTTTGGCATGAAGAGAACATTTCAGAATCCGGAATTACCTGCTCTCAAATTTCAGACGATTTCATGACGAGCGCAATTCCGGGGGCTTGATGCTCCAGTAAACAAAGAAGAACATTTGAACAGTTCGTCCAGAAAGGATGATAACGCAATCTCCACCTAAATGTAAAGGTCACACAAGGTATTCGACCTTGACCAGGCTATTTTATCTCCTTTGTTCACGAATTGCAACATTTTCCTAAACAGAACCAACAGATGTAGGTGATGGTACCGAAAATACCGCTGTTAACGTGTCAAGGTTAGCAGATCGGCTTGATAGATCACCTGTCCTTCACGCCTTATATCTTCAACTGTCCACCTCTAGCGCAAGTGCCCTGCACTTCAAGGGAATAATTCTCATTTCACTTTAATTAAAATCTTTCATCTCGAACGTAAGATGTATATTTTAATGAGATGTCCTCTGTACAAAACGTCTGAAGCCAAATAATGTTCTGGAAAAAGGCCCACTTGAGCTTTCGCAAGAACGCGTTGCACGTGGTGGTCGGCCCGCTTACGATTAATAATAAACTGCACGTTACAAACAACAGAGCCTCCAACTGTTCGTCCTAACAAAGCAGGGTAAGGATACTAATTATTGGGGTGCCTAGTGAAATTTGGTCACTGGTATCTCACCAAGGTGACCGCGGATCAAATCCCAGGCAATGCAAGAGGGATTTTTAAAATAAAAGATTACATCTCTGTCGTTCAGATTCCACGTAAAGCTGTATGTCCCATGGCTTTTATCACTATATCTACAGTCACGAAAACCGAGTGAGTTCGCCGCACGGTTTGGGTTGCCTAACTGTGAGCTTGCATTCGGGAGATGATGGTTTCGAACCCCACTATCGGCAGCCCTGAAGATGGTTTTCCGTGGTAGCTCATTTTCATTCCCGGCTGTACCTTAATTAAAGCCACGGTCGCTACCATCCCAATCCTATCAATTTCCAGTCCTTGCGTCGCCGAAGACCTTCGAAGTGTTAGTGTGACGTTAAAACACTAGGAAAAAAATAAGAAATAAAATAAATTACAGTCACGTGAAATTTAAAGGTTCATTCTTTTTTGTAAATATTAATTTCATGCTGATGTTTTGTGCATTCATTTGTCAATAGGATATATTTATTATTATTATTATTATTATTATTATTATTATTATTATTATTATTATTATTATTATTTACGACTGAGTATCTTTACACTTTTAGAAGACGTCGATGAGCCAGAACTTTGTCCCGCAGGAGTTCTTTCGCGTAATAGTAAATCCACCAACACGAGACTGGCGTACTGCGCACCTTCAAATACCACCGAACTGAGCTGCGATCGAGCGCAACAAGATGGGCTCTGAAATCCAGCGTTCGACCGCCTTAGCCACTCAAAGGATCTGATCGATAAATGATCTGGCCTTAAATCTTCAACTGCCCACCTCTCGCACATGGACTTCAAGAAAATATTTCTCATTTTACTTCATTTAAAGTCCGACTCGTTGGCTGAATGGTCAGCGTACTGGCTTTCGGTTCAGAGGGTCCCAGGTTCTATTCCCGGCCGGGTCGGGGATTTTAACCTTCATTGGTTAATTCCAATGGCTCGGAGGTTGGGTGTTTGTGCTGTCCCCAACATCCCTGCAACTCTCACACCACACATAACACTATCCTCTACCACAATAACACGCAGTTACCTACACATGGCAGATGCCGCCCACCCTCATCGGAGAGTCTGCCTTACAAGGGGTGCACCCGGCTAGAAATAGCCATGTCTGTCTGTCTGTTAGGTCATCAGCCCAGAGGCTGGTTGGATCCTCAAATAGCACCACCGAAGGTAATGCGGCTATAAGGAAACCGCAAAAAAAAAAAAAAAAAAAAAAAATTGGCAGCACCAAAATGAGGGGTACTAGGCAAGACGAGGAGTGAGGTAGTTTGCCATTGCTTTCCTCACTGGGTCAGAAAGTGCCATTGCAGCACGACTGACCCAATGAGCAACACCTTTCATAACACTCAGATGCACTAGTCGTGCTCTGAATGTCATTACTCAGCACCACCCATACCTCAGCAGCTTCCATATTGTCACAGCCATGGATGAGACTGGGACTTCGGTGGAAGCTACACTTTACTCTGGCCTGTGCTAAGAGATGGATACAAAAGTACTGTATCCATCAAGAAATGGCAGCAGGCAAAGAAATAGCCATACGAAATTATTATTATTAATTCATTTAAAATCTTTCATGTCAAATATTTTCTTCTCCTGTTAGCGTGTAGCTAAGACAGCGTTAAATAAATTTTGGGTCACCTTCAGACAAGAAGTGTGTGAACACTATCAGTTCATGTCCTGTGTGTCGCCTATGTGGAAACATTGTGAACTGGAGTCACGCAGCTCTCAGTGCTCCGGGTTGCATACTGAGCAGGCTTGGCTAACACACAGGAAGACACCGAGCCAGAAGACAAGAACTAGATTCCTCCCTCCACTGCCAAAAGAGGACATCAACGTTAAGAGGTTCATTCATGGTAAGAAGAATACTTCTGGACCAGGCAGACTCGACGGTATCTATCGCCATGAATTATCTCCAATACAATGAGATATAAAGTTCGTGTATTATTGTCCGTACTTTGAATTGGTTTGATGTTTCGCCGTAGAGACAAGTTGGCGACCATCCCTAATTCGTGGCTCAGTTAACGTTGCGTTGGTCAAGGTATGAGCTCAGCGCTCGCTTTTTATTAGCATTCTGTGAAAAATACTAAATTGAGCACAATTATTGTCTTAGTGTAGCTGCTTGTTGGTGTTTCAGGATTGGGATAGGTTGTGAAGTGGAGAAACGCGATCCTCAAAAATTGTAGTGAAAATCGTTTTCTGTTCACTGTTCTATTAAACCATCGTGGGTCGTGAGATACGCGCCGCGGCTCACCTTTATCCTCGAATATCTGTGGATTCAAAATTGATTGTGCTAAGAAACAGAACTCTTTCCCACTTTCCCTTTGCAATGTTGTGAATGAAGAAATGAACTGGCGGAGGGCTTTTGATGTCGGGAGGATCCGAGGACATGTTCGGCTCGCCAGGTACAGGTCTTTTGATTTGGCTCCCGCTGGCGACCTGCGCGTGGTGATGAGGATGAAATGATGGTGAAGACACATACACCCAGCACCCTGCCAGCGGAATTAACCAATGATGGTTAAAATTCCCGACCCTGCCGGGAATCGAACTCGGAACTCCTGTGACCAAAGGCTAGCACGCTAAACATTTAGCCATTGAGCCGGACTGTGAATTAAGATACGCACAGTGTCAGAAATCAACTGTGAAACAATGGCTTAGACAGCCGGTTCAAGGTTGGATTCTTCCGGCAAGCGCAGCCATGTTCTATACATGAGCACAACGAACGACATGTTAAAGTGAGCGCTGAACTCATCCTCGACCACTTGCTATGCGAAGTAAAGCTCGACCAACGGAGTCTAACACCGCGCCGTTGTCATAACTGTTAGAACAACAAACCTTTAATCATACATACCATTTAAGTTCTTCTTCAGTAGATAATCTGGCTCGGCCATCGTAAAATTATGGAGTAATTAGTAACGGTAGTCGTTAGTTTGTCCCACACATCTCCACCTTCAGCCCAAGTTGGCAGGTTCAATCGTGGCTCAGTATTTCTCCGGCTTTGTGTCGGTAGATTTACCGGCATATAAATGAATTCCTGCGGGACAAAATTCCGGCTCCTCGGCGTCTCCGGAAATCGTAAAAGTGGTTAGTGGGACGCAAAACCGTTGATTCTGCCTGGTCCAACATTATTATTATTATTATTATTATTATTATTATTATTATTACTATTATTATTACCATGAATGAGTCCCTAAGGTTGATATCCTCTTTTGGCAGTCGAGGGAGGAATCTAGTTCTTGTCTTCAGCCATTCTTATATACCGCTGGAGAGGAATATAAAGTGTTCGTGTAATTAGACCCACACATCGTGTAGGAGATCTTGCTGACTCTTGACCATTCAACCCGTAAGAGAGGCCCTTTAACTGAATGACAAGCGTCAGGCTTTCGGTTCTGAGGGAAATTTTAACCGTGTCTGTTGTGATGATTGTGTGTTACTGTTTATCTTAATACACAACTCTGCATTTATACACCACACTGCCAAACACTATAGAAAAAGGTAGAAACCAAATACATTCTTTCATATAGAGTTGATGCAGGAACGGAATCCGAAATGCATGTGTGACACAGTTCTCACCCGCGACCTCATTACAGTGTGGGAAAAGAAATACTTCGCTAAGACTGCACGACTTTAGTATAGTTATCTACACATGCATTCCCAAGAAAACATATATTTTACAAAATAGCTACAGCATTGTTACAGGGAATGTAGGTATTTTTAGATTTCTACTTTATTCAGATAGTTCTACGTTTGTCTTTCAACCTGTCGTCACGAATTCAAATGTCGTTCGGTCCAATTGACATATCTGATAGATGAAGCAAATTGAATAGATTCTATCCTAATCTCTTGTTTTCCTTGCCACTTCTCATTCGTGTAATATCCGACCTGATCTCTCATATAAACTAAGTCCGAACGCAGGGTGTTTGTCCTCTGCGCTACGGCAGCTGCCTCGCCCGCGGTCACCCTGCTTTAAGCGTCTATATAATCTTACATTAAATGTTACCGTATAAAAGATGCTGGGTTATACAGGCATTGTATCTAGCAACCACATTCTAGATGGTGCGAGTGAGTTCTGCCACTGTAATATTTATGTTTTCATTCGTAATGTTTTCTTTCAGTTCCTCCAATATGTTTTTTTACAAGTTGGTTTACGTAGCACCGACACAGATAGGTCTTATGGCGATGATGGGACAGGAAAGGGCTCGGAGTGGGAAGAAACATTCCTGGCCTTAATTAAGGTACAACCGCACCATTTGCTTGAAGTGAAAATGGGAAACCACGGAAAACCATATTCAAGGCTGCCGACAGTGGGGTTCGAATCCACTATCTCCCGTGTACTGGATACTGGCCGCACTTAAGCGACTGCAGCTATCGAGCTCGGTCCTTCAATATGTGGGGATTTGTTCGACACACTTCCTTCTCAGTTTACCCCACAAGTAAAAATCACAGACTGTTAGAACAGGAGAACAAGAGGGAGATAGACCAGCTCTCATCACTCTGTCTGCAAACACTTCCGAGATTGTACGAAGGGAATGTTCTGCTGTATGAGCCGGGGCTAAATCTTGTAGAAACCATCCACGCGATTTTTCTTCTTTCCTTAACTGATGGAAGAATAGTGTCAAAAGGTCATCGTGGTACCTGTCTGCATTTACTGTCGTCTCGAAGAAAATAGGCCCAATTATTCGTCTTGCACTAACAGCACACCAAACATCAATCTTCCTATCAGAATGAGGGACTTTATAAACACTATTAGGATTTTCTGTACACCAATAGCGAGAGTTATGACTGTTCACATGACCATTAAGATCAAACCAGAACTTATACATACTAAAATACGGTGTTGCAATGATAACTGTCTCAGCGTGTTAACAGCTGACATTCAAACTGGAGACTGATGCTTGTCAGGTCGAACACGTGCAGGGTGCTTGCAAGGTCAGGAACTATGCGTGCGCTCCCCCCCCCCCCCCCCATACTACAGCTTTCGTCTCGCACAGTAGAAACGCCGCTTCGACGGTCTTAGTTTATACAGAATGTTCCCAAACATGCCGGGGGGGGGGGGATAATACACCCGATACAAGACAAAAAGTCCCTATGAACACATGTCCTACGGTCAATCGTTTACAAGTGACGGACTTTCGAACACTGTACGGGAAGTATTGGTAATAGTCTTACCTGCCACATCCCATGTCGAGCAACACTCGCCATGTTGGTTACCAGCTGGGATACTGCATTCTAATACAGGAAGTTCTCAAAATGTCCGCCATGCGCCTGAATACTCGTCACCTCATTGACTGTCGGACACATTCGAACACTCCAGGCATCGTTCCACACGTTGGCAAAGTACTGCAATGTCTATAGCGACAAGCCTGACTCCAAACTTAATACTAAATTACTAAACACGAACCCTCCCCACATTTTAGCTAATACATAAAACAGGCGTAGCTCGTAAACGATTAACCGTATGACACATGTTCATGGAGGGTGAGAAACTGCAAAATGACCTCGATAATGTTGTGAGCTGGACAGCAGGGTCAAAAGTCAGGTTGTGAGTTTCACAAATAGGAAAAGTCCTCTCAGTTTTAATTACTGCTTTGATGGGGTGAAAGTTCCTTCTGGGGATCAAGTACCTAAGTGTTAATACAAGGAAAGATCTTCATTGGGGTAATCACGTAAATGGGATTGTAAATAAAGGGTACAGATCTCTGCACATGGTTATGGTTTAGGGGCTGTAGTAACGATCTGAAGGAGAGGGCACATAAGTCTCTGGTGAGGCCCCAGCTAGAGTATAGTTCCAGTGTATGGAACCCTCACCAGGATTACTTGATTCGAGAACTGGAAAGAATCCAAAGAAAAGCAGCTCGATTTGTTCTGGGTGATTTCCGACTAAAGGGTAGCGTTACAAAAATGTTGCAATTTTTGGGCTGGGAAGACTTGGGAGAAAGGAGATGGGCATCTCGACTAAATGGTATGTTCTGAGATGTGAGTGGAGAGATGGCGTGGAATTACATTCGTAGGCGACTTTGAGTGGTGTCTTTAAAAGTAGGAAAGATCACAATATGAAGATAAAGTTGGAATTCAAGAGGACAAACTGGGGCAAATATTCGTTTATAGGAAGGGGAGTTAGGAATTAGAATAACTTACCAAGGGAGATGTTCAAGAAATTACCAATTTCTTTGAAAACATTTAAGAAAAGGCTAGAAAAACAACAGACAGGGAATCTGCCACCTGGGCGACTGCCCTAAATGCAGATCAGTAGTGACTGACTTTTTGTGTTGTTTTGGTGTGTAATCCGTCCCTCCCCGCCCCCCTTACCTTCCACATGTTTAGAAACAGCCTGTACGGTGCTTTCTTTCTCCAAGGCTGGTTATATCTCCAAGAGTTCCAGCATCATTTGTCACAAAATGACACGACATCATCGAAGAAGTGCACTAGGGAAATGAGGAGTGAGGTAGTATCCCAGACGGTGCTATTAGTCTACATTTCAGCCTGGAAGAAAAAATATTAAACAACCCTTGTCTCCCGTATTGTACTCAAATGATAAATATTTAAATCTTTCTGTGACAATAATTTATGAGCCACCTAGTCTCATTTTGGGTTTTGGCTCGGAGTTTAAGACCAGATGACCTTCTGCACAAAGAATTATATTTCGAGTGAAAACTGCAACACGAGATCCACCAAATCTCGAACCTCAACCATCCGGCTGGAAGCCAGCAGCTAAGTCACTGCGCCAATCACGCTATACCAGGCTGAGTGAGTCAGATAGCAGAGCTCTGGCATTCTGAGTGCAAGGTAGCGGATTCGATTCCGGTTCAGTCCGGTGGAATTTGAAAGAGCTCAAATACGCCAACTTCGTGTCGGTAGATGCCGGTAGGTAAAAGAATATCAGGGAGGCAACACTTTTGGCACCTAGAAATTTACGAAAACCGTAAGGGTTTGTAGTGGGACTTAAAAATCAAGATGATGAAGAAGAATAATAAGAATAATTGTAACGGGAGCCCTTCCCTCACTCTCTTTCTGTAACTCGTCACTTGAGTAAAATCCTGCCGGATGAAAGTGAAAGCGTCTTCAGTTAGTAAGTTGAACACCATATTTCATTTGTGTTATACTTGACAATCAAAGAATTGCTTTCTTTTAGGCATAAATATGTCTTATGGCTGGAAGTCATCTGAAAATTTGCGTTACGAAATGACAGTCGCAAAGCATGTGACGGAAGTGTAACCTAGCAACCGTGCAGCCTGTGAGGGCGGATGGGTGGTCAGACAACGTAACCTAGCAACCGTGCAGCCTGTGAGGTAAGGTATGGGCGGATGAATGGCCAGACAATGTAACCTAGCAACCGTGCAGCCTGTGAGGTAAGGTATGGGCGGATGAATGGCCAGACAATGTAACCTAGCAACCGTGCAGCCTGTGAGGTAAGGTATGGGCGGATGAATGGCCAGACAATGTAACCTAGCAACCGTGCAGCCTGTGAGGTAAGGTATGGGCGGATGGCTGGCCAGACAACGTAACCTAGCAACCGTGCAGCCTGTGAGGTAAGGTATGGGCGGATGGATGGCCAGACAATGTAACCTAGCAACCGTGCAGCCTGTGAGGTAAGGTATGGGCGGATGGATGGCCAGACAATGTAACCTAGCAACCGTGCAGGCCATGTCTTATGGCTGGTGATCATATGAAATTAGCAGTCGTTGATGGACGGCCATGAACGACAGACAGATCATTTGATTTTCCCAAAGCCTAGAGTGGTTTCATTCTTCTTTTACTGATTTTTGAGTAGGTCGTAGGCCTACATTCTGAACGATACAGACAGAAATACGCATGGTATTAAACAGAATAATTGCAAGCACCAAAAGTGGTTAGCTGTTTGTAAAATAAGCATCAGTTTTTTCAGTCACTTTTATATGGACCGGTCTATCAGACTGCATGCTGTTTTATTATCTCAAATAGAATGTTTTGTACTCACCTCCGATGGGGTCAGTTTCATCGACCTGAATCATTGTTCCAAGATGTTTCTGAAACAAAAGGAGATTTATTCAACATTTGGTACATTTGATTTTTATTACAGGCAAATTTCAATCTAAGGTATGTCCAGTTCTCATTACATAGGCTATGCTGTAAGGTCTACAAGGTCTTCTCTCTCGGAAGATGTACACAATCTGTTTGAAATGTGTTTATTCCATGCTAGCTCGCCTTCTCTTTGACAGATGTAAATTCTTTGTATGAAGAATGTAAATATTTTAAGATTAGTATTATCATTATTTATTACTAATGGACAAGATGGCTGAGTGCATCAGGCTTTAAGTTTGTTATTGCATTGAGTGCATCCGGTGTATCCAGCTTCATCGTCATGCTATTGAAGATATTGCAGATATTAGAAATATGAGTGTTAAGCATCATTCCTCTACCCTTAACTATGTACAGTATATTCTGTGATGTGAAGCAGCCCTTAGGAGCGCGCGGCTGTGAGCTTCCATCCGGGAGATAGTGGCTTCCAATCCCACTCTCGGCAGCCCTGAAGATGGTTTTCCGTGGTTTTCCATTTTCACACCAGGCAAATGCTGGGGCTGTACCTTAATTAAGGCCATGGCTATTTCCTTCCATCTCGTAACCCTTTCCTATCCTATCGTCGCCATAAGACCTATCTGTGTCGCTGCGACGTAAAGCCACTAGCAAAAAAAATTCTCTCGGAAAATGTCATTGTTTTAAACATTCTTTTAAATTTATAAAAATATCATTTTGCCTTTTAGAATGGCTTCAAATGTATAAGAAAAAATAGTTAGTGGCTTTAGCAGAGATGTTGTGGTATTTTACTCATAATGATGCGTTTTATTTGCAGTATTTACCAATAATTCTTCATATTGAAACCAAGGGCTCCATATTAAATTATTTACAAATACTAAAATGTGTCAAAAATAACAAGAATCATATATAACAAACTTCCTTTCCTGACCACTCTGTGATTAATGCACTCCACAGTTCCACCCCTTACCTTACTTCCCCTGCCCGATTTTCCTTTGTCGGTGAATCGTGTTTACGCCAAACTTTCACTCTGCAGAAGATATGTCCAGCTGTCTTCTATTTTTTTTAAATTTATCTTTTTGATATTTTAATGTGCCTAATTTGTAAGACTAAATATGTTGAGTCAGTACTTACGTAACAAAATGTTAGCGTGTTTTTCTGTTGTATTTGCAGGCTGAAGATGAATGTTAATAAAGTCGAAATTTAAGTCCCTGAATTAGATCATTATTATTACAATGCATTACGTCGCATGACACAGATAGGTTTTATGGCAACGATGAGACAGGAAAGGGCTAGGAGTGACCGTGGCGTAATTAAGGTACAGCCCCAGCATATGCCTGGTATGAACAAGGGAAACCACGGAAAACCATCTTCAGGGGTGTCGACAGTCCCACTATCGCCCGAATGCAAGCTCACAGCTACGCCCCTAACTGTATAAAAACTCGCTCGATGTCTGTCTGTCTGTCTGTCTTTCTTCCGAAGTGACATCACCTGTAAGTCGCTATGCGCAAATTCATGAAATTTTGCACAAACATTCCCAGAAGGATCTGTCACGTGATCAATCGTTTTTGCTTCAAAATATAGACCTGAAAATGTATAATATTTACGAGATTATTTTTTTAAAAGTCGCGTAATAACTTAAAATAAGGTGATGTTTGTTCATTTCTCGCTCAAGCACCCTAAACTACCAGACAAACTGAGGTAAATCTGGCATGGATATGTCAGACATTCACTTCATTCTCTTGCTCAATAATGAACTTTTTCTAAATATGTAAACATTTACTGAACTTCTGCATGTATTATCCACTAAAACCGAAATAATAAGCAAAATGTTTAGTCCATCACCAAATAAAGCCCAGCATATGTACTTAAAACTCAGTTTTCTAAAAAACCAACAAGGCCATATGATGTTTTGCCTTTGCAAATCTAATGGTTCTCTAGGAAAGTCGGCTTTTATTTGTTAAAGCACGCGTTCCAGAGCACTCGCCGGCCGATTACTATTCGGCTGGGTGTATGATCGGTTCTTGGCAGGTTGTGCCAATTCAGACTAGACACTGGAGTACGCGAAAGTTGTTGCTTAAAAATCACACATCAACGAAGAGTACAGACAGAAGACTTTGACATCGCTAATTATATTGGCCAAATATTATGCATTATATAAATATTATATATACGGGTCCAAAAATAATGGATGGCCAGTATAGGTTAAGAAGAAGGGGAGAATTATACCAGAAAAGCGAAAGACTGAATGAGTCAATGAAGAAAAGAAGACTGATATTTTATGGACGTCTGTTTAGAATAGACGAGAAGAGACTGACAAAACAGTTTTTTAAAGCACTTGGTGGTAGATCTAAAGTTTCCGACAAATGGTTCAAGGAGCCGAGAAAGAATCTTAAGCAGTCTGAATTAAATCCGGAAGACATACTAAACCGAACAAAGTATAGATCAGTGATCGACAGCTTCAGAGGCTTCCACGACGAACAGAAACTAAATAGGGGATGGACAGAGGAAAGAAGACAGTCTACCAAAGAAAGAATGCAAATAGTTTGGGCTGCAAAGAAGGCTTCCAGAATTATGTGAGTGTTGCTTAACGTGGTCTCAAGTGGCCTTAAACGAATATAGCTTGATATCTTTAAATCAGACATTGAAAAAGACTGCACGACAAATTTGGTTCAGTGGATTTTAATAATTGTTTTAATTAGGTGATGAAAATTTCAATATTATTGTTCGGTAGCTTGTCGGTTCGAGGTACAGTTTTCTTTGTTCAGTTTATCCCAGTTACTTCTGGGGTCGTTGGAGCCACCCAGGCTCATTTTGGTTTTTGTCTAGGCGTTTAGGGCCGGATATGCCATTCCTTGACGCCACGTGATTTTTGAGATGAAAATCTCAACCCTGGATCGCCCGGGATTCGAGCCTGAGCTTCCGGATGGGAAGCCAGCAGTTAAGCTACTGAGGTAATATTATATTGACAAAATGGAATGCAAAAAGCTGCGATCAAAGCAATTCGTTATAAGCACTCATACAATGAGCAATGAATTGCAAACCAAATACTGCACACTATCCAACCACCGTAAAAAATGAAATTCTCTCTACAAATTCGTGGAAGCCAAATAGCATCTATCAGATGGTTTTTTTTTTTTGCTAGGGGCTTTACGTCGCACCGACACAGTTAGGTCTTATGGCGACGATGGGATAGGAAAGGGCTAGGAGTTGGAAGGAAGCGGCCGTGGCCTTAATTAAGGTACAGCCCCAGCATTTGCCTGGTGTGAAAATGGGAAACCACGGAAAACCATCTTCAGGGCTGCCGATAGTGGGATTCGAACCTACTATCTCCCGGATGCAAGCTCACAGCCGCGTGCCTCTACGCGCACGGCCAACTTGCCCGGTATCAGATGGTTTAGGAAATGGAGATGCTTTCATAGTACCACATAAAGTATTGGTTAATGTTTTACTACAATTTGGTAAATGACGGAAATTTGGATTGTAGAATGAGATTGCTAGCAAATTACTGTATAAACCAATTTTATAATAAAAATCCACAGCTTGATGACTCCAGTCATTCGACCGGGTCGCGAATGGAATAAATGAACTAGAGAGTGTTGCTGGAATGAAAGATGACAGAGAAAACCGGAGTACCCGGAGAAAAACCTGTCCCACCTCCGTTTTGTCCAGCATAAATCTCACATCGAGTGATCTGAATTTGAACCACGGAACCCAGTGGTGAGAGATCAGCGCACTGCCGCCTGAGCTACGGAGTCACAATTTTATTAATAAAATTTTAAATTATTTTGTAGGGTGAAGACAAAGAACGTCAAGTTTTCTATTTTTAGGATTTCTATTCCTCTTCCTCTTAGGATACCTTTTTTTTCTCCTTAACACACTCGCGGGACATTTTCTTAATCTGGTCGTATTCCTAGGTAAATACTGTTTGATACGCGTAGTTTTTACTAAGGATGCAAATCAAAGGTTTTCATGAAACATAGCCTAGTAACAGTTGATTGAAGAAGGAAAGTATATAAAGAGCCCTTCAGCATAATTACTGAAAGAAGAGGGATAGTATTTCGACTCCTTTAGTGGGGCGTGAGAGCTGAGTGACATATCACTGGCTTCTCACCAAGGAGTACATGGTTCGAATCCCAGCCAAAAAGGTCACGTTCCTGTAGGTTGGATTCCAAGTAAAACAGAAGATTCTATGGCTGTTATCGCATCACCAGCCACATACAACTACAAGATTGCTTTCGACGCCTTGAAGAATATTAGATACGGAACGGGATGCGCTATGAAAAGGCGAATAATAATAATAATAATAATAATAATAATAATAATAATAATAATAATAATAATAATAATAATAATAATAATAATAATCCCGTGTGGGGATTTACCGGTTACCTCCATCGGGCGCGTCCCATTGGAATTGCGGAAGCTCGCTGGCTCTGCCGCCAGCAGAGTCAGAGGGTAGTAGGGAAATAAAATACCACCGTGAAAAAAACTGGTCCCTTGCCAGGGTTACGGCGAAGACTGGTAAATGACCAGAAGCCAGAAAACATCTTGAGGCAACCTCTAGGGCTAACAACCCTAGTTGTAAAAGGATGGGTACCCGTGCAAAGCAAAGTCAAGTCAAAAAGCGTGATGGCACAACATTTCAAGAAACATACCCCAGGGGGTAAATCTTCGGATAAATTCCTCGTCGTGAATGCCACGGCGCACGAGTCTCGTTCGGATTCTGGGGGAGACTCGACATCATGCAAGAGACGAGTCGGAGCGTCTCGGTGTACCCCGAAGAGTCAAAAACTCAGGCCAAAATCTAAAACCTTTCTAGCAACTTTCAACATAAATTCACTTACACAAACTGGCAAGCTGAAAACCCTCACCAAAGCTCTTCACGAAAATCAGATATCCATAATGGCCCTACAGGAAACAAGATACCCAGATGAAGAGATTTTTGAATCCGAAGGCTACCGATTTTTCAAGAGCAAAGCGCAAAGAGGAATCCTCAATGGAGCTGTAATGCTTGGAACCGCGTTTGCTGTTAGAACCAAGATCATTAAATCGGTTGCAAATTTCGAACCTGTGAATGACAGATTGTCTATACTCAGAATTAAATGCGCGAACAAAACGTACGCCCTAGTTAACGCACATGCTCCTATAAACGATAAGAACAAGTCTGATCCAGACGAAGTTGATAATTTTTGGGACCTGCTGGATGAAAAATTAATCAAAATCCCCAAACACCATGTCAAGCTTCTGTTGGGTGACTTCAATGCCCAACTAGGTCGTGAACAGAAGTACAAGAAAGTTATAGGAAATTACCCTGCTCACAAAAGAACCAATCCACGGCAAAAGACTGATGTCCATTTGCGAAAATCACAACCTGCAGGTCATGGCGACCCACTTTCGCCATCTACCCAGAAAGCAAATGACTTGGCGTTCTCCCGTCCAAGCTCTCGGAGAGTTCCAAATTGATCACGTTGCAATCTCCAGGAGAAACAGCCCTGAAATTATGAATGTGAAGGTAAAGAAAGGCATCAGTGTGGCCTCAGATCATTATATGTCTCTTATCAAATTCAAACCAGTTCCCGCAAACACAAGGAAGACAACCAAACAGATCACACGCTTCGACAATGATAAATTTCGGCAAAGGGTCGAGGAGTTCCAGGAGAAGGCTAGACCAAATGGCTGTGACTTTAACAAAACCAAAAGTCTCCTTGTTGAGGCCGCCAAAGACGTTGCAGAAATCAAGAGAAGCAAAAAGCATGCCTGGTGGAATGATACCTGCGAATCAGTCCTCCAAGAAAGACTCAATGCATGGAAACAGTACTACTCTACAAAATCAGAAAATGATTGGGAAACCTACAAAACCCAACGTGCCCAAGCAGCTAGGGTGTTCAGAACTGAGAAACGTAAATACGAAAAATCTCTCATTGAAAAGATAGAACAAAACTTTAGGAAGAATGAAAGCAGAGAGTACTACAGAGCCTTCAAACGCAAACTCACTGGCTATAAACCACCATCTCTATGCTTTGAGCGAAAGGACGGCACACTGGCGACGTCAAATGAAGAAAATTGCAGCATTCTGGCAGATTATTTCAAGAATTTACTTAATTGCACTAAACCGCAAAGCGCCATTGAGACCAAGGAACCCTTACTCAGGTACCCAGATTCCAGACCACCCGACAGAGATGAATTCAAGCGCCACATTGCCCGTCTCAAAAATAACAAAGCGCCGGGTGAAGACTCAGTAGTAGCAGAACTATGGAAATATGCCCCAGAGGAATCACTTGATATCTTGCAAAAGCAAATAGAAGAAATTTGGAACAAGGAGACCCTACCCGAAGATTGGAAAATAGCTTTGATCCATCCACTACACAAAAAAGGCAGCATTAAGAACATCAACAACTACAGAGGAATATCTTTGCTACCCGTGACTTACAAAATTCTATCACTTGCCATCCTGGAGCGTTTGGAAGCACAAGTCGAACATCAAATAGGTGAATACCAAGGAGGGTTCAGAAAAGGTCGCTCAACAGCTGAACAGATCCAAAATCTCAAAACGATCATCAGATATTGTACACTAAGGTCCAAGCAGTATGTGTCTGTCTTTGTGGACTTTAAGAAAGCGTACGATTCCATTGACCGGGAAGTCCTGCTAAACACCTTAAATGAATTTGGAGTTGATTTGAAACTGCTGGCATTAATTAGAGCCACCCTGACCGATACAAAATCCAAGGTGAAGTTCCACGGATGTGTCTCGCATTCCTTTGACATCAAAACAGGAGTCCGACAAGGTGATGGGTTATCCCCGATACTCTTCAACTGTGTTCTTGAAAATATCATCAGAACCTGGCGGGTGAGATTACAGGAAACCAACTACAGTCCATTGAGAATAGGAACCAAATCCAAGGGGATCGCAACAGACTGCTTAGCATTTGCCGATGATATTGCTGTTCTCTCAAACGACATAGAAACCGCTAGAGCTCAAGTTGAAATTTTAAAGGAAATTGCCGAACAAACTGGTTTGCAGATATCGTTTGAGAAAACAGAAGTAATGACTAACATCAAAGAGGCTCCACCAAAACTCCATACAAAATACGGGGACATCAACCAAGTAGACAAATTCAAATACCTGGGTGAGATCATCATGAAAAATGGACTGGACAAAGAAGCACTTCAGGAGCGAGTACGCAAACTGGAAATAGCCTACCAAACATCCCGCACAATCTACAACAAAAAATGCCTTTCCCAAAACACCAAGATACGTCACTATGAAATAGTTCTGAAGACAGTAGTTCTATATGCAGCCGAAACCCTATCTCTAAATGCCATCAAAGGACTCCTTGAAGAACTGGAGAAAAGAGAACGCAAAATTGTGAGAGGAATCTTGGGATCAAAGTACAAAAATGGAATCCATCAAAAGAGATCCAACAAGGAAATCTACAGCAAAATAGAGAAAATTACCGACACAATCAGAAAAAGACAGGCACGATTTTACGGTCATCTGAAAAGAATGGACGGAAGAAAGTTAACTAAAGAAATCTTTCACTTTTTTGATTCAAACCCCAAAACCACAATTCCCTGGTTTAGAAATACCAAAGAAGACCTGCAAATGCTACATATCTGAGCTGAAGACGCCCTTAACAGAGATCTCTTCCGCAAGAAAATATTGACGAGCGGGCTAAACCGAGACGAGCAACCGAAGAGAAGACACGGTGCCCCTTGGACAGAGGAGCGTAAGCAGGTCCACTCACAAAGAATGAGGGAAATTTGGGCTCTAACGGAGGCCAAGTTCAGTGTCAAATGCAACAAGACTTAATGTGGTTCTTGATGGCCCCAGCGAATTATATAATAATAATAATAATAATAATAATAATAATAATAATAATAATAATAATAATAATAATAATAATAATAAATGGTGTTTCATTTCCCTTTGGGAAAATCAGCTGATCATAAATCAATAAATAAATGAAACTCAAATTGACAAAAATTAATTTATTTGCATTTAATGAATGGTTTTCGAGAGATTTCTGTTTGGAATCTGGAGTCCACAAGTGTTAAATTGAACGCATCGAAAGGGAGATATTGACTCAGGGCCTATGAAACTATCACCAATTACAAGATCAGTTCTCTAGAGTGCGATGAGATGAGGTCTGTTCGGTAAAAGAGCCTTCTATATTTCTCTCGGTAATGGCCATCCATCAATACTTCACACCATAGCCTGCACGGTTGCTAGGTAACATCGCGACACACATTTTGTATCAATAATTTTGTGATGCAAATTTTCAGATGATGCCCAGCTATAAGACATGGTTATGTCAAAAATATCTGAAATTTCGTAAAACCAAATGCGTCACATCTACGGTGGGTCCAAAGAATATGAGAAAGATCTGGGATGGCTCGACAACCCTGAAAACAAAATCAGAAACAGAGCTCAGAAAAATGGTCAAAAGCTATCAGGATTTTAAAGTGCAATCAGAATCCAGAAGACGGAGGGCACCTTCGGGTGAAGAGCATAAGAAGGCACCGATAGATGGGCTCAAAAGATTCTGGCATGATGTCAAGGCCGGCAGACGAACAAGATGTAAAACGAGATTGGTTCTTAACAGGCAGTCCATCATTGCTGAGTTCGAATGTATAATAATAATAATAATAATAATAATAATAATAATAATAATAATAATAATAATAATAATAATAAAAATAATAATAATAATAATAATTCGTCCTACTTTCCACTAACTACTTTTACGTATCGGTCGACGCTGAGGTAACGCAATTTTGTCCCACAGGAGTTCTTTACGTACCAGTAAATCTACCGACTGAGTCGGGACCAAACCTGTCAACTTGGGCTCAGAAGACCAGCGCTTCTACCGTCTGACTAGGGTAGCTACTGTATACGTTCCTTCCAGCATTTGCTCATTTTTGAGGTCCAAACGTATAACAATAATTGGGAAAATTCAATTGATTAGTTGTTTTAGTTGGAAACACGTGCCAACTAATCTCGTTTAATTTCGTGAAAATAAAATATTCACTGGAGGATGCGGGTGCAAGCAGAGCACAAAACTAAACGTCTTCACTTACAGCAGTTCTTAGTATATTTTTTTCCTACTATAGTTATAATGTTCTTGCAAGCTTTGTCTGCGGTTAGCCTCTAACTTGAGAAATCTTTAAATAAAATAAAAATATTTCATATATTGCTTAAATTCATAAGTTTGTAGATGTATGTTCCTTCAGTGTGAAGCAACTTGAGTAGCGAAGGTAGGGCTAGAGTCATATATTTGTTTTACGTCCCACCAAATCAAGCAGCCTCCGTGGCTCAGGTGGCGGCGCGCCAGCCTCTCACCGCTGGGATCCGTGGTTCAAATCCCGGTTACTCCCTGTGAGCTCTGTGCTGGACAAAGCGGAGGCGGGACAGGTATTTCTCCGGGTACTCCGGTTTTCCCTGTCATCCTTCATTCCAGCAACACTACTCAATATCATTTCATCTGTCAGTCATTAATCATTGCCCCAGCGGAGTGCGACAGGCTTCGACAGCCGGGACAATTCCTACCCTCGCCGATAGATGGGGCATCAATCGTTCCATTCCTGACCCGGTCAAATGACTGGAAACAGGCTGTATTTCTTTTTCCCCCGCATCAGCACAGACGGGTAGTAGACGGATAGTAAAGAACTGGGAATGGGAAGGAAGCAACCGTGACCTCAACCGAGGTACACCCCCAGCATTTCCTTGGTGTGAAAATGGGAAACCACGGGAAACCATCTTCAGGACTGCCGACAGTGGGGTTCGAACCCGCTATCACCCGAGTATACATGTTCTCCATTTTCAAATTCTGAAAGCGGCCACCCTACGTCTGATCCACTCAGCCCGGTGAAAAGGTGGAAAATAAAAGACTCTCTTGGTCTTGCAAACGTAGTAATATCGTCTAGGTCAGAGAAGAACAAGACATCCTGACAAAATGAGGTCAGACGGAATGATGAAAGGAGTTTGATATAAATACGTTAAAAGCATGTCAAATTCATTTGCAAGAAATAGGATTACCCGTTCCAACAGCAAAGAGGGGAGGGGAAAATAATTAATTTGCCTATTGTTTGCAGTTGACGACACTGACTAAAGCAAAGAGAACGTGTAACTCACATGTGCGCTGGCAATACTTTCGGCATATAATTGTAACTACCAACAGATTTAGGGATTTCTATGCATATGTTTTAATAATAATAATAATAATAATAATAATAATAATAATAATAATAATAATAATAATAATAATAATAATAATAATAATTCTATGGCCTACCGTACGTAATCATTTTACATTTGACGTCATTTCAATTTCAACATTCTGTTTCAGTTTACTAGACGGCAAAGAAATCGGAACTCTCTAGGGCGAATTAGTGCTCAGTTTTATTTATTTATTTATTTATTCATTCATTTATTTATTTATTTATTTATTTGATCACTTGTTCAACAGGCATTTCTGTCCAGTCACAGAACATTTCCATTAGTTTTCCTATACTGTAAATAACATTACCGAGCTCGATAGCTGCAGTCGCTTAAGTAGGGCCAGTATCCACTATTCGGGAGATAGTGGGTTCGAACCCCACTGTCGGCAGCCCTGAAGATGGTTTTCCGTGGTTTCCCATTTTCACACGAAGCAAATGGAGGGCTGTACCTTAATTAAGGCCACAGACGCTTCCTTCCCACTCCTAGCCCTCCCCTGTTGAAGGGCCTTGGCCTACCAAGCGACCGCCGCTCAGCCTGAAGGCCTGCAGATTACGAAGTGTCGTGTGGTCAGCACGCCGAATCCTCTATGCCGTTATTCTTGGCTTTCTAGACCGGGGCCGCTATCTCACCGTCAGGTAGCTCCTCAACTCTAATCACGTAGGCTGAGTGGACCTCGAACCAGCCCTCAGGTCCAGATAAAAATCCCTGACCTGGCCGGGAATCGAACCCGGGGCCTCCGGGTAAGAGGCAGGCACGCTACCCCTATACCACGGGGCCGGCTCAATGTAGGACAAGAAGGAGTATTTAATTCAAGTCTGCCTTTTGAGTAATTTCCCTTCTAACTGATCGTATGAAGATACTCTCCTCGTCAGATATTCTATTTAAAAGAGGGTTCAGATAGTGATCTGTGTTGGACCTTCTAACAAAGAAAGTTAAATTACTGAATATAGATTTTTATGGTAAAATAATTCTTTATTATATACTTTATCTTTGAGATGTCTATGTTTTAATTACATTTCCGGAGAAATACACATCCACTTCGTATTATTCAGAGTACCAGTTGTACATCCTTGCACCCTTGAAATATCTGATTGGTTTTTCCGGGTTCGAATCCGTGACCTTCGGATTGGAGACCAGTTAAAATCCTTGGGCTGGCTGGTAATGGAATTCTAGGCTTCTGAATCGAATACCAGCACACTGACCATTCAGTCAAGAAGCCGACCAAAAACAAATATAGCAAATACAGTGAAAACTATATGTTTTACTCTTTCATTTTAATGTATAAACTAATTAAGTAATAAAATAACTAAAACCATATCACTTATCGTAGTTTAAATCTCCTGGCTTATGAGATACTGGCAGTATGTCAAAGTCGGCAGACAAACAAGATTTATACATTGGAAATGAGGTGAGTGACTTATAATGGTGTTTGATTGAGACTGCTTGTCATTAGCACTCGAATAATAGAGAAATCCTATGAGGCAAAACTTGACACCCCGGCGTTCATTAAGGCCGTTAGCAGTTAGATTGGACATTAGACAATTAAATGAATATTTCTTTTTGACGACCGCACAGTACTCAAACTTGACAATTACATATCGACTGCATGTATTGAACATGGCCTAATTTGACAGTTAATTTCCATCAAACAATTAACATTATTACTGTGGATCCGTTGTGGAGTATCGGCCTTCTGATTCGAAGGTCACGAGTTCTAACCCGGAAAACGGAATCAGATGTTCGAAGGGTGCAAGGAAGTACAACCAACACTCCGTATAATAATAATAATAATAATAATAATAATAATAATAATAATAATAATAATAATAATAATGTTATTGGCTTTACGCCCCTCTAACTACATATTTATGGTTTCAGAAGACGCCGAGGTGCCGGGATTTTGTTCCACGGGAGTTATTTTACGTGCCGGTAAATCTATCAACACGGGGCTGACGTATTTGAGTACCTTCAAATACCATCGGATTGAGCCAGGATCGAACCTCCCCACTTGGTCTCATAAAGCCAGTGCCTTAACCATCTGAGCCACTCAACCCGGCATGTAATACGAAGTGGGCGTGTGTTGCCCCGAAAAGAAATTAATGAAAACCCAGAGTTCTCGGAGGTAAAGTAGTGTCTTCGGGGAATAGTGGGTTCGAACTTCACTGTCGGCAGCCCTGGAAACGGTTTTCGGTGGTTTCCCACTTTCATACCAGGCAAATGCAGGAACTGTACCTTAACTAATGCCACGGTCGATTCAATCCCAACCTTAACCCTGTCCTATCCCGTCTTCACTGGAAGACCGGTCTGTATCCGTGCGAAGTAAAACAAATAGAAAAGGAATATTTCGATAACTCGTGCGTATTTAAAAACCCTTCCCCGAAAATACCAATCTGCAGACAAAATGTAATTATTTTATTAGCACGCTTCAAGGAGCTTGACACATGGTGTACACGTTGAAATATAGAAATTCGCATCATTTACACGTTCGAGGTATCAATGTAACACGAGGGTGTTAAAGACAGCAATACAAGCTGATACAGGTACAGTACTTCGATACCGAGATAGTCAAATATACAGTACATTGTGATTGGTATCGTGAGACTAATAGTTGCAACGTGTATTTAAAGATTTTTATTGTCTATAGAGTCCTTAAGTCAGATAAAGAATATACTTCTTACATGAACAGATTTTTAAGAAAACATATTTGAATCTTACAAAGATAATAAATGTCCCTCCCTATTGTAACGTTTTGCTACGATGAACAGAGTAAAATACACAGCAGTAAAATACCAAAAGAACACGAGAGAAGTCTTTTTTGACTCACCTATTCCAAGGCTAAGTCTCCTGACACGATGACCGCAGCACAGCCGCCTGTATTGGCACCAGCCCGGCAACTAGGCTAACATACCGCTGCGCGCTGTTGGCATGGCCCCCACAACGGCTAATTATAGTTGCCAATTGTTTATGTTTAAATGTAAACCTCTCCCACAAGCGACTTCCTTCGCACACATGTCCTGAGGTTGTTTTATCCTCAATCTTAATGTTAGGTATTCATTATTGGTAACATTTCCCAAACACTGTTAAGTTTGACAGTAGCCGTTGTTTGCTTTCAAGAGTTCTTTAGGATGTTAAATAAAATTCCTTACAGTCACACGTATCTGTACAATGTCCCTTGAAATCTGCATTAGGAACTTTTATTTTTACACAAGTGGTTCTATAGTGTGTGTCGTAAGGCCCTGCGGAGCCATGGCTTCATAACTGTGGCACCGTGGAGTAATACAAAATTTTATCTTTTTTTTCAGTTTTGAAATCAATTCGGAAAAAAACATGGTAATCAGCCAGCAGAAAAACAGCTCCCTCTGTGGATCAGTGGTAGGATGCCTGTCTCGAACCCCCAAGATCACAGACTGAAATCCGGCAGAGGAGTAGAGCCCCTGTAGGTGGGAGAGGTATCCACGTACCCCTGCCTATCGTAAGAGGTGATAAAAAAGGGGGGATCAGGGGCTCTAAACTTGGGAAGCGTGGTTTGGCGACCTCGGTTTCCCCAGATGAGTTTGTCATTCTTTCCACTTACTTGCGCCAGGCTCCTCTCTTTTATCTTTTCCATCCAACATCCCTTGGTCAACTCTCATTCTTTTCCGACCCCGACGGCATTAGTTGTTTGAGCCCTAGCGAGTATTTCATTCACGCCCCTCGTGGCCCTTTGCCGATACAGTCATTTTTCGAAATGTAGGACCTTTTCCATTTTCCTACCGATTAGTGTTAATAGAAGATGCTTGCCCAGTTGTACTTCCCCTTAAAACAATAATCACTATTACTACTAACAGAGGTAGAAGGACTTCTGAAGGATGGAAGAAAAGTGCTTTCAGCATTCATCTTTCATTCGGGAGATAGTGGGTTCGAACCCCACTGTCGGCATCCCTAAAGACGGTTTTCCGTGGTTTCCCAATTTCACATCAGGCAAATGCTGTGGCTATACCTTAATTAAGGCCACGGCCGCTTCCTTCCCACTCCTGACCCTTTCCTCTCCCATCGTCTCCATATGACCTATCTGTGTCGGTGCGACGTAAAGCATTTTTAAAAAGAAAAGATCTCTAGTGACACATCATTTGTCACAGAGGCAGCCTAGATGGCTTCAAAATCAAAATGCCTGTACACAATAGCTGAGTCCGTATTATTATTATTATTATTATTATTATTATTATTATTATTATTATTATTATTATTATTAATCCATTTACACTCCAGGGTTCATTTTCCCACCCCTACTGCCTCAAGCGCAGTGTCCTGGAGCGTGAGACTTTGAGTTGGGGTGATACAACTGGAAAGGAGGACCAGTTCCTCGCCCAGACGGCCTCGCCTGCATTTCTGAACAGGGGCCTTGTGGGGGCATGGAAAGATCGAAAGGGATAGACGAGGAAGAGAGAAGGAGGCGGCCGTGGCCTCAAGTTAGGTACCATCCCGGCATTAGCCTGGAGAAGAAATGGGAAACAGCGGAAAATCACTTCGCGGATAGCTGAGGAGGGAATCGAACTCCCTCTACTCAGTTGATCTCCCGAGGCTGGGGGACCCGTTTTCCGCTCTCATACCGCTTTTCAAATTTCGTGGCACAGTTGGGAATCGAACCCGGGCCTCTGGGGGTGGCAGACAATCACACTAACCACTACACCACAGAGGTGGATATTATTATTCTTATTCTTCTTATTATTATTATTATTATTAGCAGCAGCTGCTGCAACAGAAGAAAATCACCAAGGCTGTTATCAACCTTGACGGATCTGGATGTGGAAATCGAAACCATATAATCAGCATTACAAGAAATCTTATTCTTTTCTTCCACTTTTCTCACACCTGTAGGGTCGCGAGTGCGAACTGCGTGGAATATGGCGACTTGGCCCTGTTTTACGGCTGAATGCCCTTCCTGACGCCAACCCTATAGGGAGGGATGAAATCACTATTGCGTGTTTCTGTGGTGGTTGGTAGTGTGGTGTTCTGTCTGAATATGAAGAGGAGAGTGTTGGGACATACACAAACACCCAGTCCCCGAGCCAGAATAATCACCGGGCGAGTTGGCCGCGCGGTTAGAGTCGCGCAGCTGTGAGCCTGCATCGTGGAGATAGTGGCTTCGAATCCCACTGTCGGCAGCCCTGAAGATGGTTTTCCGTGGTTTCCCCATTTTCACACCAGGCAAATGCTGGGGCTGTACCTTAATGAAGTCCACGGCCGCTTCCTTCCCACTCCTAGGCCTTCCCTATCCCATCGTCGTCATAAGACCGATCTGTGTCGGTTCGACGTAAAATAAATAGCAAAAAAGAATTAATCAGAAGATATTAAAATCCCCTACCCGGCCGGGAATCTAACCCGGGACCCTCTGAACCGAAGGGCAGTATGCTGACCATTCAGCTAACGATTCGGGCAATCACCATTACAAGAAATGTTTCTGAATTAAAACATCTTGTGTGCAACTGTGACCTCCTGTTCGAAACCCCTCGGCTTGTCGTGAAGTATTGTGTGTTGCCGATGCCCCCTTACTGTGACAAATGATGGACACTAAACGCTTCGTCAGTGAACAGTGAAATGTGATTGTGCCGCAGAATGTTGAAGATCACGTGACAAACAAGAGGGCACTCTGCCGTGCTGTGCCATGGGCGCTTTCTTCCCACTCCTAGTACTTCCATATCCCATCGTCGCCATAAGACTTATCTGGCAAATCCAAATATTGTACAGCACATAATAGATTTTTGGACTACTGACATATAAACACGAACAAGACATTTGCCTTGTGAATCAATAGAAAACACTTCTAAGATTTTGATACACATCACCTCGCTGCCAGTAATCGAACTCGCACCAAAAGGATAGAAAACCATTACGCTTATGCCGACAGAAAAACAAAATCGGTTCCTGGGAGGGAGATATTATGTAGTATATTTTCCTTAAAAAGTAATTAACACCACTACCAGTTCTTATATAAATATATTGAAAGTACTTGGCTTAGAGGATGGTTGCCCGGTTGTACTTTCTACTCAAACAATAACCACCACCACCACAGTGCTTGGCTGTATTCCCGTACCGAGCCTCATATTCTGGCCGCTACGTATTCACACGGCCCAATTTCCTTTGTGATGCTTCGTCGGTGCCTTCTGTGTTTTCGCAATCTACCACATGGAACATTCCTGGCAAGAGATGCACTACTGTTCAAGATACCTGCTGTTGACCTATCCTACATTCCAACACAAATGTCCACTCTCGCGATTCACAGCCAAGGCTGATAATATCTTATTCTTCTTCTTCTTCCTCACTTTGAACCTATACCTTTACGTCCGCCTCCTTAGTATTAATAACTGCTTTTTTAGAGTGACTATACATGACCCTGAGGTTCACTCAGCCTATACAAGAAATGAGTACCAGGTTTAGTACTGAAGACAAAGCCTGGCGTGCATACAGTAGGATTAACCCCTCTATCCCACTTAGAGCTGAGGACACTGATAGTCAATGACTTTACCTTCTGTAAGCTTGCATCCAGGAGACAGTGGGTTTAAACACTGTACTTCGATAGCCCTGGCGATAGTTTTTCATGGTTTCCCATTTTCACATCAGTCAAATGATAGGGCTGTACCTTAATTAAGGCCACGACCGCTTCCTTACCACTCCTAGCCCTTTATTATCCAATCGCCTCCATAAGACCTCTCTTGTGTCGGTGCGATGTAAAGCAAATTGCAAAACAAAGGAAAATATTAAGCTTCGACTCCTCCAGGGACCTTCATGGCCAGTAAAGCGATGGCTTTGCTTTTTCATGATTTACAAGCTGACGTGTGCTTCAAGAGATAATTGACAGTTTCATGTATTTGACCAATTCCATCTGATATTTTACACCATGTGACGTTGACCCATCTGACAGGCCTTGTGTCGTATTACTTGCATTAGCGAGAACGCAAAGGTTGCATCAGCACTGCATTGTAAGTCTATTATAATAAATAAATTGGCAATACAATTACATCAAGTAAATAATATTACATCAGTGTTGGGGCTAGTTTCAGCCACTTATTGACCATCCTCACCCAAATAAAACTGTATCGTGTGGTACACCTCTACGCCGCACGTTTAAATCTTCCGCCTTAAAGTACCCCTCTACAGGATAAACAGTGAACTTGAAACTGGACCAACTGAAATTTTTCCTCTGAAGATGTCACTGTGTGAATTTCGACTTGTTTTTGTTTACTATTTATCAAGAAGTTTGCACATTCTTCCATAGATGTCACTGCCGAAAAAATTATGATCATGCACCCTGGTGCGAAGTGAAGGAACTTTATTTGAAGAAATTTTGTATTCATAACTTTGTTCTTTACTAAATTTCGTTCATTCAGTTGTGGGTTGGCAATATTTATCTTTCTTTCCGCCAGTTTTGAATTTAGCGAATCCAGAATTTCTGTAATTAATTTCTAACCAATCACTGGCTTCTTCTTCGTTTTGGTGTGTAATTTTAAACTAACCGATAAAAGTGAGAGGGTGTGGCTTTATTATTCATGAAAGGTCTCGAACTTTCCCCGAGGGTTTATAAACTGGCGATTTTCTCGTCTCGTTGCCACTTGATTAACATCTAACCTAGTGTATGGACGTGTAGCAGGAGGCGGGAGTGCCTCTTTCATCAGGCAGCAGTTCTTCAGTAAGGTAATGGCCTCTTAACATCTTATTTCTCGCTAGCTCAGCAGGCTAACCCGCTGGAAAGGTCCGAAACTTTAATATGTAACCTACCTTTCTGTAATGTAAATTTCTGCCGGCTTATGTAAATATCTTTAATTGTAAATCGGGGATAGGGAGTGCTTTACCCTCTCGAGCTCCTCTTCATTTTGGTTTGAGGTGACTAAGTTTTGGTAACTGATTTTCTTCTCTTCCTTAATCTATTAAATAATTCTTATACGAGTCACCTCCATAGGTTGGGATTAGCCCCTGTTTCATCGGCCTTGTGCCTGTTAGGTTTTAAGAAGCTACATAGAGGAGTGCAAGTATCCGGCTCCTTCCTTTTGTTTGGGCCATTTATTTAACGGTTATTTCTTTTACTCGAAGGCCCTGTAGGTTGGGTACGAGATACCCCTGTTTCAATTTGTAAGCTGGGCCATGGAAGGCCAGAAAGTGTAAGACATTTTTGATGTTGCCTTGACTAGGCTTGGAAAACTGAGAGCGGGTCTGCTCTTTTCTAGTATTGTAAAAGTGCCTCTAAAAGGCTTGACTTTGTAATTCACGGAGCCAGTGCTCCATGTATGAAGGGGTTTTCTGCCCTTGAAAGTATTGTGCTTGGTATATTCGAGCTAGGAGCTCAAGGGAATTGTAAAGCGAGGGACGTAAGGCCCAGAATTGTGGCTTTTCCTGGTCTTGTACCTGATTGTCGGTTATTTCTTGACTTGTTGTTATTTGTTAAATTTTGAAATTTTATGTGAAAATTGTTAAGTTTTGTCATTTTCGAAAATATAACCTTTAATGTTAAGTCATTTCCCGGCTTTGCAGTTAGACCCATTCATCCCGGCACCTTCTTTCACCTCTGCTGATCCACCGAAACACGGCAACAAAAATTAAACAGATTGTGTGATAACTAAAACATGTGTATACCAGACAAAGATAATGTTTCAGAAATAATTATAGCATTAAATTACATACAATAACAAATAGTATGGTTATGATCACTATGAACATTATATTATCACATAATCTGTTTAATGTTATTTGGCCCTGAAGATGGTTTTCCGTGGTTTCCCATTTTCACACCAGGCAAATGCCGGGGCTGTACCTCAATTAAGGCCACGGCCCCTTCCTTCCACTTCCTAGGCGTTTCCTATCCCATCGTCGCCGTAAGACATATCTGTGTCGGTGCGACGTAAAGCAACTAGAAAAAAAATATTTGGCTGAAGATGGCCACTAAGTGGCTGAAGGTAGTCCTACGAGTGATGTAATATTATTTACTTGATAATATTGCGTTGAAAAGTGTACCCTTTTGTAAATTTATTTCTTATAATTGTACTTCAGTACGGAACAAAAATTAAATTTCTAGCTTATAATTATTATAAGTCTGTCCTGTGAAACGACTGCTTCCTAGTACTCCGATATTTTCGAGAAGTAAATTCACTTCCTCCACACAAGGTGGTGTATCCCCAACGAAGGTGAGCTGTTTGTACCATTTGAGCCACACACACACGTCCTGCTGCCATGTCTAGTATGATCCAAATGATGCACAGCACATAACAGGTTTGACATACTGGCATATAATATGAACACTAACAAGTCATTTGCCTCGTGAATCAATGGAAAATCACTTCTAGGATGACAGAGAATAAGACTTTGGTGCACATCACCTCGCAGTTGTACGTATTCCTCAGGTTGAGCCAGTAATCAAACTCTAATCTGATTATTAAGTTTTTTTAATTAGATTGATGGTGAACGAAATGATTTGAGGAGCACGTGCACTTGTCCAGCGGGGGTTGTATCTGCGGTTCTGCACTAAATAAACAATGAAAAACACTTCCTCCTAGACAGATACAACACACGTCTGGGGAAGACAAAGTTCTGCAAGGGCTACAAAGGAAAAATATTCTTAAAAAAGAAAAAGAGAGTCCTGTTTCTAAGAAAAGGTTAAAATACCCTGTGTCAGCTTCTGCTTAATTAACATTACTTCGAATAGAACTGAAGTGGAGAACGAATGAAAAATTATAATGAATTATTTGATAGGATCAGTAGAGAATTCATTATTATCAGCACAATGTGTAAATGTAACAAAGGATTTCTAGAAAGAGAAGATATAGATTGTGTGGCTGTGAACTTAGTTTCCAGACCATTAGTTGAGGGGCAACAGTCGTATTTTGAAAATAATGTGTGTATTAATGATAACTGGGCGCTAAAAATTTCTGTACCTACTTGCAGACAGGCAGAATGTTCAGAATGGTTTCTGGAAAGACAAGCTCGTATTTTGGCGAGTAGCGAGGGACATAAAATTAGATTGTAAAGGTAAACCAATAGTAGATTATGAGGGTAATGTCAACTTGAAATACTTATCTCTGAGTAAAAATGTTCATCTGAAAATTAGTCATATGTGTTACACTCAGTGCCAAATGCTTATGTATGAAACATAGTTTGTGTGACTTGTTTCTTTAGAGCAGGACTCAACAAATACGTAGAACATTAGAGAAAAAAGACCTACTTGTTTTTACGTCGCACTAACACATCGAAGGTTTTCGGCGACGGAAGGATGGGAAAGGGCTAGGATTGGGAAGATAGTGGCCGTGTCCTTAATTAAGGTACAGCCCCAGCATTTTCCTGGTGTCGTGTCGAGTGTTCTCCAAAGCACGATTCGTGTTTTGCAAAACCTCCAGCAAAGTCTGCAAATCAAAACGGCGTAAAACGGGCTCTGTAGCGAATAAAAGCCGTAACTATCCAAAAAGAGTTACACCAGAAAACATTGCTCAATTGAAGGAAAGCCTGGAATGAAGTCTGTCTAAATATCAATGCTGTTTATCTGTGGAAGTGGGAATTGCCCTCATTGCCAAACCGGGGTATGTGTAAGTGATCAGCGTATGTCACTGCAGGCAAAATTATTGGGAACTGCTTTGACTACCGATTTTGAAAGGATTAATGTCCTAAGAAATGATATATAACACGCGCCTGCACGTTTCTTCCCACAAAGAAGCCGAAGAGGTTTAACCTCTCAAAGAAGCTCTGGTGTCGTCCTCATAGATTTACCGTTTGCTTTACCTTGCACCCGACACAGGTATATTTCTTATGGCGATGGTGGGCAGGAAATGGCTAGGAGTGGGAAGGAAACGGACGTGCCCTCAATGAACGTACAGCCACAGAATTTTCTTGATGTGAAAATGGAAACCACGGAAAACCATATTCAGGACTGCCGACAGTGGGGTTCGAACCCACTATCTCCCGAATGTAAGCTCACATCTGCGGGACCCTAACCACACAGCGAACTCGGTTGGTCATACTAGTAGACTTAAGATTGAACACGGCTGTTGCACCTATTTCCCGTCACAAATGGAAGTTGATAAACTCACAGTGGTGTGAAGGAACTCAGCACTGAGCATTCTAATCCTGGTAGTCCTAACGAACTCACTTCCGACGCTGTCAAGTGGATATGTGAACGTAGTCGTATACATTTGTTTATTTATTTATTTATTTGTTTGTTTGTTTGTTTGTTTGTTTGTTTGTTTTGTTTGTTTGTTTGTTTGTTTGTTTGTTTGTGGAACACTCATACGGTGAAATAGATAATATAGTGGCTTATATGATGGTTGACAAAGCATCTCGAGACTGACAGACGGCCAATCGGTGTTTATTCATTATATCTTGTTCAGAAGGTCTCCACTGAACTTATAATAGCCGCTTACTGGATATATTACTAGAATGATTTGGCTTTATTTAACAACTCAAGTCTGACAACATAAAAGGCAGCCTTTCGGCCTTGTCATCCTAATAATAACTACTATTTATAAATATGGTATAAACATTCGGAATATTGTTATAATCTTGCCAAAATTTTAAAGTTAATATTGACAAAATATTCACCGTTATCAGAGCAATATGTCAAAAGTAGGCTGTTCAGACTGTATGTCTAGTCCAGCTTGAGGATGTCTTACACATGTCTTTTTATTTCACTACTTTCTAAATATGACTAAATCTTGGTTTCTCTCACGATTCTTTCACCAAGTTTCCTGTAAAATTCTTTTCCTTTCTTTTCCACTAAAATTGAGTTTATTTTCGACACTTTCCGATTCCGACTTCAGACAAAGAATGTGAATAACGAAATGTGAATTTACATTCACCTTAACAATTAAACAAGTAGTCCTACGTGCAAAAGGATATGAAATAGGTAAATGGAATAGAATTACTTAAAAATTCAAAACTCGTAAATATTACGAGAGTATTTTATATTTAAATAACACAGGACAGAAAATACGTAAATCTGTATCAGTTAATAAGCATCCTCAAATTAATGAAAGCTGGGGGAAAAACATGGAACTCGAGGGCTTATCCAAGGGAAGATATCGGGATATGTCGTTACAGGCTGGTAAATGTGTGTGTGTAAACGCGGCGCAAGTAACAACTCATCCGTTCTGTCACGATAATCAGATGCTACAATAATGTATGGCGCAAATACCACCCGACTCATCTTATGTGCCCATGTGACAGTTACTCCTGAAGCAAGGAGAATAGTGGTATTAAGAAGAGGAATTTGGAGGGGATTAAAGGGTTGAATTCCTAAGGGGGGTCAAAGTCTCCCTAAGTGAAGGAGGAAGTAATCAGAAACTTATCCATCATTCAATCATATGTGTTTGCTACATTGGCCACCTTTTTTTCTAGAGAAGTAAATTTCTTTTCCACTAAAACTGAGTTTATTTTCGACACTTTCCGATTCCGACTTCAGACAAAGAATGTGAATAACGAAATGTGAATTTACATTTACCTTAACAATTAAACAAGTAGTCCTACGTGCAAAAGGATATGAAATAGGTAAATGGAATAGAATTACTTAAAAATTCAAAACTCGTAAATATTACGAGAGTATTTTATATTTAAATAACACAGGACAGAAAATACGTGTATCTGTATCAGTTAATAAGCATTCTCAAATTAACCCTCTACTGCATGAATTATTTTTCGTTTCCGTTTGGTGAAGAAAATTTCAAGCTTTAATGTTCAACATACGCTCAGTGGTTTAGACATACCACCAATTCTTAACTGGGCCTAATAGCTTAACACTCGTATGTGATGTGGATTGCCATATTGGAATATATATACGATTTTCCACGATTTTACGCTAAGCTTTTAACATTCAAAGACCAAACATTACTGCCTACTGGCCATGGGTACGTATTGCAGGGCGCAAGTATACTTGCACGACCGTAGGTCGGTAATGTCTTTGAGGTTGAGCCAGAGGTACTCCTGAAGCCTGTGGTAATATGATGGGAAGGGCCCACGTAAAATAAACGGTGGTTGGTTCGCGTGGATGTTGACGGGGTGGAAGGAGTACCTCATCTAACACGGCACCGTGAGTATATAGGGAAGAAAATTGCAGGGAAGTTCTCTGGGCATTGCTGATGCAACTGACAGCATAAAGCAATAGGGAAATGTGCCAGACATTTCTTTCAATGACCAACTGGGAGCGGAAATAGAGGAATTCAACTGCAATTGCAATTCGCACATGAATACATGTTGGGCGACCATCACCTTGTACAAAGCAAGGTCAGCTTTGTAACTGATATTAGCAGTGCCAGCGCGCTTTCTTCCTAAATGTATTTGACATTCGGCAAGTAGCCAAGCGGCCATCAAAAATATAATATACAAATACATAAAATACATGAAATATCACGATACACAGGGAAAGAAAAACAACTAAATTAGTTCACAGCAAACACAAAATAACCTTCATTAGTAAATTTGGTCTTTAAATCTTTACATCAGTCATCTGCAAAAACTAGGCAAGTGCGACATAAATATAATTCTCAGATCTTCTTAATAAGCATATCTATATAAATAAAGTTAATTGGGGGGGGGGGGAGGTCCGCGGTCTGTAATTTCGTTTATTTTGTCCATGTTTTAGATATTCACCCGTTTTAGGTCAACTCAAGACTGTATCAGTGGTTTTTAACTTTCTTGTCTGCCCGTCTGTTTGTCTGTCCGGCTGTTCCACCATCACGGTGAAACGGCTGGATACACCTCGACCAATATATAGAGTATACTCATCCAGCCCGCCTATTGCCATTCCTTGATGGATGCAGTACTTTTGTATCCATCTCTTGGCACAGGCCAGAGCAAAGTGTAGCTTCCACTGAAGTCCAAGTCTCATCCATGGCTGTGACAATATGGAAGCTGCTGGGGTATGGGTGGTGCTGAGTAATGACACTCGGAGCGCAAATAGTGTCTGAGTGTTATGAAAGGTGTTGCTCATAGGGTCAGTCGTGCTGCAGTGGCACATTCTGGCCCAGTGAGGAAAGCAATGGCAAACTACCTCACTCCTCATCTTGCCTAGTACACCTCATTTGGGCTCTGCCATTCATTTTTGCGGTTTCCCTATAACTGCATAGCCTTTGGTGGTGCTATTTGAGGATCCAACTAGCCTCTGGGCTGATGACCTAACAGACAGACACTCATCCAGCAGCAGGTTTAGATAGGCATAGTAGTTTAAAAAGAACTCAATTGAACGAAAACCAGAACAGGTATTTTGTTTTTCAATTTTCTCTCATATTATTGATTTTCTGTACAATCTGAAGACGGTATGTGAAACTCCTCTTCATTATAAAAACTTTTGTTATGTTCATAATTTCGTTTACTCTTCAATTGACGGAGAAAATTACTATTTTCTGCAGGTTTCGTGCTCTGCATTGAGTGACCGATAACGAACCTACCGGTTACCATGGCGACCTCACTCGCTGCTTGCCAGCAGGGAAGTAACGTAATGCCCTTTTCGTCATCATTCCTGTAAACTCGTGGTTGTTCGTTGGGTAGAAGGCGAGAGAGACGTCAAGCTTCCATTCTGCAGGATATCTGCGGAATACTGTTGGAGGTTACAATCGTCTTCGAATACCTCTAAAGATGGTTGTTAATATTTCAACAGCACGCGGAATGCAGCCCATTATTTCACACCGTAAGATGTTTTCTGGAATTTGCTGTAATGTTTACTTTTTTCTCTTCTACTTCCGTTGCCAGGCTGAGTGGCTCAGACGGTTGAGGCGCTGGGCTTCCAACCCCAACTTGGCAAGTTCAATCCTGGCTCAGTCCGGTGGTATTTGAGGGTGCTCAAATACATCAGCCTCGTGTCAGTAGATTTACTGACACGTAAAATAACTCCTGCGGGACTAAATTTCGACAGCTCGGCGTCTCCGAAAAGCGTAAATGTAGTAGTTAGTGGGTCGTTAAGCAAATAACATTATTATTCAACTTCCGTTTTCTGCTATAATTTCTTGTCTCTGCCTTGCCTCTTTAGGTTTAAGTAATACCTAAAAATCCCTGCGCCTAAATGTCTTCTTTATTACCGCTTTCTTAAATCCGTAACTACCGGGCGAGTTGGCCGTGCGCGTAGAGGCCCGCGGCTGTGAGCTTGCATCCGGGAGACAGTAGGTTCGAATCCCACTATCGGCAGCCCTGAAAATGGTTTTCCGTGGTTTCCCATTTTCACACCAGGCAAATGCTGGGGCTGTACCTTAATTAAGGCCACGGCCGCTTCCTTCCCACTCCTAAGCCTTTCCTATCCCATCGTCGCCATAAGACCTATCTGTGTCGGTGCGACGTAAAGCCCCTAGCAAAAAAAAAATCCCTAACTCATATCATCACAATTTAGTGAGAGACGTTTCATTTTGGTAATACACCCACTTAGTTTTTCAGCTTTAGACAGAGCTGCATTTCTCGATTATAATCAAAACTCCGAACTCGAGTCAAACAGGCATTAGCAAAAGGGGACTTTTTATACTGAAAACTCCACATCTCCATTGTGAATGGCAGTAGGCCTGCCATTTTCATCAAAACTTCCCAACGCGCACCTTACATCTCAAACAACGTATGGGGTCCTCAAGTGGTGTTTGTCGGGTTGCGCTAAGAGACATGCAATATAATAAAATCTTACTCACTGCATGTACAGCAATTTACGCAGAAATCCGTATACACTGTGGAATATCGTAGCGAAGCACGGGTACTTTCGCTATAACATACTAATTGTAGTAAAAGAGACGTGAATAATGGTCAACTGTACCCGTGCGCTTCGCTACACGAACTGTACAAATGTCAATGAGTGTAAAGAAAAAAGTTTATACCAACGATAAATGCACATTACCAATGGAAAAAAAACTGTACTACATAATAATATTAATAAATAGGTAGACAGGGTCCACTGTGATCTTCAGACTAAAGGGTGAAAACACATTCAGTAAGATATGTTCTTCTACGGCGTTTGTCGCACCTAGTACGGTCGCAGGTGCGGACTATGTCGCACGTGTGAATGAAATCCTGCTTTAAAGCGACCCAAACCTATGTGGTGATTGGTAGAGGGTGTGCTGTGTAAATATGAAGGGGAGTGTGGTGGGTTAAACGCCCACCCCCAGAGTCAGAAGAATTAATCAGACACTATTAAAATCCTCGACCCGGCTGGGGAACACGGGACCCTCTGAACCGAAGGTATCAACACTGCCCATTGTGCCACACCAAGGCAATGAGTGCATTGAATTATAAGCGGTCCTTAACTTGGATTTATATTCTCCTGTACTCGACTCTCATTCTAGAGTCGATGTTCCCGGTTACGTAGAGCCTCTGTGTTCTACTTCTGCTGTATTTATTCGTTCTGTTTGCCGCAGTTGCGCGGATACCACATTATGAGATTTTCGTTCTGCAGACCTTTCATCATCATCATCATCTGTTTACCCTCCAGGTTCGGTTTTTCCCTCGGACTTAGCGAGGGATCCCACCTCTACCGCCTCAAGGGCAGTGTCCTGGAGCTTCAGACTCTTGGTCGGGGGATACAACTGGGGAGTATGACCAGTACCTCGCCCAGGCTATGCTGAACAGGGGCCTTGTGGAGGGATGGGAAGATTGGAAGGGATAGGCAAGGAAGAGGGAAGGAAGCGGCCGTGGCCTTAAGTTAGGTACCATCCCGGCATTCGCCTGGAGGAGAAGTGGGAAACCACGGAAAACCACTTCCAGGATGGCTGAGGTGGGAATCGAACCCACCTCTACTCAGTTGACCTCCCGAGGCTGAGTGGACCCCGTTCCAGCCCTCGTACCACTTTTCAAATTTCGTGGCAGAGGCGGGAATCGAACCCGGGCCTCCGGGGGTGGCAGCTAATCACGCTAACCACTACACCATAGAGGCGGACCTGCAGACCTTTCACTTTCGTTTACTGCAGATCTTTGTCTTTTGCTTTGTGTGGTTTGTTTTCCTTTGTACTTTACATACATGTGCTTACTTGTGATTTTACATTGAGACCTACCATTGCTGCTGTTCGTCGTCTCCGTTCATGGCTGAGCTTTTTGAAATATGGTATTATATTACGCTATGATTTGATATACATGTTCGTCCATGCGAGGCGATATGAATATATCACGCAACGTGCACATGGTGACAGTTGCGATTGTAGTTTGGGTGAGCCTTGTCTCTCTTTGCGGCGACCCAATATTACGATTTGTGGGTGAATCAAGCTCGTGAGTCCATGAAACATGTCATGCTATGCGGATTGTTTCCGTAATGTGCCTTGACGTACTGACCTATCGTGGGTCCTTATCATTTTGGACCCGTATTCTCTCTCTGTGTGTGTGTGTGTGTGTGTGTGTGTGTGTGTGTGTGTGTGTGTGTGTGCTGTCCGCTTGTATGATTTATGATATTCTCCGCACTTCACGGGTGTTGTTTTCATTTAACTTTCATTTCTCTGTTGTTTTTGCTTTCGGTTATTTTTAGGCCTGACTATTTAATTATTTTTGTGATTTTCCTTAATTTTTATCTGTTTGGTTGTTGATCTTGTTTACCCGTCTCGTAACTATGGCAATCATTCCTTTATCTAAGGTTTCCTTTTGTTCCTTGAGATGCTGCTTTTGGTAGAAATGTAATCCACGCATTTATTCATAGTCAATTGCAAGCGCCAGTTTTTGAAAAATAAATCTGTCGCAGATTTATTGCCAACACGTGAAATATTCAGTAACGTTAACGACGTTTCTTTCCCGAGTGACATTTCTCACACACAAATGTATCTGCGGCAAATCTGCTTCCGCGCGATGCTCGTGGTGTGCGAAATTTCTATGTTTCGAATGTTTGTACGATCGGTATCATCCAAGGGAGTACACCGTATCTCCCTGAAGATTTAGTATAAGAATGGACTTACAAAACATTGCGATCCCTGAAAAATACCATATATGTAATAAATACTCAACACTTATCGTGAAATCCAGTTGAAATTTTACAGTTAACACAACGCCCATGTATCCACTAACTTGATGACAAACATTCTTGCAGTAATCGTCAATGGACATGAGTAGATAAATGAAACAACATAAAAAACTTCATCGGGATTTGAACACGGAGTGCAAAATTGCGAAGCCACGGGGATAGCAACTGCGCCACCGCGTCAACTGAACGTGCTATGCTCTAAAAGGGAAGTAAGGCACGTCGGGAATTTCGACCGTCATTTTCTCCAAAACGGTCGAGTGCTTACGGATAAGCCGCAACATGTGTTCGCTTATTTCGTCCTCTTTCGCACAGCGAAGTTGCTGGGAAATCGGGTTTTTACATTTGGTGGGTTCCTCTCGTTGGAATTAATTATTTAGTTACAGATGCAGAGACATGTGTGTACCACCACCGCAAGAACGGGACGTCGACAGACGGAAAGAAAAGATAACCCCTCACCTCAAGTAAGGCTTGACACTTACGCCCCCATCTCCACAAACGGAGACTTGGCACCAAGGACCTCTGGCTGCTGGACCGTGGGACCATCCTGTGGCCCCAAGCCCGGACGCTAGTGGACCCGAGCAGGAACCCGGCAGTGAAAAGAGTGACTGATCCCCTTAACTGACAAATGCTAGGAAAACAGTTATGGTATGCATGATACATATTCCTAACTAACACCAGTAGAATCTTTCAACCCACATCCTTACATGTGCTGTGTACAACATACGAGGTTTTACCTGTAGACACTTTCTATTTCAACGTATGCTTTTTTCCTTGGCCCTTATTACCAACCACAAGTACCACGCAACTCAATACAAAATCTGCCTGGTAGCATGTTTAAGATGGGGACAGGCCGATACTTCAGCCAACTCATTCGGTGGGACTCGCGTGTTGTGAAGTAACTGCAATTTTACAGATTGAAAATCCACAGCCTGTTTCCAGTCATTCGACTGAGTTAGGAATGGAATGAATGAAGCCCCCATCTAGCGGCAAGGATAGGAATTGTGCTGGCTGCCGAAGCCTGTCGACCAGGCGAGTTGGCCGTGCGGTTAGGGGCGCGCAGCTGTGAGCTCGCATCCGGGAGATAGTGGGTTCGAACCCCACTCTCGGCAGTCCTGAAGATGGTTTTCCGTGGTTTCCCATTTTCACAGCAGGTAAATAAATTAAGGCCACAGCCGCTTCCTTCCCATTCCTAGGCCTTTCCTGTCCAATAGTCGCCAGAAGACCTATCTGTGTCGGTGCGACGTAAAGCAAATAGCAAAAAGCGAAGCCTGTTGCACTCCTCTGGGGCAAATGATTAATGAATGACAGATGAAATGAAATGATATTGGAGAGTGTTGCTGAAATGATAGATAACAGGGAAAACCGGAGTACCCGGAGAAAAACCTGTCCCGCCTCCGCTTTGTCCAGCAAAAATCTCACATGGAGTGACCGAGATTTGAACCACGAAACCCAGCGAATTTTACAGATTACTTGTTAAAAAAGTAATCAGTAACTATAAGTGAGTAAAATATTTTCCATGTAACTATAATTCATCCCAACTACTTTTGCCGTTACTGATGGCTACCTAAACGTAATGATTCACCGCGCTAGTGTTGTGTTTTGGTCCCGGCCCGCCCGCCGCGCTTGCACGCCATGCGCTCTTTCTTTCTTTCTTTCTTTCTTTCTTTCTTTTTTTTCAGCTACTCTACATATCAGCCAACCTGCCACTCTTAAATTTCTGGCGGTACCGAGAATCGAATCCGGGCCTCCGAGGATGGCAGCTAATAGCGCTAACCGTTAAACTACAGAAGTCGTGGACGGATCATGTATAGGTTTCCGTTCAGCGTCTCCACTTGGCAGGAGAATTCTATTCCAGAAGCCATGAACTGCTACTCCATATATAATATGATATCGCCCAAGAGTACCAAATAGCTTAAATACTGCCGATAACGAGCACTATTTTTAGAATAAATGTATTTCTGACAACTTCCGACATACTGTACAAGCACAAAAGGTTAAGCTAGTGATGTTTGGAGGCGTTCGCGCTGTTCACCCGATAATCTCGTTCTAAATTCGTATTTTCCTCCTTGATTAGTGAGAGCATGGGGCTGATAATATCGTTGCTTTTTCCTTACAACAATCGTCTCCATCCAAGGGTTATCTTTCCGGATGATTCCTTCTATGAAATGGTGTAGATGATACAGTTCTACCCACTCGTGATGGACTCTCCCACATTTTCCTCTGGAGCCGTGAATAATATAACTGACCCTTACGAGAAACATCACCAATGCCAACTCTTTCAGCAACTCATAATATTTTGAATGAGTGGCATATTTATAGCCCAACTGCAATTAACGTAATTGCATACTGCTACTAGATAATGAAGGTTTTAAAATTCCTTTGCTCTCTGTTTGAAAGGAAGTAGCTGTTGGAGCCTGACGACTTCCAAATGGCAGATATACGCTGAAAAATCGAGTAAATCTTCAGTACAGTACAGTACATAATAATAATAATAATAATAATAATAATAATAATAATAATAATAATAATAATAATAATAATAATAATAATAATAATAATACCCGCTTCTGTAGTGTAGTGGTTAGTGTGATTAGCTGCCAAACCCGGAGGCCCGGGTTCGATTCCCGGCTCTGCCACGAATTTGAAACTGGTACGAGCGCTGAAACGGCATCCACTCAGCCTCGGGCGCTCATCTGAGTAGAGGGGGTTTCGATTCCCATCTCAGCCATCCTCGAAGAGGTTTTTCCGTGGTTTCTCACTTCTCCTCCAGGCAAATACCGAGATGATACCCAAGTTAAGGCCACGGCTGCTTCCTTCCCTCTTCGTTGTCTATCCCTTTCAACCTTCCCATCACCCACATGGTCCAAGTTCAGTATAGCACGCGAGGCTGCCTAGGGAAGGTGCTGGTCCTCCTCACCAGTTGTCCGACTCGTTGGCTGAACGGTCAGCGTCCTGCCCTTCGGTTCAGAGGGTCCTGGGTTCGATTCCCGGCCGGATCGGGGATTTTAGCCTTAATTGGTTAATTCCAATGGCCCGGGGGCTGGGTGTTTGTGCTGTCCCCAACATCCCTGCAACTCACACACCACACATAACACTATCCTCCACCACAATAACACGCAGTTACCTACACATGGCAGATGCCGCCCACCCTCATCGGAGGGTCTGCCGTACAAGGGCTGCACTCGGCTAGAAATAGCCACACAAAATTATTATATATCCTCACCAGTTTTATCCCCGACCCAAAGTCTCACACTCCAGAACACTGCCTTTGAGGCGGTAGAGGTGAAATCCCTCGCTGAGTCCGAGGGAAAAGCCAACCGTGGAGGGTCAACGGATTAAGAAAAAGAAAGAAAAAAAGGAAAGACAGAAAGAAAGAAAGAAAAAAGAATGCAAGAAATAATAATAGTGTCTTATTGTTGCTACACCGTTCTTATTTTAACCCCTCGTCAGAGAGTAGTGAATGTGGTAGAAACTACAGTACGCAAGTGGACAGGGCACAAATTCAAGTACCTCGGAGAGATGATACGGGCCAATGGGACAGAGAAAGAAGATCACAAACAGAGAAATCAAACGATGGCCATAACATTCTGGAAGATTGGAGCATCTACAATAAAGCATACTTATCACATAATACCAAAGTGAGACATTACAGCGCTGTTATCAAACCAGAAATCTTGTATTCAATCGAAACAGTGATCATGAATCGGAAAATTTTTAAAATTGTATTTTTTGGCTTTCGGTTCCAAAGAGCCATACAGCCAGTGATCCACAGTCATATACAATACAGAATGCCAGATATAGAACAACTGAAGCCTAAAACCCGCACAAAAGGAGACAAGTATCTTCGCAGAAACACCTTGTTATCCACTGATAAAATTAAAGTATTCTGTCAAAAATAGTCCTCGCAACATTCCGGCAAAATTAAATAAAAAATTAATACAAAAATTTACAAATGCAGATTAGTGCACAATCGGCTGCATTACACACAATGACAGATGTAACAATACTGAATAAAATTGTTTTTTCAAGTGTAAATTAGACTGTCGTAGGAAAGAAGCAATGACATTATAAACCTGACAGTTGTTTCAGGAAAGCAAACGTTAAATGCTAACTGGAAAATGGAATCCCAACATGCCCAAAAAGTAAAGAAAAAAGTGAACAGTACGGTGAGTCGATAGCTCCATTGCGATATAAGTAGCTTCCAAAGCTTCCATGATTGAGAATTGTAAAGTTGAACTAGAAAACATCAAGAGACTAGAGAGAAGAATCATAAGAAAAACTATAGGACCCAATAAGCCCAGGAGAAGGATACAAGCTGCGGAATAGACAAGAGACCGAACAGACATCGAACATAATACACGACATTATTAACGTCGACTGAAATTCTATGGGCACATCAAGAGGTTGTAGAACACCCGACTGACCAAATACTCATAAAATATCGAGAACGTGAAGTGGATCGCCGAAGGGAGAGAAGACTTTAAGGACGTTGGCATAAAGGACTTAGATATGCAATACAGAGATGCATTTAAACACAGAGTACACAAGTGGAAAGTGAGCCAAGATGTCAACGAACTGAAGACTGGAACAATTTGGTCTGAAGAAAGTGAACAATGATAAGATGAAAGAAGTGTGATGCCTTAGAAAATCTCACATCAAGTAGGCGCTTCACGTAGTCCATTTAGTGGCATGTACAGTAAGTGTAATAACACCTAGGGCTTGAATTTATACTACAGTAACCCTGGAAATATGCATGCACTTACGCCAAACAAATTCTGAAATAACTTAAAACTTGGAAATAGGACCACTTATTGTCCAAAAATGCTTAGAAAACTGTTTTAATTCGTACAGCAGAATAGTATCATAACATCATAACATTCCTTATTTATTTTGACACACTGCTCGGGAATCCCGTTTCCATTCTAATTTAATTTAACCATAAAACATTTTTTTAAGGAAAGGAAGGCCATAATAACCAAACACACACAAAATCATTTTCCATTATTTGAAATACGTGAACAATAATGTGTGAACTGAGGAAACAAATATGTTATGACCAAAAATATGCTTTCATAGAGTGTTCTTGGTCAAATATGACTTCATGTTTAAAGGTAGGAAAAATGGATTAGGTTAGAGTCAAATATCTTGATAGTGAATCTAAAGCTCAAATAGAAAGAAAGAAAGAAAGAAAGAAAGAAAGAAAGAAAGAAAGAAAGAAAGAAAGAAAGAAAGAAAGAAAGCCAAATACAAACAAAAGGAAGCAAAACAAATTCGTGGTGCAACGGGCTGCCAAGACGACTGTTACCCAGCCAGGTGGCTATATATGTCAAATCAATCAATCAATCAATCAATCAATCAATCAATCAATCAATCAATCAATCAATCAATCAATCAATCAATCAATCAATCAATCAATCAATCAATCAATCAATCAATCAATCAATCAATCACCACTGTCCAGGTGGCATATTCCCTATCAACTGTTTAACTAGTATTTTCTTAAATGATTTCAAACAACTACTGATATTCATCAAACATCTCCGTTGGTAAATTATTCCAATCCATTTTACAATTCGCTTTACGTCGCACCGACACAGATAGGTCTTATGGCGACGACGGGATAGAAAAGGAAGTGGCCGTGGTCTTAATTAAGGTACAACCCCAGCATTTTCCTAGTGTGAATATGGGAAACCACGGAAAACCATCTTCAGGACTGACGACAGTGGGGTTCGAACCCACTATCTCTCGAATGCAAGCTAACAGCTGCGTGACCCTAACTGCACGGCCAACTCGCTCAATTTATTCCAATCCCCAATTTCTCTTGCTATAAACGAAAATTTGCCCCAAGTTTTCCTCTTGAATTTCAATTTCAACATCATATTATATTTCCTATTTTTAAAAAACTCCATTCAAGCTTATTTGTGTACTAATGTCATTTTAAGCCATCTCTCCACCGGTAGCTGGGAACATACCGCTTAGTCGAGCAGCTCGTCTCCTTCCTCCCACGTCTTTCCAGCCCAAAGTTTGCGACATTTTCGTAACACTATTCTTTTGTCGGAAAACGCCCAGAACAAATCTTCTTGCTTTTCTTTGGGTTATTTCCACTTCCTGAATCAAATAATCCTGGCGAGAGTCTTATGCACTGGAATTATACTCTTTGGGGTCTTAGCAAATACGTATACGTCCTCTCCTTACATCATTACTACAACCAGCGAATACTCTCATATAACTATATGAAGAGACCTTTAAACTGTGTTTACATCATCGTTAATGTGGTAACTCCAGAGCAGATCTTTTCTTATATTAACACCTAGAGTGGATCGTGCCGGAAAGAGAGGAGAGGACCCGCTAAAGAAGCCAATCAATGCAGCTAAGCACGCCGTCACACTGACCACGTGGTACCTCAGTACCTGCAGGCCACCTGGCTGGGTAACAGTCGTCTTGGCAGCCCAAAGCCATTGTACTACGAATTTGTTTTGCTTGTTTTTTGTTTGTTTTTGTTTGTTTGTCGAACTTAAACATTTGCTCTCCTGTAACTTCAGTTTATGCATAGTATCAAGGTTTTCCTACGGACCATCGAAATACTATAACCTTCTTCTTCCTGGCATTTTCCCAGTTTATTGGCGTCGGCATTTGATGAGGATTTGCTCCAACTTTACGGCGGGATGCCCTTCCAGACGCGAAGCATTCACTGTTGCGTGTTTCTGTGATGCTTGGTAGTATGTTATATGCAGATGAAGAGAAATGTGTTAACAAGAACACATAAACTCAGTCCCCGATCCAGAATTATTAACCAAACGCATTTACAATCCCCGGCCTTACCCGGCCGAGAATCGAACTCAGGGCTCTCTGAAACAAAGACCAGGACACTGAGACAATTCAGCCAAGGTATCTGACGTCGAAATACTATAATCATAACGGAAGCTCCAGTACGTATCGAAATGCAGTTTCATTCCATTACATTAAATCTTCGAAACTGAATTTATGACTGACTCTTGGTACAGTAGAGTCCCGCAATGTCGACCTAATGTGGACTGAGAGGGTGTCGAGTTCCTGAAATGGCGAGTTTTATGGAATAAGGGGTGGGTTATTCACAACTCATAACTTTTTACTGCATATTACTCTAATAAAAGTTCTATTACAACACAGGACATAGAAAAGTAAATTTCTAAAATAGTTGTTAAAAATTAAAGAAATAAACTAAAGAAAGAAGTATTTTCTTCTAGGAAAAATGTCGTGATGCTTGACGGTCTCGCACACTCATTTCGTCTTCGTACAGCTTCGTCACGTAGGCGACGGAGAAACAAAATATCCGTAGCAGATGCACCTTGCTCCTGCATGTAACGGAGAGTTCCTTCAGCGGCCTGTAGTCCTGCACTGTGAGAAATTCTGGAATTCAAGAAGACAAATTCGGGAAAAACATTTATATGAAGAGGAATCTCTACCAAGGGAGATCGTTGATAAACTTACAAAATCTTTGAAATGTTTTAAGAAAAGACTAGGCAAATAATTGATTGGAAATCTGGCACTTGAGCGACAGATCAGCGGTAACTGATTGTCATATTTTTAACTTTTCCCTTGTCTTCTATCTCTTCGTCTTCTGATTCATCTTCATTTATATCTTCGTTCTCGTTAACTAGTGCAACTATGGCATCATCTAAAAGTTTAGTTTTCATCCTGCACCATCCATTCTCCAACATCATCACCAGTAACATCTTGGCAGTCTGGAATTTTCTTCAGTAAGTCCACTATTTCACAATTTTCTGTCTCTGCCCTGCTTTCTTGAAATTCGTTTTCTGAATAGCCCAGCAACTTTCTCCAAAAATGAATGAAGCTTATATGGTGGATTTCATTCCAAGATTAAGATATCCAACCCACTACGTCCAACATATCTATTTTCTTTACTTTATCGATCATGTCACTCCCTCCCTCCCTCCACGGCTAAGACAAGAGAAGAAAGAAGTATAATTTAATGTTTTCCTTGCTAGAGGAATTTTATCCCAATTACACCAGCGTTCTTTTTGATAAGAAGTGAAATTTCAAATAATTCATACTTAATATTACCTAACCTAGCCTAACCTAATCTAATATGATTAATCCAATCATATCTCTCATGTTATTGTGGGCTTGGGCTCACAAGTCTTTGTTCCAATATAGTTTAAAATACTGATGTTGCATCATACCTGTTATCTGTTAATGCTAGCCATGAATTCTTTAAAAATACTGACATGTTTGTACATAATTCAAGAGCATTATTTTTCTGAGGTGCACTGTTATAGATACTGCATAATCTGTAAAGTGGTGAATGTTGATGGGCAGATATTCTAGACTTTTTATTTGAATATGTTAAATTAAATCTTGAATTTGGACGCGACACATGAAAATTCAGGAAGAAAACGAACTCAGAATTATCAGTTTGCGATTTTATTATTTTACGTATGAACTTCACGGCATCTTTCTGCCTTTGATCTTCTAAAGTCTCTATTTCTAAATTTAACTGAAACTCGCTATACGGAACCATTTGTGGGTATTGAGAAATTCTTCTAAACTGTAAATATTTCAAGTATTTATTTTGTGTCCTTTCAAGTTGATACACATGCACTTTTCACCACACTCGCGTATTCCAGTTTTGGCCTGGCCAAGGTGTTGTACAACTTAATACACGTTTTTATATTTTTAAATGGCTTCGCATTTCTTATCACAAATCTTACATGGAGTGACCACCTTCTGTACCACAGGAATAAACGTCGGCTCCAGGCCTAATAATAATAATAATAATAATAATAATAATAATAATAATAATAATAATAATAATAAAATCCGAGATCTTTCCATTCCGTTATGGCTCTGAGGTCATCGAACCCTAAGGCGCCGTTCACACAGGCGATATAAGATAAGTGATATATAGTAAGGAATATATTGCGACGATATATTGCTAGGGAGGTTCATGACACTGGGCGATAAATCGGCGCGACCTGGGCTATAAAAATTTGGTGGGAACACAATTCTCACTACATCAGTTACAAATATGAGTTCAAACGTTCTAGTGGCTTATTGGTTTAGGCATAGGATGAGAAGAAAACGGAAATACTGGGTACATCCCTACAATCTTACCAACCTGCACCATAGCTCGGCTATTGTTTCTCGAAAGCTGTCTCAACATAATCAAAATTCATGGATTTTTATCGAATGAATCCTGAAAACTTTCATTTTCTGAAAAGCGTAGTGTAACGAACCCTTGAAAAAAATGATACACCCTTCAGCAAGGTCATTTCTTCAGATAAAAAACATCTTATTGCTATAAGGTAAGTAGATATGAATATAAAAAGCAGTATTAATAAAATTTAGCAGTTTTAATTTGATAATTTTTTACATATTATTTTTACAAATTGTACCAATCAGTTCCACTAAATTAATGAAAGGTATTACAGAATTGTCTTCTCTTCTTCCCGTCATGTTCACAGCTCGAAATATCGTACGATACTAATCGCTGATGAGACTAGCAAGTTGCACTTCGAGAGATATGTCACTTGCGATATGTTCGGCAATCGCGCAGCTGTGAACCTTTTTTATCGCCTCCCTTTAGATTTCAAGTATATGTCTGTGCGTGTCGCGTATCGTATATCGCTTACGATATATCACTTATCTTATATCGCCTTAGTGTGAACGCGGCCTAACATGTGAGTTATATCCCTCACCGGGAATAGAAACCTCACCCATTAATACTAGTGTATTCGGCTTCTAAAAGCTACTTTTATTATTATTACTGTTGCTGGCATACTGTATGAGTGTCAAGCGGTTTCAACAGACCTTAGGTAAACTAGTGACCAATACTGGTGAGTCAAGATGTGAGTAAGTTTCAATAACAACTCAGAGTCCAGGATGACACATATCCTGACACATATCCTCAGGCTTGGCAGAATCAGCCCAAACCTTTCCGTGACGTATGTGCCCCACTCCCTGGTGCCATCAGAAACCCTCTTCCTAAACTCCTAACTCTTTGCTACACATATCCCCTCTTCCCTGGTAATCAACCAGTACGAAGACCATGTATCCCACCCAGAGGGATTGACACGTGACTGCCCTAATTCATATAAAACCCTGGACTCCAAATGGAAAGGGTCTCTTGGAATGTAGTCAGTTAAGAACTACCAACTAATTGAGTTGGCTGTTAGGCGTCAGGCCTCGGAACTTGTAAATAGACTTTAAATCTTCAAATGTAATAAGTGTTAGTCAATTAATAAATACAATATTGGACATCTTCGTTTCATTTGGAATAAGATATACTCAGACTCGTGGAGAACCTGTGAGGACCTAGCTTAACAACTCAACAAGCTAACCACGAACTTGTTAAGCGACAAACTTAACTGGGGGCCTGTCCGGGATTTGATACACGATCGCCACAAGATCTACGTGCTAGTTGGACAAAGTATTCAGACAACGATCCAGAATCGCCTTTCGCTACTTGTCCGACAAGCCAGTATCTTCCCGCAAAATACTGAAGTCATCTATTCCATTTGAACCAGCCAGCTAGAAGGAAGTGGAACTAACAACCTCACTGGAGGCCTTTCGACCACAACCGACTACGCCAGCTTGAAGGAAGGAAGCTAGCCGACAACGCCCCAGAAGCGCCTTTCGACAGCAACCAACCGCCATCGCTGTACGTGCGTACCGACAACTCCGCAGAGGGGCCTTTCGATAGCACGACAACGCAGAAGGAAGACCAACCGACTACACAGCTCAAGGAGAATGCAGTCCATGCTGATCATCATTTCCTGCCTTGAGTTACATTTAAAGTACCTATTTGAAATGCCTGAATATTGCCAGTAATAACATCATTCATCTCTTTTAGTTGAGCAAGAGCAATAATAATAATAATAATAATAATAATAATAATAATTTTCAATTATTTCAACTAATCAGTCAAATAAAGTCACTACAATGACTGAGACAGAAATGCTTTCAAAATTTGAATATGCCCAAATTCAGTTGCTACCTGAATTTAACGGAAGCGCATCTTGTAGTTTAGACTATTTCATAGCGAGATGCGATAGTTTTATAAATACTCACAAGAGAGCCCTTACAGTTCCCAACGCAAATGTTATTAATGAATTTTTATTTAATGTCGTTAAATCCAAATTAAAAGGAGACGCTAGTAGTATTTTGGATCTCGATGCGAACTCTAGTTATGAGAAGTTTAAGGAGAAATTAATTAGAAAATTTGGTGATGTCAAAGATGAGAGATTATTAGTACAGGAAATTTCCAACTGTTTCCAAAAGAGAAACGAGAGTTACACAGATTATCATGACAGGTTGGACACTTTAGTCCTCCAATGTAAAAGTTTATGCAAATTGAACTACAGAGACCAGATCTTGGAGCTCAAGTTGAGAGAGCTAGATGATCTGAGTCTGAACACTTTTAAAGCAGGTATTTTAGAACCGTACCGAGCGTACCTACGGTATGCTCAAGTTGCAGACTTAAGTCAAGCATTAAGACACTGTAGGACCTATGACAATGATAGAGCGCACGAAAGTTACATGGATCAATTGAGAGGGACACCGAAATATCCTCTCAATAACAGCGCCAGTCACAAGCCATTCATGCAGACAGCACCTAACAAGAACAATCAAAAGGCACAACCACTAAACCATGCCACTCACAATCCATTTATGTATCCAAGACCACAGAACCATTACTTTCCTCAAATGCGACCTTTCGCCACCCAATCAAACCAACAATTCAGAAATCCTAACCAACAACCAAACTTCAGACCCTTCCAAGGTCCGAACCCACCTACTACCAGACCACAGAACCAACAACCTTTTAAGCCAATGAACCGACCTTATCCTACACCAAATAACCTTGCACGACGCTTCACGACCAATAATCAAAGGTACCCAACACCTATGTCAGGGGTATCTACCATCAGAGGGAATGTAAATACACACGCAGAGGAGTCTAACGAATGTGACTATGTACCACCAGAATATTTTCAGGAGGCACAGTCATCAGACTATACTCAGGAAACTCAACCCCACGAATACGAGTTCGAATACGACACAGTCGATTCATCACTACCTCAGAATAATTATGAAAACCAAGAACAGAGTCAGGATTTTCACTTGGTCCCGCCATCTCAAGCGAAGACCTAAATAACATAAGAAACGCTCCCAAACTGCCGTTCATCACTCTATTTGGATTCAAAATCTTGATAGACAGTGGTGCTTGTCATTCAATAATGAACCCATCGATAGCACATGAATATTTTGCAGAATATTTGTTCCGAGAACCATTCTGCATACAATCTGTTCATTCGGAAACAATGGGTGAAGAAAACATACAATCCCCCATTTTTTCAGAATATGAAATTGACACGCCCGTAGATTTTCGAGTCATGAAATGGCACGAATATTTCGACGCACTAATCGGAACAGCTGATTTTGTTAAACTAGGTGCAAAAATAGATTATAAATCAAACCTAGTTACATTAGACAACAAAGACATATCATTCTATTTCCACTCGAACAACAAGCAAGTAAATTTTCAACCTTCACCAGACTTGCAGAAAATTGCGATTCCTGTCAATATCGAACAAGGGGATGTATATATTCCAAAGTTTGAACATGAAGGAATATATTTTGCAGATGCAATTTTGCATGCAGAAAACTACCAGGTCATGTACCCTATTGAAACACAGTTAAAACAAGAATTTAACAAACCAGTGTTAGTTGAACCTTTAGAGAACATTACAATACAGCCACTGGAAATAAATTCTATCTCAGACCACGATATTCAAGAATATCTCCGCACACAACATATGAACGATCTAGAGAGTAGAGTCATATCAGAAATATGTTCTGAATTCTCGGATGTATTCTACTATCCCGGGTGCGATTTAACATTCACTAACGCCGTAAAGCATTTTATTCGAACTACTGATGAGGACCCGGTATATCAGAGAAATTACCGATATCCTCCGGCACTAAAGAAGGTATTAAGTGAAGAAGTTGAAAAACTTATTAGCCAGGGAATAGTCACCAACAGCGAATCTCCATATTGTAACCCCGTGTGGGCCGTGCCCAAGAAGCCAGATGCTTCTGGACAGAAGAAATGGAGATTAGTCATAGATTTCAGACAGCTGAATAAGAAGACCATTGAAGACAAATACCCTCTCCCTAGAATAGAAGAAATTCTAGACAACCTAGGTCACTGCCAGTATTTCTCGACTTTAGATTGTGCCCAAGGATTCCATCAAATTGAAATGGATCCTAGATCTATAGAAAAAACTGCTTTTACTATAGACAATCGGCATCTAATGTACCGCAGAATGCCATTCGGGCTCAGAAACGCTCCGGCCACCTTTCAGCACGTAATGGACAATGTCCTACGCCCCTTTCTTTTCAAATTCTGTCTAGTAAATATGGATGACATCATCATATATAGCAAATCCCTAGAGGAACATAAACAACACCTGACCCTTGTAATGCAGAAATTACGAGAAGTAAATATGAAAATACAGCTCGATAAAACCGAATTTCTCCACAAGGAAGTAGCCTTCCTAGGTCATGTTGTTTCACAGAACGGAGTAAAACCTAATCCCGAAAAAATCAAGGCAGTCAAAAGTTACCCTATTCCCAAGACCACCAAAGAAATCAAACAATTCCTAGGACTAGCGGGTTTCTATAGGAAATTTATAAAGGACTTTGCTAAAGTAGCATATCCAATGACCCGTTGCCTAAAGAAGGGATCAAAAATCGATGCAGAAAACCCTGAGTACAAATCTGCATTTGAAACACTAAAGACCCTTCTAATAAATGCTCCAGTCTTAGCTTACCCAGATTTCGAAGAACCATTCGTGTTAACCACAGACAGTTCAGACTTTGCCATAGGGAGTGTTCTCACACAGAAGGGACACCCTATTGCCTATTATTCCAAAACCCTAAACCCCGCTGAAAGAAACTACTCCACCATAGAGAGAGAATTGCTTGCCATCGTAGAAAGTAGTAAGCATTTTAAACCTTACTTATGGGGACGACACTTTCATGTGGAAAGTGACCACCGTCCACTGCAATGGCTTTTCACCCTAAAGGATCCCAGTTCAAGACTCTACCGCTGGAAAATGAAATTAGGAGAGTTTGACTTTGACATAAAATATGTTAAAGGGAAAACTAACTATGTCGCAGATGCTCTTTCCAGAATACAAGTAAATGTAAATGATGAAACAGTTTCTAATGTACCCATCCCCGGAGATGATACATACCAGAATGAAATGGACAATGAAACTGTACATTCAAATCAAGAAGATCCCATTTTCACTCTAAAAACATCAGAGAGAAATTTGAATCAAAACCGTAACCAACTTATCATAAAATATGGTAACTTTCCCAAAATCCTTGAACAAAAACTATTCAAGAAATATACCCGCCATATCATGATAGTAACAGAGAAAAACCTCCAACAAGATTTGAATAGTCACCTACTCAAAATTATTAACACGTCAAACAGATATGCCGCCTACTTTGACGACGTAACACTCGAAATCCCATTCAACAGGGTATGTCAGAAATTATTTACGTCAGAATTAATAATCATTAGGACATCTAAATTTCTAGAAGATATTGAAAGCTCAGAGACTCAGAAACAGTTGATATTACAATACCATTCAATAAACCACAATGGTATCATTGAAACATTTGAACATTTTCGAACCAAGTACTATTGGCCACATTTGAAAGAACAAATTAGAAATCTAATTAACCAATGTAACTTATGTCAGAGAAATAAATATGAAAGACACCCTAACGAAGTACCAAACCAAGGCCCTATTACAGCCGACCACCCGTTCGCTCTGATTCATATTGATACTTTTCATTTTAAACAGAACCGCATTTTAACTATACTAGACGTATTCTCTAAATACGGACAAGCGTATTTACTATCCAATGGCACAGCCATGGCAGTTCTGAATCAACTGCAAGTGTATTTCTCACACCATGGATATCCCAAGAGAATTACCCATGATCAGGGAGGAGAATTTGAGAATAGCTTAATTACAGAATACTGTAAAGCTACTAACATTGAATATCATGCCACTACACCTCTGAATTCATCGTCTAACTCCCCGGTAGAAAGACTGAACTCGACCCTCCTCGAAAAACTGAGAATCTCAAGAGATCATGATAAATTCACTCCACTCCCACAGCTAATAACCACTGCGATCACAAATTATAATTCTTCAATTCACTCCACAACCAAACAGCCACCATTCAATGTTCTATACGGCCCGTATTACAAAATACTAAATCACATCTTCTCCTCGTCTCCAAATATTAATGAATACATTGAGAGACAAGGAAACCCGATGAAAATCTTAAATGAGAATAAATCTGACCCAGCAAACCCCATTTTCAAACACTCCTATCAAATAGGTGAAACGGTATATGTCCTAGACCCTCTAACCAGAAATAGGAAGTCCAAAAACCTATATAATGAAGGCACAATAACCAAAATCGAAAAGAACCGAGTATATTGTAAAATGGAAAATGGCAAGACCCATGTCAGAAATTTCCGTGATATTAAACCGAAAAGGAAATCTCTTCCCGTTCCAGATTCCTACCAGGATATGCCACCATCTACACCAAACCCATAACCACATCAGGATTTTATGCGGACCCCATGGGATCTGTATTGGTAATCGATAAGTACCATAAATTCATGGTTCATTTCAATCTTACTGCCTTAAAAGAATCGTATAAAATTATTGATGATACTGTCTCTAGTCTTGTATTGAAAAGCAATAATACTTTTCCTCACTTAATATATGAGTTAACTGAAATAACCAAAGATACCAAAAAAGAATTAAATAAGCTAATACCCAATACTTCTAACAGAACTAAACGAGGTTTAATAAATGGACTAGGAAAAGTAATTAAGTTCATCTCTGGCAATCTATACCAGGACGATTTAGATAATTTACAAAATCAATTAAACACTTTAAAACGAAGTCATTCTAATGAAATTAAGCATATAAATAAACTAGTATCATTTACAAATTCAATTGCTCAAAACTTTTATGATGAAATGAATCATGTTAATGACAATATGAAGGTAATTCAAGGTATACTTCGAACAGAAGACTTCAAGGTAAATCTACTAGAAAACATCCAATACGTGTTACTGTGTATTAATAAATTCCGAAATATCATACGAGTGATTCAAGAAACCATTAGTCTTTCATTTCACGAGATGACAAATGTAAAAATGCTGTCAAGAAAAGACTTAACTAACATTGTCAAACATTTGTTATCAATCTATCCTACACAGAGTATGATCCATACCGATCAATATAATCAGTATGAAAACCTAAAAATGTCAAAAACTCAAGTCCTTGTGCTGGACGAAGAAATGATAATAATCCTTTCCATGCCAATCACGGATGGAAATCAATATAAATTATATGATGTAACCCCTGTACCCACCATTAATAATGTTATACTTGTCCCATCTGAAAAATACTACCTACAAGGTCCAATTATGAAATGGTCTACCGTACCATGTGTTAAGAACACCCTATCATACGTATGTTTATATTATAACACCAGAATCACAAACTGCAACTTAACAAATACTGCAGGATGTGAATTTGCTTCTGTAAAGAATGATGTAAAATTATTTAGACCCCTAAACAAAGAACATATTCTGTTCTTTACAAGAAACCCAGAGGTAATCTTACAAACATGTCCAGAATCCCAGAAATCCATTCAGATTTCTGGACCACAGGTAATTTATTCCAATGAATCTTGCCCTATCTCCAGTATGGGAATAACTTTACAACAAAAACCTACTAATTACATCCATACTTATCCTTTCCTAGGTATCCAGAAGGAACCTTTGATTAAGAATGAAATTACGTTTCATATTTCTCATTTAGATGTAAAGAAAATGAAACTAGACTTAAAACCCATCCGTACAACCTCTATTGATATAAAAACATTTGTGTCTACTAATGTCATCCTTGTTTTACTAATAATAGGAAGTATTACAATCATGTTCAGAAAGAAAATGTATAAATTATGTAAAACTGTAAAAATTAGGAATAAGAAAAATGTAAATGTTACTGAGGACAGTAACATGAAAATAAGGGGGGAGGAGTTATATCCCTCACCGAGAATAGAACCCTCACCCATTAATACTAGTGTATTCGGCTTCTAAAAGCTACTTTTATTATTATTATTACTGTTGCTGGCATACTGTATGAGTGTCAAGCGGTTTCAACAGACCTTAGGTAAACTAGTGACCAATACTGGTGAGTCAAGATGTGAGTAAGTTTCAATAACAACTCAGAGTCCAGGATGACACATATCCTGACACATATCCTCAGGCTTGGCAGAATCAGCCCAAACCTTTCCGTGACGTATGTGCCCCACTCCCTGGTGCCATCAGAAACCCCTTCCTAAACTCCTAACTCTTTGCTACACATATCCCCTCTTCCCTGGTAATCAACCAGTACGAAGACCATGTATCCCACCCAGAGGGATTGACACGTGACTGCCCTAATTCATATAAAACCCTGGACTCCAAATGGAAAAGGTCTCTTGGAATGTAGTCAGTTAAGAACTACCAACTAATTGAGTTGGCTGTTAGGCGTCAGGCCTCAGAACTTGTAAATAGACTTTAAATCTTCAAATGTAATAAGTGTTAGTCAATTAATAAATACAATATTGGACATCTTCGTTTCATTTGGAATAAGATATACTCAGACTCGTGGAGAACCTGTGAGGACCTAGCTTAACAACTCAACAAGCTAACCACGAACTTGTTACGCGACAAACTTAACTAGTGTAGAGAGTGGGTGCTTTACTTCGGGTGAACGATATGGTCACACATTTTGGAATGTTTCGCTATAATTTATTTTCTATCGTCCAGTCCATTATGTTTATCAGGTCTAACTGAAGATAGTCGCTAATAGTTGAAATGGTTTTGAATACTTTGATATGTTTATCAGGTCTAACTGAAGATAGTCGTTAATAGTTGAAATGGTTTTGAATACTTTGAAGTCATCAGCAGGAGTAGGCAATCAGAATAATTCTCTCAATCAGGTTGATCATTGATAAATGCGATAAATGTTAACGGACCCAAATTAGACCCTTGAATTACTCCTAATTTTGCCATGTATTCTTACGTCTGTATCTCTTCTTCAACACTTCCGAAATGTCCTGATCAATTGGTTGACACAACGAAGTCACGTTAGGAGGGAGAAACATGACTGTTATATCTTGACCAGTGAAAATAATTTAGCGATTAAAAAGAAGAAATATTGGTGCTCCTTAAGCTGCCGAGTTATACGGAAGGTCAAGTTAGAGGCGAAAAACCCTCTTCAGGTCTGCCGACAGTTGGGTTCGAACCCCCTATCTCCCGGATGCAAGCTCACAGCTGAGCGCCTCTAACCGTACAGCCAACTTGCCCGGTGTAGCTACATTATCCTTCAGTAGGTGTTCCCAGATAATGTCTAAGGCGTATGTCATGATGGAGTCTGTTTGTACGTAGACTTTTTTCTCCTAGCAGCATGTAAGTTATTAGGAACTCTCTGCCATCTGTTGAATGTATTTGGAATCTGGGAAAGGTTAGAGAATCAAAGAATATCTAGCAGGGAATAGTATTCTTCCGTGATCAGAGGAAGTGTATACTCTCTGGCTTGACAGGTGGTAATTAAAGATGGCTGCATGAAATGACATCACTAAGGATGAAAGCGTTAGTCGCTTAGCAACCTGCCAAGTACAGAATGTATTGCGGGTTAGGGTAAGCCTTCGCCTGCAGTTATTGGAGTGATCATTTAAGGTAAGTCCGGGACAGATGCTGCCCCGGTAGAGATGCCGCATACTGTGCCATTTCACCGTTCTATAGTTACTATATTTGGAACAAAAATGGCGCTTCGGCTATTAGCGGGTCAGAATAAAAACAATTAACAGCTGTATGAACTGAAGAGATGATAAATTCAACCGGCAATCACAGAAGGAATTTTTTTTTAGAAGGCAGTGCGAAAGAATGACGAGAGCGGATTATTTAAATCGATTATTGAAAAAAAAGTCTTCCATTAGAGAAAGGATTCTTATTTGAGCACTACACCAAGAAAGACGGAATCGCGTAAAGAAACCCAGTAATAATTGGAGATTTTGGTCTACTGTTAGAGATAAGATCAAGTCCACGATAACCCGCCAAACACCAGCTGTAATTGACATATACGTGAGATAAAAGACCAGCTGATAAGAAACGTCAAGTTGGAGCTTCACTACGTCACGGTTGGGCTCGGAACATTTTATTTGCCCGATACTGCATAACATCAAGAGAGCTGAAGTAAACCGAACAGAGTGCAATCTTTAAAGCACGTAATATTCACAACGTTTCGGCGAGCAAGGCAGTTTGAAACAAGACGATATTTAGAGTCTTATAGGCAAATAGCGGAACAGAAAACAAATATACTGACCACATTAGCATTACTAAGCAGATTACCATGTATAAATCCACTAATGCCCTGTATTATTCTGTCCTTGATGCAATGAAGGCCATCATGATCTTCTAAGAAGCTGAGGCGAGGACTACTCTGGCTATGGTAACGCTTGACGAGATGAATGATCCAGGAGGATAGTAGTCAGCTGTGATGACGAGATGATTCCTTGTTACTTAAGCCGAACCAGGGAGCAAGACCTACCATCCCATGACGATCAACAGCGAGATGGAAGCCAGATCCAATAAGCAAAGATAAGTCCCCATTTAAGTCGTATCGTAAGTAGAAAACCTTATTCTTTGGGTTAATGTATAATATTTGTAGTGACATTTTGTGTGCGTAATTAATATACGTGTGTGTGTTCACAAGGAAATAGGTATTCATCCAAAGTTACCGTAAATTCCAAACATAGGCGTTAAAGTACCAGTGAAATGCCGTTCGTAAGTTTGTCAATATGATAGTGGAGAAGTGATTGATATTGTTCATAATTTGTTGTCAGTGAAATATTAGAGTAATATGAGGAACCTAATATTTATATGCATGATGGGTTTGACTAATAGCAAGCGTAAAGATCGTATTTAGGGAGTATTACAAGGAAATTTGATGGCACAATTTTAAGGTTACAGTGTACTATTTATTTGATACTATGACAGTAATGGTAATGAATATATATATATGTGCAGGTGATAGTACATATGTTGTGTTTTGATGGAATGAGTGTTTCAATTATAAATGCTACGCGATAATGGAAGTGTTAAATAATGAATATAGTTAGCATATGAGTTGCTAGTGTATTTTGATGGTGATAGTTACTGTTATTTAAGGTGTCGGTCATAGTATTTCTTCGAGAAATGGTAGTATGTGTGGGTTGCACATGCTAAGGTGTCGGTAGTGAAATGTACTGTTTCTGATTGCTATTTTATTCCCTAATATATATATGATACGGTTTAGGATACGATCTTAATGCCATCACTAAAGAATTAATTGAATAAGTAGGATCTTCGAAGAGCCAAGAGATCACTTACATAAACATTTAGACCTTCACTGACATAATTACGACTGTTTTCATATATATTCTCACTTACGGCAAGTCAGCTTACGATTTATTTATTTTCTTTTGGAGCAATATTAGTCATCACTGGTAACTTAGACTTTCATATGTGGATTTTAGATGAGGATAGAGTCTTCCTATGTGTCAGTTTTTCCACACATGGTATTTCGTTGGAATAGTAATCGTAATGTACTTGGAAATGTTATGGTAAGTCATATACGCACTTTAGCTGGAATTTAACCATGAATTAAAGGAATAATTGAATAATTTAGCAATGTAATCCTTACGATGGAAATAATTTGAAAATGCTTACGACTTAAAGTGGACTTAGTTTTGCTTATATGGAGGCTAATTGATACAAAATATGAAACATTGAACAAATTGAAACTTCGAATAGAGTAAATACCTAAGGATCAGACAGTAATCTTTTCACACGATTTTTCTATTGTGCGTGGACATTGAGATGAACTGTTTTCAACTGAGTGATATACATTTCTGTAATTATATGTGAATTTAATTCAGGCAATTGAATCTTGATGATTTCGAGAAGCAACTTAGTATAATATTCAGAGATTCCAGATCTTAATTAATTAATTAATTAATTGAGTCATTAATTATTGGCCAATTTCTTTGCGTTTTCCTCATTTTCCAATTGAACTTTAATTTGAATTGTATATAGTAGGAAGATAGTTTATTTTACTTAGAGCTTTCGGATGCATCCAAATAATTCTTTCACTACAAACATTATAATAATTATAATTATTGCAATTGTCCAACTTTTTCAATTATGTTGAGTAATTTCACTTATTATGTAATTTAATTATTTTTCTTTTCATTTCAATCCCTTGGAAACTACTTAGTTAGAATACAATTTTTCGATAGGCTAAGATTATGAGTCAGATGAATAAGGCCTAAGTTCATTTATTTATTTATTTATCAGAGGTTTTCCCAAACCTATTTCTTCAAGACAACATCAATACATTATTGAGAAACTGATTGAATAGGAAACCTGCTATACTGTATAAAAGATTTTCAAGGTAATCAACGTTTATTCCAATTCATCCATAAATCAATTTATGAATAAAAGCTGAGTAGAGTAATATTGAATTCTTTCAATGTCTGCTTAGAATAAGTACTAGATATAAGTTTGGAATGATTAATTTTCATTGCAATCATGATGATATCATGTAGGGTATTCTTGGCAAGCCACGATAATCTGATTTTTGCGATAAATTTTGGTATCAAAAATATACGGTAACCGACTAATAGCGTGTTGAAGACGTTCATCTACGTAGGTTGGTATTTACCGTAGGCCGTCGGTGTTCTTTCTCACGCGGAACTCACAACCCAAGAATTTTCGGCAGATGAAAGTATTATCAAGAGCTAGTCTGGAAACTCGTGTAGTCAACCTGGACGCGGGATGGTGCAATACACTGTAGCTAAAGGTTACAGCTAGATGGGAATATGTGTAGTTTTTCAGTTTCTAAGGAAGAACTACTGTCTGCGAGTGTGACGAAATTTGCTCGTATATTACGGCAATTATAGCCGATATCATGAGGCGAGTACATGTTTCCTCCTGACAAAGTTTTTGCGTGTGTTAATTTATTGTATATTAAGTTGGCTTCAAATGCTTAAATCAGACGTTTTTAGTACAGTAGACGTCAGAAACATAACTGTAGTTGAGAGTAAGCTAATTTTGGGGCATGATAGCCTTGAGGTATGGAAACAGGAGGGTGCGGCGTCTCTCCCTGATAGTTGGCCTTCGGGCTGAGCAGCGGTCGCTGTGCAGGCCAGAGCCATTTCAAGGGTGTTAAGTGCCGTGGGGTTTTATATAACACAGTGAAGAATCCATTGCACATGCACATTTATAGTAAATCGAAATTAAAATATGATTTTAATGTTGTAAATTATCAGATAGATTTTTTCCATTGAATGATTATATTATGTGGATATAATTGTCTTGTAGTACGTTCTAGTGTTCGGTTATATTAAAGTTGAAGAAATTGGCTTAAATTTGATTTTGTCATTAATTATTTTACTCGCGGCATCTCTCCTGAGCAAAGTCGGCATCTATACCGGGATCCAGGGAGAGACGCCGCAGATGCAACAATTCCTTTGTTCACTCCTTTCTCCCATTTACTTTCAATTGCCAATATTTTGTTCATCCCTGATCAAATGTACATGTTTTCAAATTATGCTCGATGAATTTGCAATAATTTTGAAAGTAAATATACTGAGATATAACAAAAGACATAAAAAGTGCGGCAACTCTCCCGGAATTACCCTAATGATTTGATTTTATGATTACTCGAAGTTGGCTGAACTTAGAGACCTATCAATGTCCCGTGATTCACTGGCAGGTAACTCCGGAGAGAATAGAACAAACATGAAGCAAATCGGTCAATAGAACGGACAGACAGATTTGCCAAAGCTGATTTTGTAAACTCTTTTAATGTACAGATTTTATTATTTATATGTAGTTGTTCTGTAGTTATAAGAAATTGTTCCTTGCTTAATGCCATACGCTTAATAAATAAATAAATAAATAAATAAATAAATAAATAAAGTTATGCATGAAATACATTGTTCACAGTTGATCATTCAACGTGTGTTTTCTTTATCGTTTTGCAAGCCTGAAACCCATATGTCATTGAATTTTACTCGGTGGGAATATTATCTTAGATCATACAGTATACGTTCACCAACTGGTTAAACATTCCACCCAGCTTCTGAAATCTAGAGCTGCCCTCACTCTCATACATAGTAATTTCTATTCTGTCGAACTTAAAGTCTTATAGAGATCCAGGAATGGAACTTGCGAACAGATGACACTAACTTGCCAATTCAACGATCACTTTCAACACTACAAACTTCCACCTTATATTCCAATGATTCATCGTTCAGTTATCCCGTCGGTCAAGACAAGAGACAGCTTCTCTTGCTGAACCTGACCGAGAGAAACATTCAACGGCGCGTGTTTGGTCGGATTTAGATCACCTCAAGGCCAAAATCTGCGCCAGTCCAAAGTCGTTAAAACACTGCTCAGTATTCTTAACCTATCGAAGAAAACGTACAAATGTTCAATACTACAGTAGTATCCGTAACCTGTAAAACCATCTGATGCTATTTCTTTATGGATGTAGTATTTTTCATCTGTCTCTTATCATAGGCCAGACTAAAATGTAGCTTCCACTGACGTCTTATTTATAGCTGAGGCAGTATGGAAGCTGTTGAGGTATGGGTGGTGGAGAGTAATGACACTGAGAGCACGACAAAAGCCTCTGACTACTCATTGAGCCGGTCGTGCAATAGCACTTTCTGGCCAGTGAAGAAAGGAACGGCAAACTAAATCACTTCTCAGCATGCCTTGTACATCTCATTGTAGCGCTGCTACAGGTTTTTGAAGTTCCCCTATAACTTTGCGGGTGCTACTTGCGGATCCAAGCAGTTTCTAGGAATTCGGGCCAAGAGCCGACAGACAAACTCTAAAAACAGCACTAAGCATGCCACAGTGACCTTCAGTCACTAAGAATGTTTATAATAATGGCGTAAGGCCTCCGCGGAGGCCTGGTGCAGGTCTTTCGAATTGACTCCTATAGGTGACCTGCGCGTCTGCGAGGAGGGGGTGGTGATGTAGTGGTGTTTGTTGTTTTAAGAGGAATTACAAGTGGGCAACCATCCTCTATATAATTATAATCCGGGGGAAGAAATTGAACGGGTCCGACACTTCGAAAAATGAAGGCATCGGCCAAAGAAAGACAAGGGCCACGAAGGGCGTGAAATGAAAGACTCCCTCAACTTTACAAACCTAATACCGTCGGGGTCGGAAAAGAACAAGAGTTGACCAAGAGAAGTAGGATAGGATAGATGAAAGTGAGGAGCTTGGCACAAGTAAGTGAAAGCAATGCCTGGACTCAGCTAAGGACCTCGTGGTCGTTAACGCACACTCAAAAGTTAAGAGCCCCTGAGGCCCCTTTTTAGTCGCCTCTTATGACAGGAAGGATATACCGTGGGTGTTATTCTACCGCCCCCACCAACAGGGGTCGTCTGCAAGGATGGGGCCCTATCTATGATGAATTCTAGTGTTGAAGACAGCACAACACCCAGTCCCTCAACCAAAATCACCCTGAGGGAGGGGGCGGTAGAAAAATACCAACGGCACCCCTGCCAGTCGTAAGAGGCTACTAAACGGCAGACCAGGATCTCTCAAGTGTGGAGCGTGGGTTGGCGACCATGGAGCCACTAAGTGAGTCTGGCATTGCTTTCATTTACTTGTGCCAGGCTCCTCACTTTTATCTATTCTATCAGACCTCCCTTGGTCAACTCTTGTTCTTTTCCGACCCCGGTGGCATTAGGTTACGAGGCCTAGGAAGTCCTTCATTTTCACGCCCTTCGTGGCCCTTGTATTGCTTTGCCGATACTTTCATGTTTCGAGGTGGAGGGCACCTTCCATTGTTTCCCCTTTGATTAGTGTTAATAGAGGATGGTTGCCTAGTTGTACTATCACTTAAAACAATAATCATCACCACAGTCACCACTATTGGACTTCGAACTGGAATGATCGGTCACTGTATTGTTTCACTGTAGGCTACCATGCCTTGCTGTAAACGAACACTCTGTTATTTGAAAGCCCCTATCACCTTGTGTTATGGAAGAATACTCTCCGACGACAACTTTTGCGGGAAGGAATCAATTCTTTTAACACCGAATGGAACGTGCGTCAAAGAACTAACAGGGTGGATCAGATGTTCATCTCAACACTAAGAATGAAAGGAATGCCCTAGTGCGCAATTTATCGAACATTTCGATACTTGGCATGAGTATCCGTTTGGCTCTGCGTATTGCCTGCGTTAGTAACACCTTTGGCTTCTGAGAAATGTGAAGTGGATAGTTTGAAAGTGTGTGTGGCGCACTAGTCACATTAATAGTGTTTTACATATGAGTATTACGTCATAGGTTGAACCATTATAAAAGCGCTATACACGCTATAACAAGTGAATTTCACCATATGGCGGGCTTGATGCATGGTAACAAACCCTGTAAATAACGAATTCCAACTTGTATAGGAGGTTCCCCCTTTCCACGATTTTAAAATCTTACGATTTTCTTAGATTACAGTAACATTAATTTAAAACAATTTTTTGTTGGTACATGTTTCGTTTTCCATGGAAACCATCTTCAGCCGTGATCTTGAATGATAATTAAAATACGCACAAAAACACATTATCATTCATAATCACGGCTGAAAAATGAAATGAAATGTCGTATGGCTTTTAGTGCCGGGATATCCCAGGACGGGTTCGGCTCGCCAGGTGCTGGTCTTTCTATTTGACACCCGTAGGCGACCTGCGCGTCATGATGATGATGATGATGAAATGATGATGAAGACAACACACACACCCAGCCTCCGTGTCGTAGGAATTAACCAATTAAGGTTAAAATCCCCGACCTGGCCGGGAATTGAACCCGGGACCCTCTGAACCGAAGACCAGTACGCTGACGTTCAGCCAACGAATCACGGCTGAAGATGTTTTCCATGGAAAATGAAACATGTACCAACAAAAAATATTTTAAAAATAAATTAATGTTACTGTAATCTAAGAAAATCGTGGAAAGGGGGAACGTCCCATACAAGTTGGCATTTGTTATATGTAACTCCATTACGGATCAAGATTAAATTTATCACTTGTAACAATCGCTGTGTTGTCAGTTCTACCAACACCATCTACCTCGTATAATTTTTATACTATACTGTGGACCTAATTTGTCCGACTCTTTGGCTGAATGATCAGCGCTGAGACCTTCGGTTCATAGGGCCCCGGGTTCGATTCTTAGCCGGGACGCGAATTTAATCGCGTCTGATTAAATATTCTGGCTCGGAGACTGGGTGTTTGTGTTTGTCCCAACACTTTCCTCTCCAAATTCAGGCAACACACCACACTGCCAACCACCACAGAAACACACATTAGTAATCACTAGACCTGGGCTTTTAAGGCAAACGCCTATTTCGTTCCTTACAAAATAACATGATTATTTTTAAATATGTTGACGTTTCATGATAAATCCCTTACATTAATAAAGTTTTATAGTGCCCTAAAATGCCTATTTGGACCTTTAGAACCTCTTTTACTATTTTAGTGCCTAAAATGCCTATTTTCTACATTTAAAATTAAATTCAACTTCTGTAATTTTTACAATCACACAATGGACATCCCTGGAACGAGCAGAACAGCAGTGGGTGGGTTTTTCACAGAAATGTGCTCTTCCCAGAAAACTGTCACCAAAGGAATGCTGAGTGAAGGGTGGAGGTGGAGGATTAGCTCAGAAGAACAACGAGCAGATAGTAAAGGACGTACTGTGTCGAGTGGCGGGGTGAGGGGAAGTATTGTCTAGGAAGAACAAGAAGCAGGTAGTAAGAAGGGACATACTGTGTCAAGTCGTCAGTGAAAGAACATCTGTTTAAGGGAATATAGTTCACCATGCCTAAAACGAAATCATCTAAGAGTGCGCTTATACAACAATGGCTTGTACAATTTCCAGGGATGACTTCTGAAGGCAAGATTATTTTCTGCTAGTACTGCAGTAAACAGGTATGTGAATATATCTTAAATTTCATATTAATCTAAAACTAAGGTTTTGATATTGGCTCCTCTAATTAATTGTAGAGACCTAGTCCAGACAACCTGGGTTCGATTTTCAGTACCAGCAGTAATTTAGAAATCTATGAGGTCTGGAACGGTGTTGACCCAGCATCGTGAGGACAATTGAGAAGCTACAGTGGGCAGGGGTCACGGAGGCAAAGCAATGCGGATGAGGGATGTATCATGCTGACCACTCGGCACCCAATATCTGCAGGCTATGAGCTGGGCAGCAACCATTATTGAAAGGCAAGGCCCTTCGGGGACTGTAGTGTTCTTGTTCTTAATTAACTTTAGAGTAATAGTGGCTTAATTTAAATAGTTCAAAATTACACATTTTATTCAATAGCTCATCTTTTCTATTCATCTTGGCCTCTAATTGATATCACTCTATTGTGTTTTAGATTTCACATGAGAAAAAATGCCACCTTCAGCAGCATGCAGATACTGCCAGTCAAAAAGCGAAAGCAACCATGAAAAGTAACATTAGACAGACTCTGCTCACACAAACTATATTTCCTACAATCCATAATGGTTTCTATGCTGATATGTGTAGAGCCCTAGTTGCAGCAAATAATCCAGTTTTCAGATTTTTTTTACAGAAATACACCAAGCAGCACATCCCATCAGCATCTATATTAAATAAAAACTACTTAGATATTTGTTACAATGAGGTCATTTAGTCAATCAGGGAAGATATTGGGGAGTCTTGCATATAGTTGTGTGTGGACGAAACCACCGACTGTGGGCAGGTTGCCTTGCATAGACTCGCAGAAACAGTTAGGGCCGAGTTTCCTTCAGTAAATACTCTCATTTCAACAATGAAGATAGTGTTCTCTAAGGCTCCATCAAGAATAGTCATCTTTCGAGAGAACTCCCCTCTATTCCCCTTCCACCGCAGCCAATCATCACCCGTTGGGGTTCCTGGATGGAAGCTGCTCTGTATTATGCAGAACATTTGAGGAAATCATGACTGTGATAGACAATTTGCCTTTAACGGACAACTCTGCATGTGTGTCGTCTGCAAAGAGCTGTTAAATGATTGTTCGAGTGTTCAGAGAGACATTGTGTATATTCAGGCAAATTTTTCATTTCTTCCAGTCACCATTACAGAAACGGAGGAAAAAGGAAACAGTCTCAAACAGCAATTTTCTGTAATTGAGGAAGCTGAGAATAACATACAAAGTGCTAGGGGCAAGGTAGGGGATAAAATAAGACCAAGTGGTCTAGTGTACTGCAGAAGAACCCAGGTTATTCTGTGCTGAAAAGGGTACATCAGGTAATGGATGGGGAAAAGGTAGACTTACCAAGTGAAATTGAATTTAAAAATGTAGGTAAATTTTCCTATGCCCCTCTAACATCTGTGATTGTGACGCGCTCTTTTTCTGCTTTCAAAATGACTTTAACAGAAAAAAGACACAGCCTGACTGTGGAAAATTTGGAGAAGATTATTGTTATGTACTGTAAAGCAAATTACGAATGAAAGTACTGTAGGAATGTTCCTCACAAATAATAAAAAAAATATTCCATTCACGTTCACACCGTTACTGGATGCCTACAGTGCTGTAATTGTGTACAGTGATTTTAGTATTAAGGTTTTAGATCAGTACTAATAATGATATATCATATAATCCATAACTTTTTTTGGCGCAATATGGTTTTTGATAAATGTCTTTTTTATTGTCTTAATTTTGCAGTTATTTTAGTTAAGAATAGGGATATCACATTTGTTAAAGTAAAGAAGTATCACGTTACAGTTAAAGTGTATATTGTAATATTTTTAAGTCTATTTCCTGCCTATCCACACATTTTTAAAACATATTTTATGTGCCTATTTTCTCTTTTAAAAGTCTGTTTACTTGTTTTAAAAGCCTATTTTAGGTGCCTAAAACTTATTTTTTTAGAGCTTAAAATCCCAGGTCTAGTAATCACACAGTTCAAAAAATTAGGGGAACATGTTTTGTAACGTTTGGTATGTGAACGTTAATTTGGAAGATGGTGTTCCAATGGTCGTACAGCATACCTTGAAACCTTAGCTACTCAGGGTATGTCAAATCGAACTTATACTCCATCTGTAGGCGTAGCCATGCATTAAACTGTAAGGTGACCCCTCAAAACAAAGTGAATATCAGCGCGTCCGTGTGTCGTTGTGAGGTACACAGACTACTGCGGTCATCTGACCATGTTGTACGTAAAGCAGCACATCCCATGAGACATCTTAACGAGGTTCAAGTCACAAGGGCCGTCACTTTGATCCAGGAAACGTGGACTTTTCGTCGTGTTTCTGTGGATCTCAACGTCTCTCCGTCAGTTATTCAACGCTTGTGGAATCGTTCCAGTGAGACAGGCCAGTTCACAAGGAGGGTTGTACAAGGTCGTGGACGCATGACAACCCCACAGGATGACCAATATCTGACCATCTGTGCGTTGCGGCGTCGTCCAGCAACTGCCAGAGAACTGCAACAGGACCTCAGAAGGGTCACTAGAGTCACGGTGTTGTCTGACCAGACAGCAAGGAACAGGTAAAGAGAAGTGTCCTTATGACCCGGACGTTCTGTTCCAGTGCACCGTTTAACGCAGCAACATTGTGCAGCTCACCTTCTGTTTGCCCGTACCTACGTCAACTGGCAACTTCGCCAATGGAGACCTGTGTTGTTCACAGACGAGTCCAGATTTCCCCTGACACAGCGAGATTGACTCAATGTGTATGGGGACGCCGTGTGAGCAGTACATGCCAAATGTTGTCCAGGAAGGCGACCGATTCGGACAAGGTTCTGTGATGTGTGGCCTTGAATTCGTACTCATGCACGACAATGCCAGGGCTAATGTAGCACGCATTACCAGAGCTGTCTTGCAAGAACAGGACATTCCAGAGATGGAATGGCCAGCAGTGAGTCCTTACCTAATCCAATCGAGCATTAGGCTTGACAGAAGTATTCTTGGGCGTCCTGTTCCACCACAGACTCTCCAAGACCGCGAACAGGCTCTCATTGAAGAATGGGACCTGATATCGCAACGTGACTTCCGTCGACTTATACGGAGCATGCCACGTAGGTGCCAAGCTGTGATAAATGCTCGCGGAGCATGTACACCATACTGAAGCTCTCCAAATGTGATAAAAATCCACCCTGGATGACTGTTCTCACTTTGTTTTGGACCCTATTTAGACATTTTCTTTTGTGTTCTGAAAATGAACGCTAATCTATCGATGTTCTTTTGTATACTTCAACGGTAAAGAATAAATGTTTAGCTGGTAATATACCTGGGTGTGAGGTATTGTTTTGTGGAACATGGCATACGTTCAAAAACATGTTCCCCTAATTTTTTTGAACTGTGTATATCCCTCCACATAGAGCTGGCGTCAGGATGAGCATCCTTACGTAAAATAGGGCCAAGTCCTCTTGTGCGACGCAGTTCGCACCCGCAACCCCAGAGGTGTGATTAAAGCGGTGGAATAAGAAGAAGAAGAAGGAGGTAGATCTAATTTCGAAAGTTGGAACATGACAGCCGACAAGTCAAACTCCTAACTACAGCAGGATGTTGTCGTCCATCGGGCTGGGTTGAGTGACTCAGACGGTTGAGGCGCTGGCCTTCCGACCCCAACTTGGCAGGTTCGATCCTGGTTCAGTCCGGCGGTATTTGAAGTTACTGAAATACGTCAGCCTCGTGTCGGTAGATTTACTGGCCCGTAAAAGAACTCCTGCGCGACTAAATTCCGGCACCTCGGCGTCTCCGAAAACCGTAAAAGTAGTTAGTGGGACGTAAAGCCAATATCATTATTATCGTCCGTCGGATGGCGACGTTAAGTCTTGAGCAGACCCTTTGGTGATATTCGTCAGGAGTACGATATATGCCAGCACAGGGTTTCATCCCCTCTGCTCCTACTATCTTATATCACGTCATTCATTTCATCTCATTAACTCCTCTTTTAGTTTGACGTCAGGAAGGGCATCCTGTCGTAAAACTCGCCCCACTTCATACCCAAACCCGTAGAGAAACGGGACAAGGATTGGACATACATTAGTGCTGGCGCAGTAGACATGCGCCATTACATGTGGGCTGGCCATTTTTGTTAAAATATGCAAATCTCCAGTGGTCCCTAGATAAATATGTGGTAAATGAAATGGCGTATGGCTTTTAGTGCCGCGAGTGTCCGAGGACATGTTCGGCTCGCCAGGTGCAGGTCTTTTTGATTTGATGCCCGTAGGCAACCTGCGTGTCGTAATGAGGATGAAATGATGATGAAGACAACACATACACCCAGTCCTCGTGCCAGCGAAATTAACCAATGATGGTTAAAATTCCCTACCGGGAATCGAATCTGGGACCCCTGTGACCAAAGGCCAGCACGCTAACCATTTAGCCGTGGAGCCGGTCAATATGTGGTATGGTGTAGAAGAACTGAAACCAGTTAATGAAAGTTTAGACTTCGAACTTAACATGTGATATTTTGGTAAGAGTAACCTTAAAACACTCTGTAGGAATGTTATTTGGAATTTATATAATTTATTGAGAAGAGCAAAATGGCACAAAAATAAAAATGAATAAATCTTCTTACAATGTGTCGATTTCATCGTCCAAAGACTCATCAAGAATACAAAACAATTTCTCTAAACGTGTCACTTCTTTACAGGACATTTAACAAGCGAAAACACGTAAAATAATTAACGATGAATAAGAAAACAATTAAATAGCACTAACATTAGGAATCGATACAAGTCAGATGACACCAAAGAGTATAATGATCCGTCGTATTACTTCTTACTGAAAGGAAAACAATAAACCACATTTAGTGACATCTGTTGGTGTCTGTATGTACTGCGTTGCCTTAAAAACGGTGTGGTTTTGTGGGAGCCGTAATATTATGAATATTATTTAATAATAGCAGAAACTATAAGACGTAATATAACTGCGTCACCACTTCACTAGTTTTCTCGCAACGTAATATGTAAGTGTTAATAAGTGTCGTCTTGATCTCCCTGTACTTCTCTTACCATCTATTGCCGAGTCCATTATTCTCCTAGGTAACCTATCCTCCTTTATTCGTCTCATAAGACTCCACCACCGAAGCCGTTTCATATGCACATCCATCGAGTCCATTGCCAACTTTGCGTTCATCTCCTGCCGGGATAAGTGGCTCAGACGGTTGAGGCGCTGGACTTTCGGCCCCAACTTTGCAGACTCGATCCTGTCTCAGTCCGGTGGTATTTGAAGGTGCTCACATACGTCATTCTCGTGTCGTTAGATTTACTGGGACGTTAATGAACTCCTGCGGGACTAAATATTCCGGCACCTCGGCGTCTCCGAAAACCGTAAAAGTAGTTAGTGGGACGTAAAGCCATTATTATTATTATTATTATTATTATTATTATTATTATTATTATTATTATTATCCCCTCATTTCGAGTACCCTCGTGCCATTATTGCCGTCTGTTTCTACCAGCAATCATTCTCGCCACTTTCATGTCTGTTACTTGCACCTTGTGAATAAGATATCCGGAGTCCACTCAGCGTTCACTCCTGTGCAACAAAATTGGTCTGAAATCACAGTGAGGTAAAGAAAATGTTGTCCGAGAACTCATTTCTTTCTTACAGACGCAACTATCAGCTCACTGTATTAGCCTTGCTACACCTTCATTTCATTTCACTTACTAATACTACCATCTGTTTATAAAATTTACATCCCAAGTACTTGAACTAACTAACTAACTACAAATGCTTTCATATCCCTCCCTGAAGGGGAGGATGGGGCCACCCTGAAGGTAACGCCTTCACTCTGGCCAGGAAGTACTTGAAATGAACCACCGATTTTTATGTCGACATTAATTTGCAGAAGGCTGTAGGATGTACAGTAATAAGCCGTGAAGTGGCGTGACATCTTTAAGGTATTTCGGGAAGTAAACTGCGATGAAAACATGCCACCCACATTGAACAAAGATCTAGTTTTTGGACGCACACTTGCAGACCATTTTTCTCACTTGATACAACAACTCTTGCTTAGTCTAAGCTGGCAGCATTCAGGCGGCATGACGCAATGGCTCTGTTTGAAACTTGGACACCGAACAATGGTTTGAACCAGTTCGCATTAGAAGTTTAAATGAAGCATATAAATGACCAACACTCGCATACAACGCTGTATTCGCTCGAAAAAAGGTGGCACTGCCTTGAAATAAAACAGTCAACATTCTGACACAGCACATAGATATGACTCTTCACCGCTGAAGTCCGTAACATTACCCTGCTAAGTAGTCCAACTACCCCTGAGGCTGCGTTGGCCTTGGTGATAAAGTAGTTGGCACCGCCACTTTAAATATGAGGGCGGATCAAGGCTTGCTTCACGAGTTCTTTGTTGTTTTTCCTTTCCCACTTCGTTATCCTTATTTTGTTTTCCTGTGCGAACATTTAATTCTGGCCAACAGGTTACGGCCGTTTCTGGAAACCATCATTCAGCTAGGGCAGACGTGTGGCATTCCGAACAAGAAAATCATTTTTAATCTCCAAGCAATTAGAGATGCTATATTATTATGTGAACACTACCCCCACAATGACGCAGCAATACTTAATCTTGACTTCGTAAAGGCTTTTGATCGAGTTCACCATGGTTATTTGTTTACGATTCTCGATAAGTTTCGTATTCCACAGTCAACATGTAGTATCATTAGATCTCTATACACTCATGCTCATTCCCGAATTCTCCTCAATGGTCATTTCTCCAAACCTATTCCAATACGAAATTCAGTGCGACAAGGATGTCCTCTATCTATGATCCTCTTCGCCTTAAGTATAGAACCCTTCATTCGAGCTGTCCATCACCTCCTAAAGGATGTACCAAATCCGCACAAGATGTTTACCGTCCAAGCGTATGCTGACGACGTAACACTTTTATTACGGAACCGAGCCCAAGCGGATCAGCTGATTGGCATAATATCTGTGTACGAAAGAGCCGCCAACGCGAAAGTGAATTATCAGAAATCTGTCGTGTTACCTCTCGGTACCTGGCCAATCCACATCACAATTGCTGGAATCCCTGTCAAAGAAGAAATAACAATTCTCGGTTTGAAATTTACAGGCACATTTCAGGAGACAGTCGAAAAGAATTGGACTGCAGTCATCAACACTGTCCGGAACACAATGACGAAGGATCTCAGCAGAAATCTTAACCTAAGGTAATTCCGGTAGAGTTGCCGCTCTTTTTATGTCTTTTGTTATATCTCGGTATATTTACTTTAAAAATTGTTGCAAATTCATCGAACATAATTTGAAAACATGTACATTTGATCAGAGATAAACAAAATATTGGTAATTGAAAGTAAATGGGAAAAAGGAGGGAATAAAGATATTGTTGCATCAGCGCCGTCTCTCCCTGGATCCCGGTATAGATGCCGACTTTGCTCGGGAGAGATGCCGCAAGAAAATAATTAATGGCAAAATCAAATTTAAGCCAATTTCTTCAACTTTAATATAACTGAACACTAGAACGTACTACAAGACAATTATATCCATACAATATCATTCAATGGTAAAAGAATCTATCTGATAATTTACAACATTAAATTAATCATATTTTAATTTCGATTTACTATGAATGTGCATGTGCAATGGATTCTTCACTGTGTTATATAAAACCCCACGGCACTTAACGCCCTTGAAAGGGCTCTGGCCTGCCCAGCGACCGCTGCTCAGCCCGAAAGCCTGCAGATTACGAGGGGCCGTGTGGTCAGCACAACGCATCCTCTCGGCCGTTATTCTGGGCTTCCGAGACCGGGGCCGCCATCTCACCGTCAGACAACTCCTCAATTCTAATCAAGTAGGCTGAGAGGACCTCGAACCAGCCCTCAGGTCGAGAGAAAAATCCCTGACCTGGCCGGAAATCGAACCCGGGGCGTCCGGGCGAAAGGCAGGCATGCTATCCCTACACCACGGGGTCGTCGTGTTATATAAAGGAAACATCAAAATCATAATGAGTATAACTCTGTCCTGACACAGTAATTTGAAAACATGTCCAAGGCAGGATTCTTGAATCAAAAACTGATGTTTATCCTCTTACAAGTTTTTACAGATTGTTTCTTAAAACTTTGTTCTCTAGCAATTTTGCTGCAACAGTCGTTATATGTGGAGCAAGATTCATGCAGCCACGGTTTGTAACTCAAACACTGGATACAGTCATCCTTTTTTGAATATCATTTTGACTTCGGTGATTATTGAAGTAGCTATACCTGCTGGACCCAGAGAGCCATTTTCCAGATTTCCTGACTGCGTTCTAAGTTTCAGTGTTCGTTCCGGAATTCTGTAGTATGATTCTGCCTCCCTGATCAGTATTTCCTTGGCTTTCAGTCTTTCAACAGTGCCCTTACTTTTATACTGAGCATGCATGTCGCAAATTTTTATTTCTGAAAATAATATGATTTTATATAATAAAATAATATTACCAATGAAATCAGTAAAAATATATTATGTATATTAAGAATCGTGAGACGATAACATATTCGAATAAAATACCGGTACACTCTGAATAGTATTGAATGTTTCCAGATCGCTTGTAGAATCTGATAGCAATGAGGCATATCAGCCGGATTGTTGTGCGGCAACTCTCCCAACTATCAGGAAGAGACGCCGCACCCTCCTGTTGTCATACCTCAAGGCTATCATGGCCCAAACTTAGTTTACTCTCAACTACAGTTATGCTTCTGACGTCTACTGTACTAAAAACGTCTGATTTAAGCATTTGAAGCCAACTTAATATACAATAAATTAACACACGGAAAAACTTTGTCAGGAGGAAACATGTACTCGCCTCAAGATATCGGCTATAATTGGCGTAATATACGAGCAAATTTCGTCACACTCGCAGGCAGTAGTTCTTCCTTAGAAACTGAAAAACCACACATATTGCCATCTAGCTGTAACGATGGGAACCTTTAGCTACAGTGTATGCGGCATCTCTACCGGAGCGGCATCTGTCCCGGATTTACCTTAATACAGAAAGTATGGCACATTAACTCATTCGCTCTGTCCAAGATATGGTACGCGGCTCAGGTCCTCCCCATTTCAGAGAAACATGCACAAAGAGTAGAACTTGGAATTAGTTACTATCTATGGAGAGGCTACATACAGTGGCGGTCACAATAATAGAGCCACCTCTCTTGACGGGATTAAGAACTAGAATATCTATTAGTTCGCAAAATCTCCATGAGTGCCGTGTTGTCAGTCCCTTTTAGACAACGTCAGGGAAGACGTCGCTGCTATATGTAGTCGTGCGACAGGAAGCGTTTGAGCTAGACGTGCGAAAAGAGGCATAAAGGTAAGAATCTTATGGGTCAAAATAATAGAGCCGTTTTACAGAAGTCCCGTTCAAATTGATGTTTTGCAGTTGTTTTGGGGGCTAGCGATATTATTTGTCAACAAACCTCCACTCAATATTATTTTGTATGTAAATTGACGTTTGGTTTCGTTTACATTCTTCTAGATGGGCAGAGCAAAACATACAAGTGATGATGAACGTATAGTAATGTTCCGGATGTTCAAAAGTGGGATGTTCATGAATCAAATAGCCAAAGATTTACACGTTTCGCGAAAACGAGTCCATAACGCCATTAGACTGGCAAAACAAACAAAGCCGCAGGTGGAGAACAGGGGGAGACCTCCTCGCGTAGACAGACTCATCACTAGGGAAGTAAAGAAGACCCATTTTTGTCAACACCACGACTGAAGGCCATTTTGTTTAGCGACAAAAATGATGTTCAACCATCAACCTCAACGATTCAAAGACGACTGAGGTCCGCAAAATTGAAAGGGCACATTGCGAGACAGAAGCCACATGTTTCAAAAGCTAATGTTCGGAAAAGGTTGGCCTTCGCCCGGAGAAATGAACAGAAACCTAATATTTGGTGGAGGAACATCCTTTGGTCCGATGAATCCAAGTATAATAGGTTTGCCTCAGACGGAAAAGTCTATGTGCGCCGCCCACCAAACCAGGAATTTAATCCCAAGTACACTTTTTAAAACTGTGAAATACGGTGGCGGAAGTGTTACGGTATGGGGTTGTTTTTCATGGTACGGCATTGGTCCAATACACCGTATCAACAGCATAATGGACGCAGAAATGTACAAAGACATCTTGGCAAATGTGATGCTGCCTTATGCTGAAGAGGAAATGCCGCTGAAATGGAAATTTCGGCACGATAACGATCCAAAGCATACTGCAAGGATCATAAGGCAGTTTTTTTCAAGATCACCATATCGAAGTATTATAGTGGCCACCTCAATCCTCTGACGCATCATACATTGAGAAATTATGGGAGATCGTAGTCAAGAGAAATGACCGCTCAAAAGCTACATCTTTAGATAAACTTTGGGAAGAAATCCAGAGAGCCTGGTATGCGATCAGCAGCGACGAATTCAGGCGTTTAGTCGACTCGATGGGTAAGAGGTGCAGGGCAATCCTCAAAAATAAAGGTTACCCCACGAAGTACTAATGCACTCCTATGCAAAATCGACTGTTCCTGTAGATTTCATAAGACTGAGATCAAGTACAAAATATTTGTGTCAATTGGCTCCATTTTTGTGACCCTGTAGTCTGGTATTATTTTGAATATTATTGATTAGTTTGAGTTGTTTTATCTATATAACTGACCGTGGTACAATGTGACTCTGTTGTAATGGTTCCTGTACAACGTAAAATTTTGTTTCCATCATCGTACAAACATGTCTAGTAATAAATTTGCACTTTATTCCAAACCTTTGCCAGGTGGCGCTATTATTGTGACCACCACTGTATATCGCATATCAAGAAATCAGCTCAGAAGGCCAGTTGATCAAGGGGGCCTAGGCCTCATTGCCGTCTCCGCTAAATGCCAGGATCTGCTTCTGAGGCCAATTCTACTGGCAAAGAACGGACTCGGAGATATTAATGATATGCATTTTTGGACATCACCTCGAACTGGAAGCTTTAAACGAGTACTGCATACTATTGAATCTTTCTATCCTCATGTGAATCAACAGTGCATTCCACCCACGCAAATCATCTACCGTCGTCTTTTAAACCGTCAACTTGTTACCCCACAGATCATGGAAAAATTCCCCAACAGAAATTGGAAAAATATCTGGAAGCAGTTCACAACACAAGAGATCCCCACAGACTGGAAAAGTTCAGCATACATAGCCATCCAAGATGCCATACCAACCGACGAGAAAAAATTTCGCCACAACTTGGTCCAGTCACCCTTGTGCCAAAAATGTGAGATTCCAACTATTGACACACAACTGCACAGACTAACTCGATGTGATGGTATGATGGACGTTTGGCGATTGACACTGACTCTGGTGCAGCAGTTAACATCTTCCAATAACCTTAACGATATATATCGTATCTTGTTAGCTTTGGACATACCCAACAGGAACAACAAGTTTGTCCTAGTATGGCTAGCAATGGGCTTTCTTCATTATGCGCAGACCAACGAGAAATGCTCTGTACAAGGTTTTAGGCAGTTTCTCAAGACAGCGAGACAAAAACTGAAAGTGTATAGTGCTTCTGGAGGGCAGGAGAAATTCAATGAACTTTATGTTTTTAACTTGTGATGATACAGATTGTGTACATAATACTTTGTTTCTGTTTGCATTTATTTGTTTCTCTATTTAATAATCTAAATTAACGATGTAATTGTATAGTGTATCGGTCACCGACGAAAGTGGATCGCCTTTCCGTTCCTCATTAAAGTGATGGATCACGTGTGTTAATTTAAAAAAAAACGAGATATCTTAATGGTCGTGTATCTCTCAAGATTTGTTTGGTGTTTTTTGTTGATTTTGTATTTGATGTTTATCTGTAACAGTCTGTCTAATTTACGCAGCACTGTAATTAATTATGTATCCTTTACTTTGCTCTAGAAAATAAAATAATTATTTGGAAAAAAAACATTCTGGATCGACTCCGGTTTACTTCTAACTCCTGGCACATAGGCCTCCACTAGCTCTTAATCAAAGACCCCTGGTTCGATTCCCGTCAAGTCAAAGGTATTTTAATCCTTGGCTGGGGGCTAGAAGGGCGTTCACTCAACCTCTTGTGATCGATTTGCGGACCTAGTGAAGAAAAAAAAAACAAGCAATGTGGCTGAGGATGTAATCTCACTGACGGCATGACCCTGCAATGAACAGCAGTCTTCCTGACAGGCCAGTATGTGTCACGGGTGTGAGCATTGGAAACTTGGGAAGCAAAGGCAAGGTGAAATGTTTAGCCTTTGCTGATGATCTAGCAACCATTACTAAGACCAGAAACGCCGTACGGAGATTACACAATATAGCATCAAAGACAGGCCTCCAATATAGTACGAAAATACACAGTTCATGGAAAATCTACATCAACATAGCAAAAAGACTCCGTTTTAGATGTGTTTTTTGTTGTTGTTTTTTTTTTGCTAGTTGCTTTACGTCGCACCGACACAGATAGGTCTTATGGCGACGATGGGACAGGGAATGGCTAGGAGTGGGAAGGAAGCGGCCGTGGCCTTAATTAAGGTACAGCCCCAGCATTTGACTGGTGTGAAAATGGGAAACCACCCGTTATAGATGGAAAACGGGGCAGTTTCACAGGTGTCCCCTCTCAAATAGCTTGGAGAAGTCATACTACCATCTTGACTAGACAGTAGGGCCAACATAAGGCGTACAGACTAATGTAGAATTACTACAGCAAGAGAGTCGTATCGCGTAATGCAAAATTACGACATTACAAGACAGTTGTTATGCCGGAAACTTAATACGCCTCAGAAACCATATCTCTTGGAGGTCACTATAAAAGTATAGAAAATTAAAAACAAGAAAAGAAAATTCTCCGGAAAATGTATGGTCCCACGAGAAAATGGAATGTGGATTAAGAGGAGAACAGTGAACCCCTATTCATTAACTGACAGGTTAATTTTTTTTTTTTTTTGCTAGGGGCTTTACGTCGCACCGACACAGATAGGTCTTATGGCGACGATGGGATAGGAAAGGCCTAGGAGTTGGAAGGAAGCGGCCGTGGCCTTAATTAAGGTACAGCCCCAGCATTTGCCTGGTGTGAAAATGGGAAACCACGGAAAACCATCTTCAGGGCTGCCGATAGTGGGATTCGAACCTACTATCTCCCGGATGCAAGCTCACAGCCGCGCGCCTCTACGCGCACGGCCAACTCGCCCGGTACTGACAGGTTAAGTGATGCCGTACGCAAGAGGCATTTGAAATTATATGGCCATATCTATAGAATGGACAGACTGACCAAAAGATAATTTAAAGTAATCAGCTCAAAGAAGGTCAAAATAAACTGGCTAGAAGAAACTAACGCCGACCTCCAAGAAATGAACATCACGGGCGACATCATAGAATATCGTGGAGATTTTAGCACAATAGTAGCCAAGTAAAAATTCGTGGTAGGAAGTGGTCCACTGAACGCAGGAAGCAACACAGTGCATTCATGGAGAGATTTGGGGAGGATAAGAAGGTGAAAACCATCCGGCGAACGAACAAGTTCAAACGCGCTCTTTGAATGGGCATAACGAAGAAATAATAATAATAATAATAATAATAATAATAATAATAATAATAATAATAATAATAGAGATATTGTGAGAATGTTTCTAGAAAAGACTTTTCCTCTGACTTACGCCTGAAGTTCCAGGCCGCAGTTCCAGTGATACTGAAGAACAGATTCCCAGAACAGGGAGATAATAAGTTGGTTAGCGACATCATCTGTGCATATTTATTGTATAAATGTATATATTGTAATTATTTCTGTTGTAAATATTTGTAGACATATGTAGGGCCTACCTATAATTCCATAATCAAGAGGGTGACTCCTTGCTTAGGTCGAGTCAGCCCATTATGTTACCGGCACAAGCCGAGCCTTCCTAAATAATAATAATAATAATAATAATAATAATAATAATAATAATAATAATAATATAGCTCCTCTCCCCTGTGAGAGGGGGTGGTAAAATACATCCACGGTATCCCCTGCCTGTCGTAAGAGGTTACTGAAAGGAAGAGCAAGGGCTCTGAACTTTCAAGCGTGGGACACTACTTGTGTCAAGCACCTCACTTTCAACACTCCTATCCGACCTTCCTTGGTCAACTCTAATTCTTTCCGACCTCAACGGTTTGTGAGGTCTAGGAAGTCTTTCATTTTCACGCCTTCCGTAGTCCTTTCCTTTCTTTCGCCGATACCTTCATTCTTCAAAGTAGTGACTCCTTGGTTTGGGTCTCGTAGCTGTCAGCTTTCATTTGAGAGTGAGTGGGTTCGAACCCCACTGTTGACAGTACTAAAGATGGTTTTCCGTGGCTTCCCATTTTCACACCAGGCATATGGTGAATCTGTGCCTTAATATTAATGCCACGGCTGCTTTCCTCCTACTCCTAGCCCTTTGCTATTCCATCATCGCCATAAGACCTATCTGTGTCGGCACGACGTAAATCAATTTGTAAAAATAAAAAAGAATTCTTCGAAGTGTCGGACTCCGTCAATTTTCTCTCTGATTAGGATGGTTGCCCTTATGTACTTCCTCTTAGAACAAGAATTACCACCACCATCAGTCCAGCTCTTGGCTGAATGGTCAGTGTACAGGTCTTCGGTTCAGAGGTCTCTAGGTTCGATTCCCAGCCGGGGTGGGGATTTTAACTTCGTCTGGTTAATTCCTGTAGCTCGGATACTGGGTGTTCGTATGCGTCTTAATAATTATTTTCATTTACATACAACGCATCAAACTACAAACCACCACAGAGACACGCAATAGCGAATACTTTCCACCACTTATAGGAGGTGCCAGGAAAGGCATCCGATCGTAAAACTGGGCTATTTCTATACAAAAGTGTCGACCCCAGGCAACCGGGAAAAGGCCAACAATAATATATTGCTACAGAAACTACTACTACTACTACTACTACTACTACTACTACTACTACTACTACTAATAATAATAATAATAATAATAATAATAATAATAATAATAATAATAATAATAATAATGCATGCTTTTTCTTCAGCTTGTCGCAGTTACTTTTGGCGTCTCTAACGTCAACCTCCCCCAGTTTGGAGCTTAAGGCCTGATGCCCTTCTTGCGGCTCCGAGATGTAAATTCCACCCTACAGTACAGTCGATCGAGAAGAAACCTCAATTATCTAGTGTAGGTGGAAAGGCTCGTCCTAATCACCTGTGCTAATAATAGGCCGAAATGCCTTATAATGAGCAAGAATGGGGAAATGGAGGAACTACAAAAGGAAGAAATGCAAATATTTAAGCAAAATCATCGAGCTTGAGAAAAGAAATGTTAGTGCATGGTCGAAGAGGAAGATCTGTACAAAAAGGCGGAGAAAATTATAGGTACAGTACGTAAGAGAACAATAAAGATTTATGGCTACCTCTTCAATATGAGTGAATATAGGAGGGTTGTTTGTAGTGAAAGCCATTTCTTTTCAATCGAAATAAAATTCCAATACATATACACTAGTACGTGTTGAAGATATGTTAAGTACAGAACAAATTGGCCAACCGGACACCAGTGGGATTCGAACCCACAACCTCCCGATTTCACGTCAGTTTCGACTAAGTTATTTTAGAACTGTTAGGTCTTCTGTCTGTCGAAACTAATTTCTGAGCAACACTATTCAGAAAATACCTGAAAAAAGAAAATGTATAATAACAAATTGTGCTTGAAAAAGGAACAATTTAATTACAGATAGGTCTTGTCTTATGGCAACGATGGGATAAGAGAAGGCTAGGAGTGGCGTGACCTTAATATTAAGGTACAGCCTCACCATTTGTCTGGTGTGAACATGGGAAACACGGAAAACCATCTTCAGGGCTGCCGACAGTGGGGTTCGAACCCACTATCTCCCGCATGGAACAACATCATGTTTCGTTCTTGAAACATATTCTATGACATCACACACCTTTCTTTCAAGTAGACCAGTGAGGAGAGAAGAACCACTTGAGGAGTTCTTCGTTAATATATGCTATATTTCAAAAATTATTGGAAGAGTAGATAAAATTTTTAAATAAATGATTTTTTTCACTTCTCAATAATATTAATAGCTGCCTCTGTGGATCCGTGGTAGAGTGTCGGCCTCCGGATCCCAAGTTAGCGGGTCCAAACCCGGCAGAGGTAGTCGGATTTTTGAAGGGCGGAAAAAAGTCCATTCGATACTCCATGTCGTACGATGTCGGCATGTAAAAGATCTCTGGTGACACATTTGGTGTTTACCCGAAAAAATTCATTAAATCTCAGGCACAGACGCCCAAGAGAGATCCGGTTTACTCTGTCTGTCATCTAGTGGGCCTAGAGTGAAACGGAACGTCGAAATTGACGAGCAGACAGCCAGATGGCGTCAAATCGAAATGTCTGCACACGGTAGCTGAGGCCATACGATTATTATTAATAATATTAGTAAATCCATAAGGCATATAATAAAGAATGATAAAATAAAAAGTGTATTATTTTATAGAATCTGATGATGTTCTTAAAAGTATGAAACATATCATTCTATTTTAATTACGTTGCTTCTTTTTTCAGGTGTAACTTGTTATTATATGGGGATTTTTCATGTATTTTTAAATGATACTTATTCATAAATGTTTCGACAGACTGAGGAACCTAAAAGTTATAAATTGAAAGCTGTTTGACACAGAAAGTCTTCAATTACATCAACAAACAAGAGGCTACTACAAAATGGGTTGAAGTCACAAGAAAAGACATGGAGAAAGTTGGGACTGGTCTAAAGGTGATCTGCACCAGATAGGAGTTTCGAATGAAAGTTCACGAATTTAAGGTGTTCTAGGAGAAAACAATTACAAGAGTCAAGAGTATCTGGTCAGAGGTTAGGAAGAGAAATCTCCGCAGCGAAGAAATTAGGAAATTCTTGGAGAAGAAGGAAGGACTAATCCGCAAACCAACTCTTGTCTACAGTAGACCAAACCAAACCCGAAGGAATAATAATAATAATAATAATAATAATAATAATAATAATAATAATAATAATAATAATAATAATAATCTTCTTCTTCTTCTTTTTCTACCGCTTTTCCCACACCTGTGGGGTCGCGGGTGCGAACTGTGTCGCACATGTGGATTTGGCCCTGTTTTACGGCCGGATGCCCTTCCAGACGCCAACCCTATATGAAGGGATGTAATCACTATTGCGTGTTTCTGTGGTGGTTATTAGTGTAGTGTGTTATGTGAATATGAAGAGGAAAGTGTTGGGACAAACACAAACACCCAGTCCCCGGGCTAGAAGAATTAATCAGAGACGATTAAAATCCCCGACCCGGCCGGGAATCGAACCCGGGACCCTCTGAACCGAAGGCCAGTACGCTGACCGTTCAGCCAACGAGTCGGACAATAATAATAATAATAATAATAATAATAATAATAATAATAATAATAATAATAATAATAATAATAATAATAATAATAATAACTACGAATGGTACTTACGAGCACTGTCCGAGATGTTTGTACCTAGACTGAAGAACGCCTACTGGTGATCTCAACTGTTCACTTTCACTCCAAACACCAATACATCACAGAGTGTACCGTACGATTAGCTGCTTGTATACGTAAGAGGCTGCATTGTACTTGCAAGATGGTGTCCTACAACGTGATGTAATGCAACACTCGATGCCAAACAATTTAGTCCCTATGCGAGGAGATGCTAAATATACTCCGCCCGCGTCTGTTAGGAGCCGCGCCGATACCACCGCCGTCAGTTCCCGACGTGTGTCATACATCTCCTGACCAGCGCGCTCTCACGGGGACGGAAAGAAAGAGTGCCGCCAGCTAAAATTATTTCAATTTCGAAATCAAAATGTTGATTAAATAGTTCATATTCCTAATTAGTAAATGTTAAATATCTATTCCCGACCGAGACTTTTGGCCAGGTATGATTAATTCCTATGACTCGGGGAATGGTTATTTTGTGTTTGTGTTAATATGCCTACACCTCATCGTTTACCCGCAACACACCATACCACGAACCACCTCCGAAAAGGTAGTATTTCATTATATCCCTCCATTTAGAGTTGGCGTCAGGAAGAACATTCGGCCGTAAAACTGCGTCCCTTCCCCATATGTGTGACACAGAGTGCACTCACTGTGGAGAACTGACATATTACAAGTCTTAAATTCGTTATCATTGGATTAATATTAATTCTTTGGTTATGCTTTTTTATTTATTTATTTATTTATTTATTTATTTATTTATTTATTTATTTATTTATTTATTTATTTATTTATTGCTAGTGGTTTAACTTCGCACTAAGGTTTTTGATGACACAAGGAAGGGAAGGTGATAAGACTGTGATGGTAGCGGCTGTGGCCATAATTAAGATACAGCCTCAGTGTTTGCCTGCCGTGAAAATGGGAAACCACGGAAAAACCATCTTTAGGGCTGTCGACGCAAGTGGTGGGATCAAACGCACCATCTCCAGAATGCAAGCTCACAGCTACGCCACCCAAGCCGCGCGGCCAACTTGCTCGATGCTGTTTGTTATTGTATGTATTCTTTGACTTGGGTAGATGTGATGGTGGTAAGAGAAGTTGTGTGTGTTGTTATTCCCCAGTCATTAACTTTTTTTTTTTTTGCTACGGGCTTTACGTCGCACCGACACAGATAAGTCTTATGGCGACGACGGGATAGGAAAGGCCTAGGAGTTGGAAGGAAGCGCCCGTGGCCTTAATTAAGGTACAGTCCCAGCATTCGCCTGGTGTGAAAATGGGAAACCACGGAAAACCATCTTCAGGGCTGCCGACAGTGGGATTCGAACCCACGATCTCCCGGATGCAAGCTCACAGCCGCGCGCCTCTACGCGCACGGCCAACTCGCCCGGTAACATTGTTTTGATACCGAAGTCTGGAAAGCAAGGGAATTTCTCCTACTATTACTAGGGTAAGTTCGGTGAATATGGATACGAAACGTTTTATCTAAAAGGTAAAGGAGCTCTAAAACGAGTTACACCCATTCTCATTCTAACAAAGCATGAACTAACCTCCCACTCATAGTGGTTCATGTACTGTGCAGCTTCGCAGCAGACTCTGCTACCGCCCATATTTGCCAAACTGATAACGTAATACAGGTACATTTGTTGGAATTATGTGCATAAGTTATTAATGATATGATTAGAGCAACTGGCATTGTTAGTCATTTTGTATTGTAACAGGTGTTTGTATTTGACATAGGCCTATATATCTGAAAAAAGAAAAAAAATGTTAATGTAAGTTATATTAAATTTAAACACTGATCATGAACAAATGCTACCAAGGAAATAGAACTAATAACAATTTGTGCTTAACTACACAATGTAATTAACTACACCAAATTATGTGTAACAGGAAAATAATTAATCTAACAGAACTTATCAAATGAGAGCATTCTGAGACCAAACATTGACAAGAGTTTATTCACTACACTCATCATAAGAGAAAAAAGCAATTTATCTGTTTATTCCGCGTGGAACCACTTTGTGCATGAGCAGCATCACCTAACCCATTTCTGCCCTTCATTATTTGTTTCCAATTGGCTTCACGTCGCACCGACACAGATAGGTCTTATAGTGACGATGAAATAGGCAAGGGCTAGGAGTGGGAAGGAAGTGACTGTGGCCTTAATTAAGGTGAATCCCCAGCATTTACCTGGTGTAAAAATGGGAAACCATGGAAAACAATATTCTGGGCTGCCGACAGTGGGTTCGAACCCACTATCTCCCGCATGCAAGCTCACAGCTGCGCGTGACTAAACACACGGCCAGCTCACTCGGTTCTGCCCTTCATTTCCATCATAATAGTTCCCCTTACAAACAGGAGAGATACAGAGAACTGTGCTGCTTCTTACGGCTTTGCGCTTTGTTGCTAAACCTCCTCTCCTACTGGCTCCCGTGGTAGCTGGTTTCTGGGCTGAAGCCAGAATTTCTTCACTTGTAAGTTCTGTTGAAGTACACTTACGTCTTCCCCGATACTGGCCATCGTCTTCACAAATGAATACGATCATTCACACCCTGTCATTTTGATTGCCTTGTTAAATCTGAGATAAGTACCAAGTATTTTCATCAAGTCAAAAGTCAGGAACCTTCGTTCTGTCCTCGTAAGCCGGAACCCAGATTGGTAACGTTCTAACATGGCCTCTGTCTCAATCCCAGCTTCAGCTAAATTTCGGCACCTCGAATTCATCTTTCGATAGATACCGCTGCAAAGGTTGTCTAGTAACATTATAAGTCCTAGATGCTTGTAATTGGCTACAATAATCATTTCTTACAGCTATTACAACACGCGACATATCCTCTTTATCCCGTTTCTGGTGGATACCCGTTCATTCATTCCGATTTTGCTGACAAATGATCTCTCTGTTCTGGGAGACTACTTCCGAAAATGGAGACTTCAACTAAGTACAACTAAGGCCGAAGTTGCATGTTTCCACCTGAACAATAAAATGGTAACAAGGGAATTTGCAGTTTGCTTTAATAACATCCTCCTTCGCCGCAACAGACATCCCAAATATTTGGGTGTAACACTGGACAGAACACTGTCATTCAAAGAACATCTACTGCTAGAACGACTGCTGCTAAATTGAAGACAAGAAACAAAATCCTACGGAAATTATGCGGTACCACTTGGGGTGCCAGTACAACTAGCCTCCGTTGCTTAGCTTTAGATTTAGTTTATTCTGTCGCTGAGTATTGTGCTCCGGTGTGGATAAACAGTCCTCATGTAAGATTAATAGATGTACAACTGAATAACACCATGCGCTTGATTACAGGAACAATTATGTCAATTCCCACACAATGGCTCCCTATTCTTAGCTACATCCCTCCACATCATTTACGGAGATACAACATTCTGATAAGAGAATATCGGAAGATCCAGATTAACAAACAACTACCTATTCATGGTGACGTAACCGATCTACATGTGAAACGATTACGTTCAAGGCATCCACCTATCTGCACAGCGGAGAACCTTGTGGCTAACAAATTCAATCTGGCTTACAGATGGTCTCGTGATTGGAAATTGCTTGCCCCTCCAGACACTTCAGAAATGCCCTGCATAACTGAGGTGACAGGGTTCATTCAACTTAGAAAGATCTGGTCGAAATTAAATACAATTCGGACCAATCACGGTGTATATGAGGATCTGTACAAGTGGAGGAAAAGACCTTCACCATGTTGCATATGTGCCGGCCCCGTGGTGTAGGTGTAGCGTGCCTGCCTCTTACCCGGAGGCCCCGGGTTCGATTCCCGGCCAGGTCAGGAGCTACCTGACGGTGAGATAGCGGCCCCGGTCTATAAAGCCAATAATAACGGCCTAGGGGATTCGTCGTGCTGACCACACGACACCTCGTAACCTGCAGGCCTTCGGGCTGAGCACCGGTCGCTTGGTAGGCCAAGGCCCTTCAGGGGCTGTAGTGCCATGGGGTTTGGTTTGGTTTGGTTTGGTTTGGTTTGGTTTGGTTTGGTTTGGTTTGGTTTGGTTTGGTTTGGTTTGGTTTGGTTTGGTTTGGTTTGGTTTGGTTTGGTTTGGTTTGGTTTGGTTTGGTTTGGTTTGGTTTGGTTTATGTTGCATATGTGGCACTGTAAGACAGACTGCTAGGCACTTAGTTCAAGAATGTCCACCAACATCTTACAGTGGTGAATTAGGAGACTTCTTTCTAGGGACACCACAGGCACTTCAATACATTTGTAATCTTGATGTAGAATAATAAATAATTTTCACGTATGGCATACGATAAATAAATGCGTCATAATCTGGAAAAAATGAGCTTTTGTGAAACAACGATATGGTATAATAATTAAGTAGCATAAAAAAGTAGAGCCGCTGTGGCTCAGGCGGCAGCGCACCGTCCTCTCACCGCTGGGTTCCGCGCTTCAAATCCTGGTCACTCCATGTGAGATTTGTGCTGGACAAAGCGGAGGCGGGACAGGTTTTCTCGGGTACTCCGGTTTCCCCTGTTGTATTTCATTCCAGCAACAATCTCCAGTATCACTTTTATTTCATCTGTCGTTCATAAATCATTGCCCCAGAGGAGTGCGACAGGCTTCGCCAGCCGGCATAATTCATATCCTCGCCGCTAGATGGGGATTTCTTTCATTCCATTCCTGACCCGGTCGAATGACTGGAAACAGGCTGTAGACTCTTATTTTCCATAAAAAAAAGCTATTGTTGTAAACACAATGAATAATAAGTCTTCCACAGAACGTGTGAAGTAAATGAAATGTAATTTGATGATATCCATTTTACGTGCAATGTCACTGCCCATTTTTGTCCTAGTGATACTTTTCAGAAGTTGGAATTACTGGGAAATAACTAACCCGCAAGCGCGTGCCGTCTCACGTCAACATGTGCTACACTAACCTTGAAAGCAGCTCGTAACAAAATTTCTTTAAAAATAAACTTGCTTTTACAATCTGTTTTATGTCGCACCGACAAAGATTGGTCTTATGGCGACGATGGGATAGGGAAGGGATAGATATGGGAAGGAAGCAATCGTGGCCTTAATGAAAGTACAGCCCCAGAATGTGCCCGTTGTGAAAATGGAAAACATAGAAAACCATCTTCAGGGCTGCCGACAGTAGGGTTCGAACCTAGTAGCTTCTACTCGCTACCATTGTGGGAAATATGTGGCCACATTACCTTAGTGTCCATATTTCACAAGTTTACCTTACAGAAAATCGAGGCATTTTCACTGCGCATCGCATTACCGAAAACCGAGCTCGATAGCTGCAGTCGCTTAAGTGCGGCCAGTATCCAGTATTCGGGAAATAGTGGGTTAGAACCCCACTGTCGGCAGTCTGAAAATGGTTTTCCGTGGTTTCCCATGTTCACACCAAGCAAATGCTGGGGCTGTACTTTAATTAAGGCCACGGCTGCTTCCTTCCCACTCCTAGCCCTTCCCTGTCCCATCGTCGCCATAAGACCTATCTGTGTCGTTGCGACGTAAAGCAAGTTGCAAAAAAAAATCATTACTGAAATTCAAAAATGCGAGGAAAGTCCAGCTAGGTTTAGATTACACTGGGCTGAAAGTCCCCTTCACTGCCGTCGTTACTAAGGAGAAGTTTAGAAACTAAAACTATTTCCCACTCTCTAACACCTGCAACCCCCATCCGAGCGTGTGAAAAGAATTTTAAAAAGAAGAAATACCGAAAAGGTTGCTCGTATTCTGAATTTAGTGAACTAGATATCGATCTTCTTCCTGTGAAATGACAGTAAAGAAAACTAATCAAGTTAACGCTGAAGCTTGCAGTGTTAAACACGGATCAAATTGCGTTTGTTCAAAATATAACATGTTAAACAGTGACGTGATCACTTCCTCAATACTGTTATGTAGAAAGTAATTTAAAAAAGGTCTAGTTTTAAATTTGTGACATATAGACTTAATACTGATATAATCACATTATCCTGCACTTGTAGAAATAAACACTAACCTTATCACTTTTGTTCTATATTTATAGTGATAAACACTGATCTTATCACTTTATTCTGAAGCTGAATCGATAAACACTGATCATGTGACTTTTTTTCTAAATGATCGGTGCGAGAGGAACAATTCCTAAGTTCTTCGAAGAATTCCGCTCAAGATTCAAACTATCGGTGTTGTTGGCGAAGAATGTGGTCCTCAAAGCCTTCAAAGGTTCATTATCCATACTGAGAAATCATGTATATAGTCATAAATGTATTTAGTATACTTTGTCCTCATGGGCAACCTCTTTATGGGGGTTGTGATTATTCTCTGAACTTATCACTTTGTTCAGAATTTGTAGTAATGAACATTCGTTTTATGTTTGCAGTGATTAAACACTGATCTAATTTAATTTTGTTTTATATTTTTAGTCATACATGATTTTGCCACTTTTTCTCAATTTTCAATGCCAGGCACTGTGCTTATGGTCCGGCTCCATGGCTAAATGGTTAGCGTGCTGGCCTTTGCTCATAGGGGTCCCGGGTTCGATTCCCGGCAGAGTCGGGAATTTTAACTATCATTGGTTAATTTCGCTGGCACGGGGGCTGGCTGTATGTCTTCACCATCATTTCATTCTCATCACGACGGGCGTCAAATCAAAAGACCTGAACCTGGCGAGCCGAATTTGTCCTCGGACACTCCCGGCACTAAAAGCCATACGCCATTTCATTTCACTGTGTTTATGACTTTAGTTTTATATTTGCAGGCTTAAATTTCTGTGTAATCAGTTATTTTATAATTCAGTAATGTTTAATACTAATCCAATTAGAGCTTTTAAATAAATTTATTGTTCTAATATCGACCTATTCAGTCCTGCACTAAGTCTGTTGAGTTAAATACCGAACTAATCAGCTGTATTCTCTCGACTAGGGACGCTAGGCGTGTTAACCACTGGTCTTCTTTTAAAGAGCCGTCATTCAACCGGAAGTCAGATGGGTTTTGAATCCCACACTCTGTCGTCAAACATTTCAGCTCCAAACAAATTCTGGAATGTTACCCTTCTGCAGACCACGGCTGCTCCCTCCCTTCTTCTGAAAGTCAAAGAAAGCAAAGTCATCTCCATACAAGCTTTGAAGACCCCTGGAGGAATGCCAGGTAAAGGCTTCTTCTATCCGTAATCTTGGAATAGATTGGTCATCTCTTTTGTCCCTAGGAATTAACCTAACTTATTTTCGGTGCAAAATGAGTGAGTACAAATCTCAGAGTTTTGATTTCCTCTCCTTGGATTGTGATTCCTTTTCGAAATTCCGAAACCTCAGGACAAACTGCAGTCCTGCTTTTTCATGGCCTTCGATTCTTTTCACTGCTGACTGATCTTGTAAAGATTGTAGATAATTCTTCTTTCTCCGTATTTGATCCCGATCACCTTCAGAATCTCAAATAGCTTGGTCCAATCAACCTTATAGATGCCTTTTCTAGATCTACAAATGCCATGCACATAGGCTTGTATGTCTTAATTCGATCCTCTACGATCAGACGTAACGTCAGAATTGCTTCACGTGTTCCTACATTTCTTCTGAAGCCAAACTGATCATCTCCTAACACGGCTTCAACTTGTCTTTCCATTTTGCAAAACTGAGATACTAAACTAATAGTGCGGTAGTTTTCACACTTGTCAGCACCCAATTTCTTTGGAATAGGTACAACAACATTCCGTCTAAAACTGGATGGCACTTCACCTGTATCATACATCTCACACACTAAATGGAATAACCTCCCCATGCTGGTTACTTCTATTGTGGTCAGTAATTCTGAGGTTGTGTCATCTGTTCCAGGTGCCTTGTTCCTATTTAGGTCTCTCAAAGCTCTGTCGAATTCTGATCTTAAAACTGGGTCTCCCATTTCATCAGCATCAACAGTTTCTTCTTGTTCAAGTTTTTAATTATTCGAACCTGTCGCTACATCCAGCTTTACAAAGTGATGGAGAGGATTCCATCATTTAGTTTTTAGATAAATAAGACTGGGCTACAAAAATTGATGCAGACGGCGGAAAAGGTTGTTTTTGCTTGTTGCAGTAGTTCGTGACTTCCAATGAAGTTGATATCTCTCGTGACATACTATCTGTTTTCCCTGAATACTTCCCGAAGTTTATCAACTGGTTTAAGAAATTGCTTTCTTGAAGATATTACCCACAAGTTAACATGAACTTAAGACCCCTTTAATATTAAAATTTTGTTTGAATTCACGTTTTCAGAAGAATAAAAAATATTGTGGAACTTACGACAATATGCTGAAGAAGAATTTACTGAGTTTGGTTATCAGTGAACAATATTCAGTATTAAGTGGTAAATCTCAACTAATCTTAATTCCATTTGCGACTCCTTACTGAGGTTTCGGCAGACTTTGTGTTGCAAGAAATAACTTATTTATTTTTGTTTACACTTTGCTTTACGTCGCACTGACACAGGTAGGTCTTAATGGCGACGATGGGACAGGAAAGGGCTAGGAGTGGGAAGGAAGCGATTTGACTGGTGAGAAAAATGGAAGCCACGGAAAGCCATCTTCAGGGAAGACGACAGTGACGTTATAAACACAAGCTGACAGTTACGAGACGCAAACCGAGCAGGCACCACTATCTCCCGAACACAAGCTGACAGTTACGAGACGCAAACCGAGCAGGCACCACTATCTCCCGAACACAAGCTGACAGTTACGTGACGCAAACCGAGCAGGCACCACTATCTCCCGAACACAAGCTGACAGTTACGAGACGCAAACCGAGCAGGCACCACTATCTCCCGAACACAAGCTGACAGTTACGTGACCCAAACCGAGCAGGCACCACTATCTCCCGAACACAAGCTGACAGTTACGAGACGCAAACCGAGCAGGCACCACTATCTCCCGAACACAAGCTGACAGTTACGTGACCCAAACCGAGCAGGCACCACTATCTCCCGAACACAAGCTGACAGTTACGAGACGCAAACCGAGCAGGTACCACTATCTCCCGAACACAAGCTGACAGTTACGTGACCCAAACCGAGCAGGCACCACTATCTCCCGAACACAAGCTGACAGTTACGTGACCCAAACCGAGCAGGCACCACTATCTCCCGAACACAAGCTGACAGTTACGAGACACAAACCGAGCAGGCACCACTATCTCCCGAACACAAGCTGACAGTTACGTGACCCAAACCGAGCAGGCACCACTATCTCCCGAACACAAGCTGACAGTTACGTGACCCAAACCGAGCAGGCACCACTATCTCCCGAACACAAGCTGACAGTTACGAGACACAAACCGAGCAGGCACCACTATCTCCCGAACACAAGCTGACAGTTACGAGACTCAAACCGAGCAGGCACGTGTCTACTTTGATTCTAAGATTCTATGAAGTGTACAATGAACAGTAGATTGACCCACCCCACTAAAAACGATTTATTCATTGAATTATATGATTTTCAAAATATGACGTATTACTCCCACATTTTTGTGAATTTTAAATACATGTTCCAATTATTTTAAACTCCACACACTTAACATACCAAAATAAGTGTAAGCATTGAGGAATGTCAAAAACTTCTCTTACAGTAAATAAATCATGAGCCTGAGAACTCTGCGATTTAGGCGTCTGCATTAAGGGGCTTATAGGTTGCTCTGCTAGCTTATCTAATAAGCGAGCTGCATAGCCAACAGGGGCTTCTCCTGTCAGGAGCCTAGAAGGCCACTGCACCTTTGCTCGAGATGCTAGTTATTGTTGTTTCAAGTGGCAATACCAAGCTATTTATCGGCCCCTAATGGAGAGATATTTTGTTGTGGCATAAGGTGTGTAGTAGCATACCTAACATTCCAAATAAAATAACGAAATAAAATAGCTTGTTCATTTTCTTTTGGCCTCGTATCCTATGGCGCGTTGTATCAATCCAGAAAAGCTGAAGGATAATAAAATGCTGTTCAAATTCGTCTCACCAGTGATTCACCCCTTTTATGGGGTAGTGCAAACAACATAATAAGGAAGTAATTTACAGACAGAAGATGATGACCACGTTGATGTAGAATAATCTAGAACAATCTAAGAAAATCTAGCCTACATTGTTCAGTGACATAAAGTCATCTATATACAGGGCGTGAAGGCCCATGGAGGAGTGAAAGGTAAAAGCTTCCACCAACCGTAACCTAGGCAATAAGTCAGAGTTGTTCGCTGTACGTTCGGCCGTTTTTGTTCACAGGAACTGCTCTGGTACTCATTTCTGGATCACCTCCACAAGTGGAAATGTCGTTTCTTACAAGTGGAAATGTCGTTTCTTAACTTTTCCGAGTTCCTGTCTTGGAATCGAATGCACGCCTGATCACCTCCAGTAGGCAGCCCCTGTTCAATGACCTTCTTCTTCTATCACTTTTTCCACACCTAAGTGGTGTTGCAGGTGCGAACTGTGTCATAAATGTAGACTTGGCCCTGTTTCACGACCAGATGCCCTTCCTGATGCCCATCCTATATGGAGCAATATATTCACTGTTGCTTGATTTTATTGTGATAGGCAGTTTGGTGTGTTGTGTGTACAGTACACAATGAAGAGAACTGTGTTGACACCTTCACTGATACCCAGTCCTCGAGTCAGAGAAATTACCCAGACGCGATTAAAATCTCCGACCCAGCCGGAAATCGAACACGGGACCCTCTACACCGAAGGTCTCAGTTCTGACCATTCAGGCAAGGAGGCCGACTCCTATTCAGTGACATAATATAATTCAGTAATGCAATGAATTTGTTTTCATTTTTTGTTTCCTTTGGCCAGTATCGATACGAGTACAATATCAATACGTAACTGTTACAATAAGGTCACTTAAAAGCTTTTCAGTCTTTCACACTATTAAACAAGGAATGACAAGTTGCGATCTACAAGAACAGCCTCAGATTCCATCCGGAAGACAACGGACTACACTTCGGCAGCTTAGATAAGTACAGAAACATTTAAATAAGTTAATACGGTCATTATTTGTTTATATTTGTTCATATTATCTCCAGACGGTCTATAACTGGCAAGTTTACGCTACGTGAACAATATTGTACATACATACGCATGATTTAAGTGATTCTATGGAATCTGGGGATGTTCTTGTAGAACAAAACATGTCATTCTTTGTTCAATAGTGTGTATATTTTAAAGGTATGTTATAATGTTATATTTTTATTGAACTTGCGTGTTTGCCAGGTCAGATATTTTTACCTAGATCTAAGGACTGGTTCGAGTCCACTCAGCATACGTGATTACTATTGAGGAGCTATCTGACGGTAAGTTGGCGGCGTAAATCTGGAAAGCGAAGAAGACAGACTGAAAAGTTACACTTAACTGAGTCGACACTGAAAAATATGGCTTCCTTCTTAACATGTTACAACAACGGCAGTTATGGTCATTTTAACGTCCTTTGTCCAGCCGGAAGTGTTGTACAATTTGTGTTACCAGACTTCAAAATAAGTAATGAGTATCAAAATTCAATAACATTGATACAGTAGTCATAAAATAATAGTTAAAATCAAATGTTTTGTCTTGTATTTGGCAAAGTGCCCCGTAAGTTCTTTTGTATATAAAAGGTACAGTAAGTAAATCCTGCTTCTACGTCTGCAGTCGCGCAGCGGATTTATACTGTAAGGAAATACGTTGTAGAATTGAGCCAAAAAATCCGTTTTTCTCAAAATCATGTTAATAACACTTGGTTTTCTTTAGCGTAAGACCATCCATTTCACCCTTACTGTATGTTACAAGCTAACACGTTGCCCTTGCATACCATCAATAATTACCGTTCAGCAATCAGCTCTTCCATCGGGTAGCAATGTTTTGCCCCTCCCTCACCAAGTAACCTATATTCGTGTATATCCATCAGCTTCAACAGTAACTCAATTAAATTTATGTTAGCACATCATAGAAACAACCCTCTGCACCATAGCCTTCTGATCTCTTTACATAGGCCTATACGAGGTGGAGGGTAACTGATGCACCAAATTAACACAAGTAATAGATCCTGGGGAAGAGCCTCCGTGGCTCAGGCGGCAGCGCGCCGGCCTCTCACCACTGGATTCCGTGGTTCAAATCCCGGTCACTCCATGTGAGATTTATGCTGGACAAAGTGGAGGCGGAGCAGGTTTTTCCCCGAGTACTTCGGTTTTCCCTGTCATCTTTCATTTCAGCAACACTCTCCAATATAATTTAATTTCATCTGTCATTCATTAATCATTGCCCCAGAGGAGTGCTACAGGCTTCGGCAACCGGCACAATTCCTATCCTCGCCGCTAGATGGGGCTTCATTCATTCTATTCCTGACCCGATCGAATGACTGGAAACAGGCTGTGGATCTCCAATAGATCCTGGGGACAGTATCAGGAAGTCCCAAGTTTCAGGTCTGCATCTTGCACCGTATCGCAAAGAAAGCAGAGTGTAACGAGTTAATGGCTCGAAACTCAAGACGATGGAATGTAGAAAATCCTGGGAATAAGTGTCAGAACAAATGCTTGTTGGTTATTTGTCCTACATCTCGATGTGTTTAGTGGTAAAAAATTAAAATGTTATGACGTGAATGGCAGCAAAGAACATGTTGCAACGTGATGTAGGGGTAGCATGCCTGCCTCTAACCCGGAAGTTCTGGGTTCGACTCCCGGCCAGGTCAGGTAGTTTTACCTATATCTGAGGACTGGTTTGAGTCCACTCAGCCTACGTGATTACAATTGAGGAGCTATCTGATGGTAAGTTGCCGGCGTAAATCTGGAAAGCAAAGAAGAGGATTCATCACACTGACCATGCGTCATCTCATAATCTGGAGGCCTTCGAGCTGAGCAGCGGTCACTTGTTAGGCCCAAGATCCAGTAGCGATGGGGAATTATGTTTATCATGAGTCAGTGCCATTTGAATGTTTTCTGGCTCTGATTTTCCGTTGCCATTGTTCACTGGTTTCTTACTGGATTTCTACTAATATGACACAGATTTGAGTCCCAACCGATCCTCAGTTAGGATTTTCAGCAGAAAAAATCAGAAAGGGCATCCATCTTTGAACTCCGGACCAAACCTCTAAATACCCTCTGTGAATGGAGGTGGTAGAATACACTGACATCCCTTGCCTGAGGTAAGAGGTGACCGAAGTGGACAACCCCTTAGGGCAGAGTTTCCCAAATATTTTGTGTCTGAGGCCCCCTTAATATATCGCATTCCTGTCCAAGGACCCCCTACCACAGAATATAATACTGAACTTAGTGAACAAAAACATAATTTTGTAATGTTACCATGTTTGGTTCAATTCGTATAATTTCAGACTAATTTTACTTTCCTTTAAATTTAAATGTATCTTCATTTACATAAAGATACTTTATATATGCATATAAATTGTAAAACATTGTGACACTTGGCTAATAATTACAACAGTCTGGATCTGGACACTTACTTAAGGAGATTCACTTGGTACAGTTGTTGGATTAATGGAATGGATGGTGTTGTTTTCCAAAGACCAAGCGTTTTACAAGCGTAGTCACCCGAACAGAAGATCATCCTTAATGTTTGCTGCGCTTCCGTACTTCATTTTCATTTGTGTTAGAACACTCACACAGGTATGTTGTCACGAAAAACATTAAACGCAGTATTTTCTTTCTAGAAATTTTAGGATGTAGGGGATGTCATGGACCCAAAAGTCGATCAGAGGCGTGGAGTTGTGATATAAGGTCTTCACAAGATACAAGATACTGCCGACTTGTACCATTTGAAAATCCACGGCCTGTTTCCAGTCATTTGACCGGGTCATGAATGGAATGAATGAAGCCCCATCTAGCGGCGAGGATAGGAAATGTGCTTGTCGTACTCTTCTGGAGCAATGAAAAATGACTGACAGATGAAATGTTAATGGAGAGTGTTGCTGGAATGAAAGATGACAGGGAAAACCGGAGTACACGGAGAAAAACCTGTCCTGCCTCCGCTTTGTCCAGAACAAATCTCACATGGAGTGACCGGGATTTAAACCACGCAATCCAGCGGTGAGAGACCGGCGCGCTGCCACCTGAGCCACGGAGGCTTCAACTTGTACCATTTATCAGCCGAAAATTACATATACTGTATGTAAGTTATACAACAGGGAAGACATTTGTTCCTAAATTTAGAATAATGATCTATGACTTGTCTGTATACAATACAATTTCGCACTTTAAATGCTTACAATTTACATTATTATTGCAGACCCCTTGGATTTCGTAGCGGCATCCCAAGGGCCCGCGGACCACAGTTTGGGAATGACTGCCTTAGGGGAGTTCAATTGCAGGCGTGGGATAGCGACCACAGTACCTCTAGCTGATTCTGACATTGCTTCCAGTTAATTTTGCTAGGCTGCTCACTTTCATCCCCTAGCCGACCTTTCTTGGTCAACTCTTATTCTCTTCCGACACTGACCATATTAGGTTTGGAAGCCTGGAGCGTCTTTCATTTTCAACCCCTCCGTGGCTCTTACCCTCTCTTTTGCCCATACCTCGGTCTTCGGAGGGAAATGCTATACGTTACAATGTCTAGAAATCGAATCGACTTTTCAAACTACTTTCTTCTTATATCCCAACTATAGTAGTACTGAATATTCTGGTGAGAGAATTGTATAAATACTGTACTTGCATTGGTTTTAATGTTAATAATTAAAAAAGCAGTCCCTGGAAGGTTATTGTGTTAATACAATTCTGAGAAAAATGTAATCACTCATTTGACGCAAACTACGTGTTTCAAATCTCATAACTTCTAAACTGTGCGCCATAATTTAAAAATTTTCCCTTCTATTCTTAGGTATAATCATTTCTTTTTTATCTGCCGGTACACAGTACCTGCACCTTCTAACCCAAGTTAAAAAAAGAACTGCAATTTATTATAAATGTTAAAGCGCTTGGTACGATTTTGGGTGTTCACGAATTGAATTTTCAGTTTCGATTCTCGCAAGTTGGTACCATGCTTGTATGTTTCAAAGGCTTCGTAGTAGATTGGTATCGCAGCCGGAAACAGGAAGTTATATTCACTTCCGTATTTCTAATGACAGACTATTAGTTCTATATCCTCTCTGCAACATGCACGTGTTCACGTGATTTTTAAGTAAATCTACTCTAAGTTAAATCAGTGCAAACGTTCTTTCTTTCTTTCTTTCTTTCTTTCTTTCTTTCTTTCTTTCTTTCTTTCTTTCTTAATCTGTTTACCCTCGAGGGTTTTCTTTCCTTTGGACTCAGCGAGGGATCGCACCTCTACCGCCTCAAGGGCACTGTCCTGGAGCGTGAGACATTCGGTCGGGGATACAACTAGGGAGTATGACCAGTATCTCGCACATGCGGCCTCACCTGTTATGCTGAACAGGGGCCTTGTGTGGGGATGGGAAGATTGGAAGGAATAGACAAGGAAGAGGGAAGGAAGCGGCCGTGGTCTTAAGTTAGGTACTACCCCTTCATTTGCCTGGGGGAGAAGTGGGAAACCACGGAAAACCACTTAAACGAGGCTGAAGTGGGAATCAAACCCACCTCTACTCAGTTTACCTCCCGAGGCTGAGTGGACCCCGTTCCAGCCATCGAACCACTTATCAAATTTCGTGGCAGAGCCGGGCGTCGAACCCGCGCCTCCTGGGGTGACAACTAATCACGCTAACAACTACACCACAGAGGCGGACTACTTTTAGCCAGTGAGCAAAATAAGGAAGACTTAAGAAGTAAAAATTGTCAAATCTACTTGTGATCCTGTAAAACACATAAGTAGTGCCGAAACTATACGTGATGACGAGGATCACAAAACTTAGACCGGATATTCACGGGGTCTAAAGGAAATAGACTCTGATAATAACTGGCCACACCATTGGACGCTTGAGAAAGGGGGAAAATGATTCTGTAAGAAAAAGGAGTGAAAATGAAATAGCGTATGGCTTAGTGCCGGGAGTGTCCGTGGACATGTTCGGCTCGCCAGGTGCAGCTTTTTGATTTGACACCCGCAAGCGACCTGCGCATCGTGGTGAGCCTGAAATAATGGTGAAGACGACACACACACACACACACACACACACACACACAGCCCCCGTACCAGTGGAATTAACCAATAATGGTTAAAATTCCCGACCCTGCTGGGAATCGAGCCCGGGAATTCTGTAGCCAAAGGCCAGCACGCTAACCATTTAGCCATGGAACCGGACAAAGAAACGAGTGGGGGATGGTGACGAAGTGGCATATCGGAGTGTGTGTCAGAAGTGCGGAAGTTGCTGTAATAGCACCTACTTGGTGAGTACCTATACCTTTTCTCCCAGAAATACAGCGCTGGGTATAATGTTTACAAAACTGATCAGAATCATGAGCCTAATGTTGTTAGTTGGTGGACAAATTGATACAATATGTTTTATTTATTTATTTATTTATTTATTTATTTATTTATTTATTTATTTATTTATTTATTTATTTATTTATTTATTTATTTATTTATTTATTTATTTATTTATTTACCTGGTTACCCTCCAGTTTTTTTAATTACTACTAATGGCGTTAGGCCTCGGAAGACCATGCGGGCAGCATTTCTCGCAAGTTGGTACCATGCTTATATGTTTCAAAGGCTTCGTAGTAGGTTGGTATCGCAGCCGGAAACACCCCCGTATTTCTAATGACAGACTAGTAGTTCTATATCCTCTCTGCAACATGCACGTGTTCACGTGAGTTTTAAGTAAATCTATTCTAAGTTAAATCAGTGCAAACGTTCTTTCTTTCTTTCTTAATCTGTTTACCCTCAAGGGTTGGTTTTTCCCTCGGACTCAACGAGGGATCCCACCTCTGCAGCCTCAAGGGCAGTGTCCTGGAGCGTGAGACTTTGAGTCGGGGGAGATACAGCCGGGGAGGAGGACCAGAATGTCGCCCACGCGTCCTCATCTGCTATGCTGAACAGAAGCCTTGTTTGGGGATGGGAAGATCAAAAGGGATAGACAAGGAAGAGGGAAGGAAGTGGCCGTGGCCTTAAGTTAGGTACCATCCCGGCATTGACCAGGAGGAGGAGTGGGAAACCACGGAAAACCATTTTGAGGATGGCTGAGGTGGGAATCGAGCCGTTTCCCCCTCCCTTCTACTCAGTTGACCTCCCGAGGCTGAGTGGATCCCTTTAAGCCATCGTACCACTTTTCAAATTTCGTGGCAGAGCCGGAAATCGAACCCGGGCCTCCGGGCGTGGCAGCTAATCATACTAACCACTACACCACAGAGGCGGACAGATATGTTTTATTTATTCACAAATTTTGAAAGCATGTAGGTATTTCTGGTAGTGGTCATTTTTTTTTTGTTTTGACTTTAAACAGCAGATTTTTTTTAGAAACAGGCCCAGCTATGGAGGAAACTGTGAATAACAACGCATCAGCAACCACCATTTCGAATAAGTAATTACCCCAGAAGTTATTGAGATAACCTACATCAAACCTGTTTGGGTTACTGATGTCTCGAGCAACAACAATATCCAATATTGTTTCCGTTTAATACATCATCCATTATCCGCCCGGTTTAAAGCGTACAACAGTTGATCAGTCATTAATAAATGTTGGCTCTATCCCATCGGACGAGAACTGGAGCGAGCATCGCCCCTTAATTTACTCCCCGTATGAGATCAGAGGCACTTCAAGTTCTTGCGTCACACAGTACGTAGATCATCTGCCACAGCGACATTAGTCATACAAGTTGAAGCTCATACAACAGTGTATTCCCCGTATATAGCCCGATCTCTCTCGCTACTAAAAATGTTACTCTTTTTTTTATATAACAAAAGGTGAATAATAATGTTATTGGCTTTATGTCCCACAGACTACTTTTACGATTTTCGGAGAGGTCGAGGTGCCAGAATTTAGTCCTGCAGGATATATCAACGAAAATAAAAACAAGAACGGGACTGTTAACATTCTGATCATACCCATGAAAGCTCCAATTTTACATGAAATCTGAATCACAAGGATGTAACTATTCATTCCAAAAATCTAACTTGCATTTCCTGGGACTCGAAACGCAGTCACCTTGGTGTGATACCAGTGACTATATCACTCGTCTAATCCCGACACTTCCATTTTTTAAATGCATTTGCTAATTTTGGTGCAGGCTTGAGTGAACTTCAGGGCCACCTTCCTCTGCAGAAGTCGAATTATCATTGTTAGGTTTTTTGCCTCCGTTAGGGAGAATCGAACCCACGAACAGTTAAGTCCATAGTATGGCATATTTTCAGATAGATAATGGCTATATTAAAGTGTTCAGTTTCAGCAGAAGTATTATTTGACCGGTTTACGAACATTTATCGTAATTTATGAAATTATGCTGTTTGATCACAGCCAGTTTATTCCGTGTTGACAAATACTATTTTATGTACGTTTAATAATGTTATTGATTTTACATGGTTTACGAAGACGCCGAGGTGTCGGAATTTTGTCCCGTAGGAATTACTTTACGTGTCAGTAAATCTACCGACACAAGGCTGGTGTATTTGAGCACCTCCAAATACCACCGGACTGAGCCAGGATCGAACCTGCTAAGATGGGATCAAAAGGCCAGCGCTCTACCGAATGAGCTACTCAGTCCGGCTATGCATGTTTAGTCCTCACTAAAAAAAACTGTTGAGATCCTCAACATTTACACCATGAATTCTACTGTTTTCACGTTAAATGGAACTTTCTTTACTACAGATCGCACGTACTTCTTCCTCTTCATGTTGCTTTTCCCACCCTAGTGGTGGGGTCACGAGTGCAATGTGTTTCGAATATGTGGACCTGTCCCAGTTTTACGGCTGAATAGCCTTTCTGACGTGCATCCTATGTGGGGGGGGGGGGGTGTATTCATTATTGTGTATTTCTGTGCTGGTGGGTAGTGTGATGTGTTGTGTGTGATGAAGCTACAGTTCACACTCATTGATGAAATAAATGTTGTGCTCGATATAAGTGTTATGAACTGGGATGCTAAACGTAAGTCGACCGAGCTCAATAGCTGCAGTCGCTTACGTGCGGCCAGTATCCAATAATCGGGAGATAGTGGGTTCGAGCCCCACTGTCGGCAGCACTGAAGATGGTTTTCCGTGGTTTCCCATTTTCACACCAGGCAAATGCCGGGGCTTACCTTAATTAAGGCCACGGCCGCTTCCTTCCAATTCCTAGGCCTTTCCTATCCCATCGTTGCCGTAAGACATATCTGTGTCGGTGCGACGCAAAAAAAAAAAAAGAAACCGTAAGTCGTACACAGTTTACTGTACTGGTAACAAAACTAAATGTTCTAAAGAATATGGATCGACTTTTCGTGACAAAGCTTGTAACGAACAACTATATTCAAGTTCCTCTGGCATTTTCGTCAACCCCCACTGTTAGTAGCCAAATACAGGACAAATGCGCGTCCTGTATAAACTTTACAGACCATCAAAACAGACTGTGAAATCACTAGACCAGGTTAATGATTTGTTGCAGTCCAAATTATTCTGATGCATGCATGATTTTGTTACAATTAATGTGTTTACACTAATTTAAATACACTGCCTTACAAAACAGTCAATCACCCATAAAGAGTGGTTCAAAGTAAATGAAACTACATATGTTGAAAGATCATGTGGCTTTATTGAAAACAAGCCCGTTGGCAGTTACAGGTCGAATGTTGGCGCCAGGTCAGTAGGGTGTCTTACCTGCCATGGCCGCAGTGAATGCCCTTATGTGGTTCGGAATGGTGCCAAAAACAGCTATTGGATCCTCTCCTGAGGCAAGTTCATCCACAGGTATTGCAGCTATCCTTCTAGATTCCGCAGGTTGGTACTGGGACGGAGTCCCCTTCCAATGTGTCATCCCGCACGTGTTCAGTGATGGAGAGGTCCGGGGATCTTGCTGGCCACGGGAGGACCTCAACATGCTCTAGGCAGTCCATAGTCACACGTGCTGTGTGTGGACGTGCATTATCTTGTTTGAACACTGTCCCAGGGTGCTGTGCCATAAGGACGTGCGGACGCAGAATGTCTGTGACGTATCTCTGTGCCGTCAAAGTCTGCCGAAGCACTATTAGAGATGACCTGAACGCATATCCTATGGCTCCCCCCACCATGATGCCAAGGATTACGCCTGTGTGTCTTTCCACAACATGGGCAGGAACTTCCCTCTGCCCTCGACGCTGCCAAATCCGCACGCGATGGTCATCGAAGGTTATGGAGAAGCGGAATTCATCACCGAACATGATGCGACGCCAGTCGTCCTCTGACTATGCCTCCCGGGCAATGCACCTCTAGAAGTGCAGGCGTTGGTGTTCTGGTGTCAATGACAACCGACTCATGGGGCAGTAGAAACCCTATCCGGCGGATGCGGGTCGTCTAGACATTGTATGGGAACTCACGGTATGTTGTAGAGTCTCTAGTACACGTTCGCGGATGGCGGGAGCCCAAGTTATAGGATCCCGCAATGCTTGGCGCACCATACGACGGTGCTCCCTTGGGGTGGTGTTTCTTGGTCGACCCGAACCTGCACTACGTCATTGGGTGCCCTCATATATCCATTGAGTCCAACATCGGGCCACTGTGACATCTGAATTGCACAATTGCACGATACGACCAACAAGCCTCATGCAGCCCGACAATGCGGCCTCTGTCAAATGCTGTCAGTTGGTTGATAGGCTGTCTAACGCGCCTAGGGGGCATCGCGGGTGCTTCGTACGGAGTCCTCTCTGCACGTCTTGATTAACTGTATGACTCACAGCAGATGACTGGTAACAACTTATCAACAATAGGACGGTGCCATCACGAATGCACTCTGGTGGGCGTTCTACACATTACAGATCCTTGTAAAAAATCCACAGCCTGTTTCCAGTCATTTTACCGAGTCAGGGATGTAATGAATGAAGCATATGCAGGCTATTAGTACGATGGGGTCACCACTCCCAAAGTGATATATATATTAATGACTGATAGATGCTATGAAATGATAATGGAGAGTGTTGTTGGAATGAAAGTTGACAGGGAAACTGGAGTACCTGGAGAAAAACTTGTCTCGCCTCCGCTTTGTCCAGCACAAATAACACATGGAGTTACCGGGATTTGAACCACGCTATCCAGCGGTGAAAGGCCGACGCGCTGAGGTCATTGTGGATGAAACATGGATATATTGCTATACTCCCGAGATCAAACAACAATCTAAACAATGGGTTACCAAGGGGGAATCTGCACCAAAAAAGGCGAAGACCGTTCCTTCGGCCGGAAAGGTTATGGCGAATGTCTTTTGGGATTCACAAGGGATAATCCTCCTCGACTATCTGGAAAAGGGTAAAACTACTACAGGTGCATAGTATTCATCATTATTGGACCGTTTGAAAACCGAGCTGCAAGAAAAACACCCGCGATTGGCCCATAAGAGAGTCCTTTTCCATCACGACAACGCACCAGCAGGTGTGGTCGCAAAATTAGTGGAAATAGGATTCCAACTCGTTTCACATCCCCCCTATTTCCAGATTTAGCTCGCTCGGACTACTATTTGTTCCCCAATTTGAAGAAATGGCTGGCGGGACAAAGATTTTATTCAAACGAGGAGGTGATTGCAAACGCTAATGGATATTTTGCAGACTTGGACAAATCCTATTATTCGGAAGGAATCAATAAACTAGAACATCGTTGGACGAAGTGTATAAGTCTAAAAGGAGACTATGTCGAAAAAAAAGGTTTACCCCAAACACGTAAGTAGTTTTTATTTTAGCACGGACTTTTCAAAAGCCCCTCGTACTTTACTAGCTTACAACCTTTTTTTTCTGCTACGTCGCAGCGCTTCCGTATGTGTTTTGTTTGTCTAACACTTTCGTGTGTGATGTCTTTGCTCACTGAAGTTGTTTGAATTAATTAGGTGTCGTTTTCTTCATGTTGCTCATTCGTTTTGTGTAACTCATTCAGTAAATGATATACAGTATTTATTGGTCCAGGGATCATGCTATTTTGCTGTTTGAACTGCCCGCGCTAGTCATTTGGACAAAGATAATGATAATTCACAGACATAGCACTCCCATTCGTCAGTGCAAGCCCTGGACCTCAAGAAAGAAACAAAAGACGGCACGAGCAGCGGAATACAACATAAAGGAGTCCTGTCTACGGCCCGTAAGTACGTATACACATTTCTCTAGAATTTCTCTAGTAACGACGGTATTTCTTAATTTACCGCGGATTTTCACTTTATTGGTGTAAAAGCAATTATTATGTTCCATTTGGAACAAATATTACAATGACATTTCGTGGACACCTTTGGTCTACATAACCTATCTTATCTTTGAACGAGTATTTACCCCATCTGTTTCCTCTTGAATTCCAACTTTATATTCATATTATGATATTCCCTACTTTTAAAATTTCCACTCAAGCTTATTCGTCTTTTAATGTCAACCCAAGCTTCACTCTATTCATAGCTCCGAACTTAGTCGACCTGTTCGTTTCCTTACTCCGAAGTCTTCCTACTCCAAAGTTTGCAACATTGTCGCAACACTATCCTTGTTTTGGAATACCCAGGACAAATCGACATGTTTTCCTCTGGATCTTTTCCACTTCTCGAATCAAGTAATTTTGATGAAGGGTCCCATGCACTAGAACCATACTCCTACTACTAACATTTGTTAAATAAATCCTCCGTTCTCCAGTGACAGTGACAGTGACCACGTAGATCCAGATTACAGTCGTAAATAAGTGTGCGTGCAATTTGAATATGCAATACAAACATATTTAGTCCGATTCCTTGACTCAATGACCACGGTACTGGCTTTCTGTTCACAGGTCCCCCAGTTCGATTCCCGGCCGGATCGGGGTTTTACCTATGTATGGTTAATTCCTTTGGCTCTAGAACTGGATGTTTGTGTTCGTCTCACTACACTTCTTTTCTTACACATACCAGCCACCACAGCGAATTCATCCCTCTAGATATAGTTGGTGTCAGGAAGGGCATCCATTCGTAAAACTGGGCCAGATCCCCCACTAAGTGTCGACCTCAATAATTTGGAATGAAGTCCAGGAATGAGACTATGAATATAGTAAGAATCACGTAATATTTAAGGTATAAATGAAAATGTGTAATTTGAAGTGAGTCCCTAAGGATCTCAATATATATTTTCTTTTAGCTTGGAAGTTTTAAACCTTTCCTGTGTATTTCGGAGATGAACCTCTGGCTCCAAACAGAAGACCTCTAACGACTCACTGATTAAGAAGAATTTCGTACTTTGCGGAAAGATACGGCAAGCGTGGTGCGTGAATGAATGGCTTGTTTCTCACGATTAACTTCCTCAGCCGGATTCGAGTCCATTTCAAAACGAATGGTAGTGCATACTCGAAATAGCATTACCCTAAGATCCCTTCTACGGACGACTATGATGTCTGTTCTCCACACACAGGTCTTATATAGAGACGCAGTGAACATCTTCAACCACCTCTCACCCACGCTGCCTCACTGAGCAACTTACTCGATGTCGACGATTGTTGCGCAGTACTTCGATCTCCAGCAGAACTCAACACATGGGGCTATCCAAGGGTTTCCGTCTCGCTGTAACCATTTGGGCGGCAATGGGTTGTGTGGAACCGATTTTACTTCTGTAAAGGTATACGGCACTTCACCTTTCCGATAAGTACGAAGATAATAATGACATGTGAGAATTCCAGGAGTTCGCCTGTCGACAATCTGGATCCTCCTCACCCCCTCCCCATAAGGCAATTGATGCCAAGACTGAAAACATCGATCCCTTAATATCTCACGGAGATTTCTTGTTGTGTTCTAAAGCTGATGTTAGCTTCGAAACCATTTTAGACTTCACAATGAGTGGCCATGGGATGAGCTCTGGATCATGATAACTAAGTCATTTACTAAAGAACTGAGTTTTAGGCGACTTCAGTTTTACCACAGATGAAAAAGTTACACTGACTGACAGAGCAAATGCAACACCAAGAAGGAGTGGCCAGAACTTTATGCCAATTGCAGGGTAGACTGACGTTACTGAGGTATGCTCATGATGTGAAATGCGCCGCTGTGCTGCGCACGTAGCGAACGATAAATGGGACAAGGCGTTGGCGAATGGCCCACTTCGTACCGTGATTTCTCAGCCGACAGTCATTGTAGAACGTGTTGTCGTGTGCCACAGGACACGTGTATAGCTAAGAATGCCAGGCCGCCGTCAACGGAGGCATTTCCAGCAGACAGACGACTTTACGAGGGGTATGGTGATCGGGCTGAGAAGGGCAGGTTGGTCGCTTCGTCAAATCGCAGCCGATACCCATAGGGATGTGTCCACGGTGCAGCGCCTGTGGCGAAAATGGTTGGCGCAGGGACATGTGGCACGTGCGAGGGGTCCAGGCGCAGCCCGAGTGACGTCAGCACGCGAGGATCGGCGCATCCGCCGCCAAGCGGTGGCAGCCCCGCACGCCACGTCAACCGCCATTCTTCAGCATGTGCAAGACACCCTGGCTGTTCCAATATCGACCAGAACAATTTCCCATCGATTGGTTGAAGGAGGCCTGCACTCCCGGCGTCCGCTCAGAAGACTACCATTGACTCCACAGCATAGACGTGCACGCCTGGCATGGTGCCGGGCTAGACCGACTTGGATGGGGGAATGGCGGAACGTCGTGTTCTCCGATGAGTCACGCTTCTGTTCTGTCAGTGATAGTCACCGCAGACGAGTGTGGCGTCGGCGTGGAGAAAGGTCAAATCCGGCAGTAACTGTGGAGCACCCTACCGCTAGACAACGCGGCATCATGGTTTGGGGCGCTATTGCGTATGATTCCACGTCACCTCTAGTGCGTATTCAAGGCACGTTAAATGCCCACCGCTACGTGCAGCATGTGCTGCGGCCGGTGGCACTCCCGTACCTTCAGGGGCTGCCCAATGCTCTGTTTCAGCAGGATAATGCCCGCCCACACACTGCTCGCATCTCCCAACAGGCTCTACGAGGTGTACAGATGCTCCCGTGGCCAGCGTACTCTCCGGATCTCTCACCAATCGAACACGTGTGGGATCTCATTGGACGCCGTTTGCAAACTCTGCCCCAGCCTCGTACGGACGACCAACTGTGGCAAATGGTTGACAGAGAATGGAGAACCATCCCTCAGGACACCATCCGCACTCTTATTGACTCTGTACCTCGACGTGTTTCTGCGTGCATCGCCGCTCGCGGTGGTGCTACATCCTACTGAGTCGATGCCGTGCGCATTGTGTAACCTGCATATCGGTTTGAAATAAACATCAATTATTCGTCCGTGCCGTCTCTGTTTTTTCCCCAACTTTCATCCCTTTCGAACCACTCCTTCTTGGCGTTGCATTTGCTCTGTCAGTCAGTGTATATTTTTCCAAGCAAGTAAAAAACAAGTGAACAATCCAGTATAAAATAGGTTCTCAAAGTGTTATAAGAGTGTACCTCTCACTCAGTCATGGCTAAAAGTTCAATGTAACTCCCACGAAAAATCCCTAAATAGTAGGTTTTAAAAATATTTATTTCATTTATTTATTCCCGACTTACATTTGTGGCGAAGTTAGGGCTCACGCCCCTCTCTTACACTTAACCACTTGATACAATAAAATTTAAAAATGTAAGCATGAAAGTAAGATATAGTAATTCTATAAATAAGTAATACTATGGACAAATACACTAAGACTAGGTTACAAATCAGTACGGCAATTAGTGTGACACTACTACTACTACTACTACTATTCTTTTTCTACCGCTTTTCCCATATCTGTGGGGTCGCGGGTGCGAATTGTGTCGCACATATGTGGATTCGGCACTGTTTTTTACTGCCGGGTGCCCTTCTTGACTCCAACCAAATATGGAGGGATATAATCACTATTGCGTGTTTCTGTGGTGGTTAGTAGTATTGTGTATTGTCTGAATATGACAAGGAGAGTGTAGGGACATACACATAAACACAGTCCCCGAGCCAGAAGAATTAATCAGAAGCGATTAAAATCCCCGACCCGGCCGGGAATCGAACCCGAGACCCCTGAACCGAAGAGTAATACGCTGAAAATTCAGCCAACGAGTCGGTGATAATAATAATAATAATAATAATAATAATAATAATAATAATAATAATAATAATAATAATAATTTGCACTAAGAAAACGATGTTCTGAGACCACAACTGGAGCGGCACGTTCCATCTTTGCCGTTAACTGTAATAATAATAATATAGGTTTTAATTTGGGGCCGATGACCTTCGATGTTAGGCCCCTTAAAACAACAAGCATCATCATCAGGTTTTAATGTTCACTAACTACTTTTACGGCGACACCGGGATGCCTGAATTTTGTCCCACAGAGGACTGGTGTATCTGAGCACCTTCAAATAACACCGGTCTGAATAAAGATCGAAGGCGCGAACTTGGGGTCTTCAGTCTGAACTACTCAGGCATCTATCTTGGATATTCTTGAGACGTAGTAGAGCTTAAGTGAACAGAACTCATGTTACAATAAGTTACTTCAAGTTCTAATGATAAGTATCTCAGACTGTGAACAACTGTCAAAGATCCGAATATAGTTTAAGTTTAGGCTTGTATCCCTTCACGTTTTCTACGCCCATAAAAGAAAAATACTAGGTTGACTCCTTGGCTGTATGGTCAGCGTTGAGCCTTCCGTTCAGAGAGTCCCGGGTTCGATTCTCGGCCGGGTGGGGGATTTTAATCGCGTCTGATTAATTCTTCTGACTCGGGGACTTCAAATTCAGACAACACACCACACCACCAACTACCATAGAAACACGCAATAATATTTACATCCCTCCACGTAGGGTTGCGTCAGAAAGAGCACCCGTCCGTAAAACAGGGCCATGTGCTACGCATTTGTCACCCACGACCGCGCAAGTGTGTGAAAAGTGGTGGAAGAAGAAGAATAAAAGAAAACTACTAGAATAGTACGTAAACTCAGTCAACCCAGGTCAGCTTTCTATATTCCTCTTCTTCCACACCATTTTCTAATTACCTGAGGTCGCCACTTTGTACGTATTTGACCCAGTTCTACGGCCGTATACTATTCCTGTGACTAACCCCACGTGGAGGGCGATGACGGCGAAAAGAAAGATTGTAAGTTTAACAAGCAGAAGAAATCATCTCACTTGTAACTACTGTTTTGATGGGGTGACAGTACCTCATAGAAATCACTGTAAGTAAGTAAGGAAAGAAGGAAAGGTGTTGATTAAGGCAATCACACAAACGGGACTATAAGTAAAGGTTACATATCTCTTCTGATGGTTATGAGGATATTTAGGGGTTGTAGTAAGGATGTAAAGGAGAGGGCGTAAAAATCACTGGTATTGTGTTCTAGAGTATGGGACCCTCGCCAGGATTACTTCATAGAAGAACTGAAAAAGGTCCGACAAAAGAATAGTTATGGAAATATTGCAAACTTTGGGCTGGGAGTTTCGAGCTGTCAGTGGACAGATAGATGGCTTGGAATGTCATTAGTAGATGAATAAGCTTGAGTGGAGATTTTTTGGAAGTAGGAAAGGTAATCAAATGAAGAAGATAAAGTAGGAATTCAAATACTCGGAAGAGGTATTAGGGATTGGAAGGATTTATTAAGGGAGATGTCTGATAAATTCCCAACTACTTTGAAATTATTTAAGAACAGACTAGGTAAACTAAGAGGGAATCTGCCACCTGGGAGATAGCCCCAAATGCAGATGAATGGTGATTGATTAATTCACTATTGCTAGTTTCTGTGATGGTTTATAATATGATGTACTATATGCAACTGAAGGCGTGTCTTAAGAGGAACACAAACACTCAGTCAGCGAGCTACAGGAATTAATCAGTCGCGGGAATTAAACCCAGGACCTGCTGAATCGAAAGTCAACACGTTGATCAGTCAGCTAAGGTGACAGCTTTCAATATTGCAGTCCGAAAATCATTACAATAGAATGTACCAGTATACACAGCACAATTGCACAGAACTGGATTACTCACCCACTGTCAGCCCCAGCGAAACTGTGATCGTGCGCCCAAGTCACTGTGTATAGCCCCTATGGGCAGGGGACAGGAAACAACAGACTGACCCAGTGCGGATGTTCATTATAAGTACAGCAAGATAATATTTTACAGTATAGGGCCGCAAAAGTATAAGTTTAGAACAAATAAAGAGCATATGTATCGCCTAAGACAGTAACAAAAAAAAAAAAAAAAAGAAGATAGGACACATAAGCCTAAACTTAATATTGTCTTCAGGCCTTCTTGGTGATATTCTTTTAAAATCCAGAATTATGTGATTTACTGTCATTAGCAATTAATCCCTCTCTAAAGAACCAGAGAAACAAGGAAATGCCATTTGGTCTTTGTTTCAGTGACAGCGAAATCCTGACATTCACCTCCCCGTGGTAGAGAGGGGGCAACGACTGCATATAAAAATAATATTTTATATGCAGACGGCTAACAAGTGAAGGGACCGATTATCTCCCGGTAAAAGGAGATCCCCTATACCAAGTGCCAACAGTCTCTTTGAGAGTGGATAAGCGGGTATGGGTAAGGGCACTCTATTGTCCTGGGGACAAGAAATTGTTCCCAAAGGCGAAGGAACTAGTTTGGTCAACAGCATTAAGATACAGAAGGCAACGGGAAACCACTGCATTAAAGATCCTGAGAGATATTCCAATAAATTCGCATGGCACGGCTGCAACGTCAAGATGAGAGCTGGCCGTGTGGTTCGTCTACCTCCGTTTGGAGACGACGTCGTAAGAAGAAGCAACTAATCAGAAAGGTCTATTATTCGAGAAATACTTCTTGATTTACACTATTTTTATTATAGAAATAAACTGTTCACAAACGTAAGTTATAGCGACATCAATAGAAGAGGCGAATAAACGAAGCTCTGGATACTTATATTTGGACAAAGATTTGAAAATATCAACACTTGTTGTTAAGTCCTTTCATCTAGTTTTCATGGTAACAGCACGTTGTAAAGTTATATAAGCTCAAAGAGAAGGTCTATCCTCACCATCTTCAGAGACATTTCGTGCTCTAAATGTCATTAAGATCTGTGTCCACAATATTAATCTTTAAGAATGTTCAGAGAGAAACATGCAAAACACCACAAGCGGTCGCCAGGAGGCCAGAGAGGGATGGGGGTTAGCAAGCAAGAGAAATATACAGTGAGACAAAATGTAATCATGAGTCACGTCTTCACTAGGGCTGCTCTAAGTGAACGAAGCTGATGACCTTTCTAACTCAGTCCCATAAAATAAACAGCAACAAAAAAAAATTATTTTCTTGAAAATTTCATATGGTTTATTTCCCATTTGACGACATCCACGAAAGTAAGCGGGGACTTCACTAGACTGCGCTGTTATACAACTCCCGGCTAGTATAGCGTCCTCGATGTTTGAAGAATCAACGGCAACACATTTTTGGCGGGAACTTCTCTTTTTGTTTTTTCTTATAGAACATGTTTTTGACTCACCTGTTGAAATACCGGGTCGAAGCTGGGCGGTTGAGTTCTGCAGGATGACTGAAGTAGAGTGTTGATATCTAGCTGCGCGCTGCGGCAAGACGGATTTAGCATCCTTGGTCACGTGATACAAGCCATGAGCTCGGCTCTTTTTTAAGTGTGAATGGAACGAAACTAAATGTTCGGTGTCGCCCTTGCCCGTTGTTAGGTTTCAATGACCTTGATGGTGCGGGTGGAAAGATGCCCAGGGAACTGAATACTTCAGGATTCGTTCTTGTTCAGGCTGCGACAACATTTGCGTCTTCTCACGCCGATATGGAACAGGAAACAGGGAGGCGGTAATTTCTGAAACTGAATGGCCACTATTCTAGGTGAAAAAATGCCATATATCACTCATTCCCAAACTGTGGTTCGCGACCCCTGGAGGAGCGCCATGATAATCCAAGGGATCCGCAGTAATAATGTAAGTTGTAAGTATTAAAGAGCGAAATGTTATTGTACCGGTACAAACACAATTCATAGATCATTATTCTAAATTTCGGAACATATGTCTTCACCGTATGGAAATATACTGTATGTAATTCTTGGTCGATAAATGGTACAAGTTGGCAGTATTTGTGAAGACCTTGTATCACAACTCCACGTCTCTGATCGACTTTTGGGTCCATGACATCCCCTACACCCTAACATTTCTAGAATGAAAATACTGCCTTTAATGCCTGTCATAACAATGTATCTGTGTGAGCGTACCTTTCTGCTCTAACACAAATGAAAACGAAGTGCAGAAACGGAACTGATATTGAGGGTGATCTTCGGTTCGGGTGACTACGCTTGTAAAATACTTGGTCTTTGGAAAAGAGCACCGTCCATCGCATTGATCCAAAACTGTTTTTTTTTTTTTTGCTAGTTGTTTTACGTCGCACCGACTCAGATAGGTCTTACGGCAACGATGGGACAGGAAAGGGCTAGGAGTGGGAAGGAAGCGGCCGTGGCCTTAATTAAGGTACAGCCCCAGCATTTGCTGGTGTGAAAATGGGAAACCACGGAAAACCATTTTCAGGGCTGCCGACAGTGGGGTTCGAACCTACTATCTTCCGAATACTGGATACTGGCCGCACTTAAGCGACTGCAGCTATCGAGCTCGGTGACCCAACAGTTGTACCAAATGAAATTGCTCAAGTAAGTGTTCAGATCCAGACTGTTGTAAAAATTTGCCAAGTGTCACAATGTTTTACTATTTCTATGCATATATAAAGTATCTTTATGTAAATGAAGTTTCACTTAAATTTTGAGGAAAGTAAATATTAGTCCTAAATTATACGAACAATATGCAACCTGGTAACATTTTAAAAATTCTGTTTTTTTTTTTTTTTTTCTTCATTGAATTCAGTATTATATTCTTTGGGTAGAGGGCCCTTGGACATGGGTGCCACCTGCTCAGGGCACCTCAGACACAAAAAGTTTGGCAAACCCTGCCATTCCTTTCTCAACTAGAACATAATTTCTCACTGTATAATTTTATACACAATGATATATTTTTCAGATCCTGAAATGTCTAGTTCATAATAGAACAGCGGCATTCTTCTCCCTCCTGGCCTTTTCCCACGTTCCTGGGGTAGGCACATTACATGAATTTAGGTCAGTTTTACGGCCGGATGCCTTTCCTGACGCCAGCTCTACGAGGAAGGATGTGTTCACTACTACATATTCCTGTGGTGGTTGGCAGTGAGGTGTGCTGAATGTAAATGAAGACGTGCATTAAGATGAACGCAGATACCAAGCCCTCAAGCTGCGGGAATTAACCAGACGCTGTTAAAATCGCCGACCCGTTGGGAATCGAACTCGGGGCCCTCTGAGCCGAAGGCCACTACACTACTACAAGAACCGGATGGTGGAACAATGCCATTCCCACATTTGAAATGACCGACGAAGTGTTAATTTAGTTCTGAATTTCTGTTTCCACAAATTGCATTTTCTTGTTTATTGTATTGAGTTGTTCTTGTCAAAAATGTAAATTTAGATCAAATTTTGATAACTATTAAGTTGTACTTTACAAATTGTTATTTTTTGTTTTCATGTGTGTACTTTTACAATACGTATGTAATATGTAGGAGTAGAAGCAGGAGCGTAACGTTAGGGCCTGTAGGGCTGGCAATGCAGGCGGGCCCGGGTCTTGAAAGGGCCCCGCACACTCCTTGAAAAAATGTATATATGATAATATATAAATTATATAAAAATCATCATCATCATCATCATCTGTTTACCCTCCAGGTTCGGTTTTTCCCTCGGACTTAGCGAGGGATCCCACCTCTACCGCCTCAAGGGCAGTGTCCTGGAGCTTCAGACTCTTGGTCGGGGGATACAACTGGGGAGTATGACCAGTACCTCGCCCAGGCGGCCTCACCTGCTATGCTGAACAGGGCCCTTGTGGAGGGATGGGAAGATTGGAAGGGATAGGCAAGGAAGAGGGAAGGAAGCGGCCGTGGCCTTAAGTTAGGTACCATCCCGGCATTCGCCTGGAGGAGAAGTGGGAAACCACGGAAAACCACTTCCAGGATGGCTGAGGTGGGAATCGAACCCACCTCTACTCAGTTGACCTCCCGAGGCTGAGTGGACCCCGTTCCAGCCCTCGTACCACTTTTCAAATTTCGTGGCAGAGCCGGGAATCGAACCCGGGCCTCCGAGGGTGGCATAAATTATATAAAATAATATATAATTCTGGTGGATTTTATGACTTGATAAATTAGGTGATTCAAGTAAACACTAGCATTGCGCTTGTCCTGCCCTGCCGTGTAGGGTGCAACGCGTCCGCCTGTCACCCGGTGGCCCCGGGTTCGATTCCCGGGCGGGTCAGGATTTTTTTAATTGTAATGATTAATATCCCTGGCCTGGGGACTGGGTGTTTGTGACGTCCTTAATATTCCTTTCCTTACACACAACATTCCACACTACCTCCATTCCAGTTACACGCAGGTTCATACAATATGGTGCCAGTAGGGGCAAAAGATCCACATGGGTCGACGCCCTGAACAAATAGCATTTTAAAATTTTAAAAAAATAAAAAAGCATTGCCCTTCGCGTAATCACGTGGGTGCGTGATGCAGTATATTAATTTCCTTAGTAATAGCATTTGATGGCATGCCCCATTTACACATGCGGAACATGAGTTCAATTTATTTCTGGAAGGCTTATCATAGACCAATCGTCCCACCCAAACACGTCCTGTAAAAAGCCTGTCAGAGAATGGAGATTGGCATTTTTAATTTAATTTCCTTGTGATGTTATTGATGAGTTGTTGACAACATTTTTAATGTTCCGACCAGGACGACATCAACCTTAAGCTCGCAAGACCTATTAAATACTTTTCTTTGAAATCTTACAATAATGAATAATCCCTTTGTTCTAAATTGACAATATATTGCATTACTTGTTCCTTTATGGCGTACGATGTACTATATGAATTATCTCTTCCTTCGAGAGATAATTCATTGCCTCGTCCCAGAACTGCGCGTCCAATCTCTCGACTAGTTGGTGAATCTCTTCTTGTGGTTGACCGCCACGCTGAGTTGAGGGGCATGGTTGCTCCCTGAAGTACACCAGCTAACCATTACAGATGGAGGTCTGGGTGTTATGTCCATCATAAAATATGAAGGTAATGTACAATGCGTAGCATATAAAAACATGAAGATATGTCCGGAAATGTGAATGTAATGTAGAATGTGCAGTAATTATGTCCGGAAATGTGAACGTAATGTAGAATATGCAGCAAATAAAAAGCACATTAATATTATGTTTATGTCTCATTGTGTAGATATACAATAGCCGTGATCATTATAAGACGTAATAATATCCTTCAGACAAAAACTGGACAGCTTTGGACTGCATAACCACAATATAATTATCCGAGAGGTTTCCTTTCGACTAAATAAATAATTGACATTTTCAGCTAAGTGAAATTAAATAACTTCAAAATACAAAAAATGGCATGTTCAGACAAGATGGTTGAGGCATTTTATCTCTCTCAACACATCTGCGCTTGTGTTAAACCACCTCACTCGGTTTATTCGAACATGTATTTTTCAGAAACACGCAAACGAAGCGAAGTAGTTTGAGCCAAGGAGAGACTTACATGTAGATGACGTCATGAACTCAACAACTTCTCAGAGACTATACATTTTTCTGTGCGCAGGAAGGGGTTGAAAAGAGGGAGATACAGTATTCGGGAGATAGTAGGTTCGAACCCCACTATCGGCAGCCTTGAAGATGGTTTTCCGTGGTTTCCCATTTTCACACCAGCCGAATGCTGGGGCTGTACCTTAACTAAGGCCACGGCCGCTTTCTTCCCACTCCTAGCCCTTTCCTGTCGCATCGTCGCCATAAGACCTATCTGTGTCGGTGCGACGTAAAGCAACTAACTTAGCAAAAAAAAGAGGGAGAATGAAACAATGCTCCTAAAAATAAAAATACCTGAACCATTTTGTCTAAACAGCAGTGTATGTTAGCATACCAGCGGTATTTTATTCCCAACTCGACCACTGTCTGTTGCATGTTGACTTTAACGAGAACCAAGGATCTCAACAGCAACCTTATCCGTTAATTTTTGCATCCATTTTTTCCAATGACCATGACATTCGTTGAATTTTTCTGTTGATTTCATTCAATAGCGTAGCCAGGATCGGCCGACAAGGGGGGGGGAGGGGGGGGGGGTGTAGTTATAGTTACGAAATGATGGCAGAACACAATCAAGATGCTTGTGCATGGTGTGCGCATGCAAGACTTGTGATTATAAGAACACTGATATGTTCATACTGAGTCTGACTGGCTCAAACGGTTGAAGCGCTGGCCTTCTGACCACAACTTGGCAGGTTCGATCCTGGCTCAGTCCGGTGGTATTTGAAGGTGCTCAAATACGTTAATCTCGTGTATTCTAATGATTTACTGGCACGTAAAATAACTCCTGTGACAAAAATTTCGGCACCTCGGCGTCTCCGAAAACCGTAAAAGTACTTAGTGGGACGTAAAGCCAAAAAAACTAAACCCCAAGGCACTACAGCCCTTGAAGGGCCTTGGCCTACCAAGCGACCGCTGCTCAGCCCGAAGGCATGCAGATTGCGAGGTGTCGTGTGATCAGCACGACGAATCCTCTCGGCCGTTATTCTTGGCTTTCTAGACCGGGGCCGCTACCTCACCGTCATATAGCTCCTCAATTCTAATCACGTAGGCCGAGTGGACCTCGAACCAGCCCTCAGGTCCAGGTAAAAATCCCTGACCTTGCCGGAAATCGAACCCAGGGCCTCCGGGTAAGAGGCAGCACGCTACCCCTACACCACGGGGCCGGTAAATCATTGTCCCCAGTGTTACAATTATAAAAAATAAAGATGAAGTTTCTCATTTCAGATAAATGTTATCATTCTGTGACACATACTCCCAAGTGCTGTGGCCGCCTGAACCAAGCTTTATCGCACTGATGAGAGAGAATCATTTCCGCTATTTCAATTCCTCTCGCTGTTACAAAACATGCTCTGGGATAAGAGAAGATTTCCTTTGCTTGGTTAGGAATTACGAAATGAATGTTAAAATGGGAAAAAACAAGTAGTAGGGGAGAAATTCTCCAGCTTCCCATTTTAAAATGAACATTGCTTACCTCAAAGTTTCTCGAAAGTTACTGTACTTCTTTAGCTAATATTGTATTTTTTGTAATATGTATCGAAATGTTTCACATGTCGTGCGAACATAACCAAAGTACTGTCTTTCGTTCTTTTCCAGATCGGCCCATATATGTGAAAATTCCCAAACATTTCCTTTACGATTACATCATTTACCCACTCCCGTCTCCCTTTCTGGACTCTTCTTCTCGCTAACAGAGGTTTATCTAATGCATAGAAATCACACAGTCTTCAGGAGACACCATCATCTCACAAATACACCTAGTAAATAACTCGGCCGAATACGCAGCCAAAGGACGACAAAGTACGCACGATTTCGGACGAACAGATTGCGCACAGATTCGTCCGAACTCGCAGTTCGCAGGTTTCCGCTTCCTGTGGACGAGAAGCCTAAACGACACAAACGACGTACATCTCCTGAAGTAGGATTATAGTTACAACACTCCGCAATACTCATTCTCTTTGTTATAAGCTACAAATAGCCTACAGTACGCGCACGTATGTCGTTCTCTCTGCACTATACCGGTACAAAAATTTATACGGTAGTCAGAAATGGAGTGGAGCATGGAGATTACTCTGGAATTAATTAATGATATAATAGAAAGGCCTTATTTGTGGGATGTCTCATCAAAGGAATATAGAGATAAAGGGAAGAAAGCCGACAGTTTCCAGGAACTCGAAATTATCTATAATTGTTCCCGCGAGTGCATCGAAAAAACTAGCGTCCATCGGCTCCCAGTACGGTACAGTCAAGAATTGTAAAAAGTTCAGAAAAGTCGGGGATGGGAGCAGACGAAGTTTATTGCTTTTGAAGCAATGAGCAGGATGAGGGCAGGAAATGTGCCTAATAAAACTGCATTTCTAAATCATAACAAATACAGTATAGTCAATACGCGACAATCCGCAAGATATCGAGAGACAGCTATTAGAGCTCTCTCTAGCGGATTGACCTGAGAACTACTGATTCTGTCATAAGAGCACGTGTATTTGTGTGTGAAGTTTTTGGTGTTATTTATGCGTTTTCAGTGAGTTGGCATAATTAAATAGTAGCGTGTGTCATTTCTTGATATCTTCTCTCAACATGAGGAGAAAGGTATGTGCTGTGTTTGGCTGCAGTAACTATGAAGTAGAGGAGAATGCGCGGTCTTTCTTCCGTTTCCTTCGTGACAAGAAAATGTAAATATTGTGTTTGCATATATATATTTCCAGTGACAAAGAGATTTTTATAGTACTCCATAATATTCTGACCTGCTCGACCCATATTTCAACTGGCTTAAAATATAAAACGCATATTTTATTGTATAGTGCAGCAGTTAACCTTTAATGCCGGTGTGTTGTTGTATGTGTAATCTGTGGGTTTGATTTAATTCAGGAAAATACATATGCATATGAGTGTGGCTGGTTGTGTTACAAGTTACCCCATTTCGAATGCCGTAATGAGTTGTCAAGCACTGAAAAAATACGGGCGATTTAAGAAATGTACATATTTTGTTGAAACAATATGACGATACAAATTTGTTTTACCCTAATGTAATGGCATTATGGAAAGTATTGCTTATAGGTTAAGTTTGAATGTTTTTGAGGCTAAATTTAAAGATTTTCTTTCTGTTAGTATGCTTCAAGTTAAAAGGAAAATTGTCCAGCTCTTAAATGTAAATTCATTGTATCGTGTGTGTAAGGAATGTTCCGATATTTTTGTTGACAAGTGTTTTAATATGATGATACAAAGCTTTTGAATGTGAAAACAGAAAAACTAGCCGTGAACGTTCAGTTTTATCACTACTGATCTGCATTTAGGGCAGTCGCCCAGGTGGCAGATTCCGTATCTGTTGTTTTCCTAGCCCTCTCTTAAATGATTGCAAAGAAATTGGAAATGTATTGAACATCTCCCTTGGTAAGTTATCCCAATCCCTAACTCCCCTTCCTATAAACGAATATTTGCCCCAATTTGTCCTCTTGAATCCCAACTTTATCTTCATATTGTGATCTTTCCTACTTTTAAAGACACCATCTAAACTTATTCTTCTACTGATGTCCTCCCACGCCATCTCTCCACTGACAGCCCGGAGCAGTCGAGCAGATCGTCTCCTTTCTCCCAAGTCTTCCCAGCCCAAACTTTGCAACATTTTTGTAACGCTACTCTTTTGTCGGAAATCGCCCAGAACAAATCGAGCTGCTTTTCTTTGGATTTTTTCCAGTTCTTGAATCAAGTAATCCTGGTAAGGGTCCCAGGCACAAACCATACTCTAGTTGGGGTCTCACCAGAGACAAATATGCTCTCTCATTTTCATCCTTACTACAACCCCTAAATAATCTCATAACCATGTGCAGAGATCTGTACCCTTTATTTACAATCCCATTTATGTGATTACCCCAATGAAGATCTTTCCTTATATTAATACCTAGGTTTTTACAATGATCCCCAAAGGGAACTTTCACCCTACCAACGCAGTAATTAAAACTGAGAGGACTTTTCCTATTTGTGAAACTCACAACCTGACTTTTACCCCGTTTATCATCATACCATTGCCTACTGTCCATCTCACAACATAATCGAGGACTTTTTGCAGTAGCTCACAATCTTGTAACTTATTTACGGCATTACTCTGTACAGAATAACATCTTCTGCAAACAGCCTTATCTCTTATTCCACTTCTTTACGCAAGAAAATATAAAGGTCTAATAATACTGCCTTGAGGAATTCCCCTCTTAATTTTTACAGGGACAGATAAAGCTTCACCTACTCTAATTATCTGAGTTCTATTTTCTAGAAACAGAGCAACCCATTCAGTCACTCTTTTGTCAAGTCCAGTTGCACTCATTTTTGCCAGTAGTCTCCCATGATCTACCCTATTAAATGCCTTAGATAAGTCAATCGCTATACAATCCAATTGATCTCCTGAATCCAGGATATCTGCTATATCTTGCTGGAATCCTACAAGTTGGGCTTCAGTGAAATAACCTTTCCTAAACCCAAACTGCCTTCTATCAAACCAGTTATTCTTGCAAACATGCCTAATATAATCAGAAAGAATGCTTTCCCAAAGCTTACATACAATGCATGCCAAACTGACTGGCATGTAATTTTCAGCTTTATGTTTATCACCCTTTCCTTTATAAACAGGGGCTACTATAGCAACTCTCCATTCATTTGGCAAAGTTCCTTCATGTAAACAATAATCAAACAAGTACTACAGATATGGTACTATATCTCAACCCATTGCCTTTAGTATATCCCCAGAAATCTTATCAATTCCAGCTGCTTTTCTAGTTTTCAACTTGTGTATCTTATTGTAAATATAATTGCTGTCATAGGTAAATTTTAATACTTTAGTATTAGTCACCTCCTCTATCTGGACATTATCCTTGTAACCAACAATCTTTACATACTGCTGACTGAATACTTCTGGCTTTTGAAGATCTTCGCATACACACTCCCCTTGTTCATTAATGATCCCTGGAATGTCCTTCTTGGAACCTGTTTCTGCCTTAAAGTACCTATACATACTCTTCCATTTTTCACTAAAATTAGTGTGGCCACCAATTATGCTTGCCATCATGTTATCCTTAGCTGACTTCTTTGCTAGATTCAATTTCCTAGGAAGTTCCTTCAATTTCTCCTTACTTCCACGGCCATTTCTAACTCTATTCCTTTCCAACCTGCACCTCCTTCTTAGACTCTTTACTTCCCTGTTATAATATACTGGATCTTTACCATTCCTTATCACCTTTAAAGGTACAAACCTATTTTCACATTCCTCAACAATTACTTTAAACCCATCCCAGAGTCTGTTTACATTTTTATTTACCGTTTTCCACCGACCATAGTTATTAAAAACTCCCTCATGCCTGTTTTATCAGCCATATGGTACCGCCTAACAGTCCTACTTATAAGACCTTCCTCTCTTTCACATTTATTTTTAATTACCACAAAAACAGCTTCGTGATCACTAATACCATCTATTACTTCGGTTTCTCTATAGAGCTCATCTGGCTATACCAGCACTACATCCAGAATATTCTTCCCTCTAGTTGGTTCCATCACTTTCTGAATCAGGTGCCCTTCCCAAATTAACTTATTTGCCATTTGTTGGTCATGCTTCCTGTCGTTCGCATTACCTTCCCAATTGACATTTGGTAAATTGAGATCACCCGCTACGATCACGTTCCTTTCCTTATCGTTTTCCACATAGCTGATTATCTTATCAAATAATTTTGAATCAGCATCTGCGCTACCCTTTCCTGGTCTGCACACTCCAAAGACATCAAGTTGTCTATTATCTTTAGAAATGAGCCTTACCCCTAGAATTTCGTGCTTGTCATCTTTAACTTTTTCATAGCTTACAAATTCTTCTTTCACGAGAATGAATACTCCCCCTCCTACCATTCCTATCCCATCTCTACGATACACCCTCCAGTTCCGTGAGAAAGTTTCTGCATCCATTATATCATTTTTCAGCCATGATTCAACTCCTATTACAATATCTGGTAAGTATATATATATATATATGTGTGTATTAAATTACTTAATTCTACTCCTTTCCTTACAATACTTCTACAGTTGAGCACTAACAGTTTTATGCCATCCCTACTTGATTTCCAGTTCCCTGTTCCCTTAACACCGCTCCCTAGCGCACCCTGTTTCCCTGAATGTACCTCCCTATAACCCTTCCAAATAAATTTCCTAACTTATATGTACCACTGCGGTTTAAGTGAGGGCCATCTGAGCGCAGATCCCTATCTCCTACCCACCCATTAGGATATAGAAATTTCACTCCCAGTTTCCCACATACCCACTCCATAGTCTCATTTAAATCCCCAATCACCCTCCAGTCAGTATCCCTCCTACACAGTATTCCACTGATAACAATCTCCGCTTCCTTAAACTTCATCCGTGCTGCATTTTCCAGATCCCACATATCCCCAACTATGTTGGTACTTATACCTGCTTGTCTTACGTTGTTTGTACCAACGTGAAACACTACCAACTTCTCCTTTCCCTCCTCCTTCTCTTCTACTTTCCTCAACATCTGCCTTAACCTAATTCCTGGATAACACTCTATCCTGGTACCCTTTCCTCCACACACTTTCCCGACATGTCTAACGATAGAATCCCCCATGACCAGAGCCTCAACCCTACCCACCTCATTTGATCCCCTCCCCTCCTGGTCAGTCCTATCTTTCCTGACGACTGCAGAAGCTACTTCCTCCTCCCTTTTCTCCAACCCATGACCCTATTCCACCTGTCTTTTCCTATCCACTACTCCACATTTCCCTTTCCTACCTCTTCCCTTTCTCCTACTTCCAAACTTCTCGGCAACAGTTCCCTGTTCCTCATTTTCCCTCGGTTGTTCTACCTGCAGTGACTCGTACCGATTTCTCATCGACACCTGTCCTGAATTTTGATCCTGAATGCAGCCCTTAGCCTGCAATCTCCTTCCCCTTAAAACATTAGACCACCTGTCTTCCACAATTCCCCCATTTCCTTCCAATCGCTCTATTACACCTACTGTATCCTGTACATTGTTTGGAGGCCTACCGTACTTTCCTTCCTGTCCTCTGAGAGAATCCTAATTATCTCCCTCAAGCTCTCCAACTCCTCCCTCATACTCCTTAATGCCTGGCCACACCCACAGTTCCTACACTCGCATTGCTTAGCCATTTTTTATTAAATAATGAAAAGAAAAGGAAAAATAAGATAACTTATTCTGTGCAAAATAAAATTGAAAGGAAAGAAATATTGTCTAGGTTAGTTTATAAAGAACACACGACAGTAAGTTATTTAATATAGGCTACTACTACACTACAGTACTACTTAGTTGTGCTATTTTTATTCCTACAACACGCTAACACGATGAAAATTGCTGTTAATTACTGGAAACACAGAATAATACACAAGAATTACACAATTCTGAACTGCAGTTAATTCTACCCTAATTACAACAGAATTTTAGTAAGAGAGTTACTACAGATACCACAGAAACGGTACTATACTAAACAAATATTTCACAGTAATAGAATAAACACACTACTTTCTAATAAGATGCTATAATACACTACAATAATTTTAAACTACGTTCAGACTAAGTACAGTCAGGAATTCTAAAGCTAAAAAAGTAATGTATAAATGAAAGATCAAGCATTTTCCACAGCAATCCATTTCACATCGTGATTATATGTCTAATTTCAGTCTTTACATAATAACCTATTAAATAATCCTTCATTCATTTATCCAAAATTGCTTTAGCAACTTTGAAGTTAATATCTTAGTAACACTTTCTTTCTAGACGTAATTTATTTATCCATTTCCGTATATACATTTCCATTGATATTTGAATTTAACGCGAATTTTCAGGTCAAGCCACTAGGAGCGCCACTTGCGACTTGTCTCCCATTTTAACAAGGCTAAATCCGGAAGTGTCGGGTATTGTCTCTATTGTATTTGATCATAACAAGAAGCAACAGTGGGAATAACAAAGGCCGAATACTCTTCATCTTTTTTCTTTTTGCTAGTGACTTGACGTCGCGTCGACACAGTTAGGTCTTATGGCGACGACAGGATAGGAAAGGTCGAGGATTTGGAAGGAAGCAACCTTGGTCTTTATTAAGGTACAGCCCCAGCATTTGCCTGGCGTGAAAATGGCAAACTACGAAAAACCTTCTTCAGGGCTCCCGACAGTGCGATTCGTACCCACTATCTCCCGGATGCAAGCTCACATCCGCGTGCCCCTAACCGCATGGCCAACTCGCCCGGTAATCCTCTTCATCTGAGTCCATTGTTCTTGTTTGAAAATACTAGACACCACCTAAAAGTATTACCACAAACTGATATAATGAACTACCTGTACATATAGGGTGATTAATTTAAAAGTTCAGAGCGGAGTGCCGAGGATTAGGCGCGCTGGGAAGCGGAGACAGCGAGCGCAGTGCCCGCAATGACAAGCAGATGTAGTCGGCTCAAAGAAGCGGCATGATTACGCCTATAGAAACTAAACGAAACTGAATTCACCGGCTACATAAATGCTCTGGACAAATAAGTAAATGAATAAACAAATAAATAAATCTACTACGAAATTAAACTGAACTTACCAGTAATAAATAAATAAACAAATAAATAAATCAATCGACTAGGAAATTAAACTGAACTCAACAGTATTTACAGACTATGCTGAAAGTGATCTCCTTCAGCTGCAATGCAAGCTTCACATCTTGTAATGAGATTTCGAAACACACTTTGTAGTTCATGGAAACCGATAGAACGCACTATGTTCCTAATTTCAAATTTAATTCTTCTGCGGTTCGAGGAGTATTCCTGTAAACTTTTCCTTTAAGATTTCTCCATAGATAAAATCTCATGTGCTTAAATCAGGCGAACAAGGGGCCCATAAGCCTTTACTGATGATCTGATCATCATCGAACACTTCCCGTAACCGTCGCATAGAGCTATGCGCCATATGGGCCGATGCACTATCCTGCTGGAAATAGCCGTACCTTTTCTCTTCTTCAGTCAGTTCAGCAAGAAAATGGCTCCAGAGTGTTGTGAATATAACAGTCAGAAGTAATCGTGCCCTGAAAAAATATAGGACCCATAATTTGTCGGGCACTGATAGCGCACCGCACACCGACCTTCACATCATGCAGAGGTCTCAGCTGTAAAATGTACGGGTTGTCTGTATCCCAGATTCTATTGTTCTGTGAATTGACATATCCACTCAAATGAATCCAGGCTTCGTCGCTCATAAAAAAAGTTCGAATCCACAATCCCGTCGTGGACACTATTCATTAGTTTTGCATTGAAATCTGTAGGCAGTATGTTATGGACTGAATGAGTCCGATAAGATCGTAAATGTAACAATTTTGTTGCATTACGTGCTGAAGAAGGTGAAATACCACTTTCCTGAGCTACTCTCCGAACTGACTTATGTGGACTGGCCTGGAGTCTTACCTGTATATCTTCTAACCTCTCCCGTGTGAGAGCTGTTCTCCTTCGCTCCTTTTTTTTTTTTTTTTCTTACGGAATCAGTACTACGCCACTTGTAAATGAGCTGATGCACGTAACGTTTTGATGGTACTGTCCCACTGGGAAATTGTCTACGGAATTTTCGAAGGCACCTTTTAACTGGTTTCTTCTTCTTGTGCAAATACTCTCGACCAAAAATATTATTTACTCCATAGTGTATTTAACCATCGTGATAATAACTAGACCTCGGATTTGAAGGCAAATGCCTATTTCGTTCCTTACGATATAACATGATTTTTAAAATATGTTGACGTTTCATGATAAATCCCTTACATTAATAGAGATTTATGGTGCCTAAAAATGCCTATTTTCTACATTTAAAATAAAATTCAACTTCTGTAATTTTTACAGTCACACAATGGACATTCCTGGAATGAGCAGAACAGCAGAGGGTGGTTTTTGTTTAACAGAAATGTGCTCTTTCCAGACAACTGTCACCAAAGGAATGCTGAGTGAAGGTTGTAGGGTGTAGGTGGAGGAATAGCTCAGAAGAACAACGAGCAGGTAGTAAAGGACGTACAGTGTCGAGTGGCGGGGTGAGTGGGAGGATTATCTAGGAAGAACAAGGAGCAGGTAGTAAGAAGAGACATACTGTGGCAAGTCACCAGTGAAAGAACGTCTGTTTAAGTGAATATAGTTCATCATGCCTAAAACGAAATCATCTAAGAGTGCGCTTATACAACACTGGCTTGTACAATTTCCAGGGATGACTTTTGATGGCAAGATTATTTTCTGCCAGTACTGCAATAAACAGGTATGTGCATATATCTTAAATTTCATATTAATCTAAAACTGTTTTCATATTGGCTCGTCTAATTAATTGTAGAGACCTAGTCCAGGTGACCTGGGTACGATTTCCAGTACCGGCAGTAATTTAGAAATCTATGAGGTCTGGAACGGTGTTGACCCAGCATCGTGAGGACAAATAAGAAGCTACAGTGGGCAGGAGTCACGGAGGCAAGACAATACGGCTGACGGATGTATCGTGCTGACCACACGCCACCCAATATCTGCAGGCCATGAGCTGGGCAGCAACCGTTATTGAAAGCCAAGGCCCTTCGTGGACTGTAGTGTTCTAGTTCGTACTTAACTTTAGAGCAATAATGGCTTAATTTAAATAGTTCAAAATTACAAATTTTATTCAATAGCTCACCTTTTCTATTCCTCATCTTAGTCTCCAATTGGCATCACTTTATTGTGTTTTAGATTTCACATGAGAAAAAATGCCACCTTCAGCAGCATGCAAATACTGCCAGTCACAAAGCGAAAGCAGCCATGAAAAGTAACATTAGACAGACTCTGCTCACACAACTATATCTCCTACAACCCATAATGGTTTCTATGCTGATATGTGTATAGTAGTGATGGGCAACGCTCTCGCTCGAGACTGACGTCGCAGATCTCGAGACTCTCGCGAGAATCCCGAGATCGATCCTCCTGTAGCGCAAGCTGTGCGACGTACCGGTAACTACGACTGTAAACTTGATACCGGTAGTATATCATTGGCAGTTATTGAGTGAAATAACGTTCTCTTATGAAAACGTGTGAGCCAATACATTTTGTTACAAGCCTGGAAAAGTACAGCATGTTCAACTATGAACCCCTTAATACTATTAACTAAAGTGGAAACAGAATGTCAGTATCTTAAACTGTTCACGAGTTATGGTCAGGTGGAGGTTTTAGCTGAATAACTGGTATAATTTGTTAATAATTGTTATTACGATGTAAACCTACCTGGATGCCACACAATCGTTGTCGGCAGGGTAGTTTCTTGTGATTTAGACCGGGCCGGAGGTGTTCTGTGACGATTCCTCTTCATTTATATTATGCGTTTGTAAGTGCCGGATCATCCTAGAAGTATTTTTGCCGATGTATTTTACTTCTTTTGAATAAGCAACACAGTGGGCTGTGGTATGTGACATCTCTTAAAAATAACCGACATCCACGACTTACGTTGCTTTTCGGACATCGTCTTCAAGTTGTCGCGTACAATTCGACACAGTTCACATTCCACCGTCATATATCGAAGTACCTACCTAATTATGACGCGAATACTCTATAGTAATTTAGATTGCACATTCCACTCATGCGTAATGGTGGTTGCATATGCAGCAAGGCGCATCTTGCCTCGTCTCGAGTACGAATAATGCACGCCTCTAGTATCCTGTTACGTGTACCTACAGTAGCCGTCAAGTTCTGTATTTAAACCACTCATTCGTGTACCTACCAGTGCATACAATGCCCGAATGCGTATCCTTTATAATTATGTTATACTGCGTCAAAATTGACCTCCGTATAAATGAACGCACTACTCGCTTGTTGACACGTATTTACGAAAATGAGAAGGCCCGTGGTTGGCTATTCGCATATTCGGAACAAACAACATTCAGCTCCGACTACCTGTAGGCCTACGACACGCTGCTCGCCGCACATTTAGAGGACAACGCTCTCGAGATTTCTCGAAAATTTTTCGCGAGAAATAATGCCTGCGCTAGTCTCGAGAAATCCCGAGAAATCTCGAGACCTCGTCTCAGACTGCCCATCATTAGTGTATAGAGCCCTAGTTGCAGCAAATATCCCCTGGAATGCTGTGCATAATCCGGTTTTCAGATATATTTTTTTTACAGAAATACACCAAGCAGCACATCCCATCAGCATCTACATTAAAGAAAAACTACTTAGATATGTGTTACAGTGAGGTCATTTTGTCAATCAGGGAGGATATTGGGGAGTCTTGCAAATGGTTGTGTGTGGACGAAACCACCGACCCTGTGGGCAGGTACATTGCTAACCTTGTGGTAGGAAAACTGGAACCCAATCATGCATCTACCGCTCACCTTCTTTGCTCTAAACAGCTTGAGAAAGTCAATAGTCAAAGCATTGCATACTTCATCAACAAGGGGTTGCAACTGTTGTATCCTGGGAGTGTTGATGATTCTAAAGCCCCTCTCCTTGTCTCCGATGCTGTTTCCTACATTATTGCTACTGCACCTCTCCTCAAAACTTTATATCCTACTTTTTCATGTTACTTACATGGCCCATACCTTACATAGACTCGCAGAAACAGTTAGGGCCGAGTTTTCTGCAGTAAATACTCTCATGTCAACAATGAAGAAGGTGTTCTGTAAGGCTCCATTAAGAATAGCCATCTTTCGAAAGAAACTTCCCTCTATTCCCCTTCCACTACAGTCAATCATCACCCGTTGGGGTTCCTGGATGGAAGCTGCCCTATATTATGCAGAACATCTTGAGGAAATCACGACTGTGATAGAATATTTGCCTTTAACGGACAACTCTGCATGTGTGTCGCCTGTCAAAGAGCTGTTAAATGATTGTTCCAGTGTTCAGAGAGACATTGCGTATATTCAGACAAATTTTTCATTTCTTCCAGTCACCATTACAAAAATGGAGGGAAAAGGAAACAGTCTCAAACAGCAATTTTCTGTAATTGAGGAAGCTGAGAATAACATACAAAGTGCTAGGGGCAAGGTAGGGGATACATTAAGAGACATGTGGTCTAGTGTACTGCAGAAGAACCCAGGTTATTCAGTGCTGGAAAGGGTTCATCAGGTAATGGATGGGGAAAAGGTAGACTTACCAAGTTAAATTGAATTGAAAAATGTAGGTAAATTTTCCTATGCCCCTCTAACGTCTGTGAGTGTGTGGCGCCCTTTTTCTGCTTTCAAAATGATTTTAACAGACAAAAGACAACCTATGGAAAATTTGGAGAAGATTATTGTTATGTACTGTAAAGCAAACTACGAATGAAAGTACTGTAGGAATGTTCCTCACAAATAATAAACACATACTCCATTCGCGGGGATTCTCTATTGCGGAGCCCCTTTCCAGTCAGTGCAGCATATTGTTCAGGATGGTGGTGGTGATTATTGTTTTAAGAGGAAGTACAACTAGGCAACCATCCTCACATTGTAGAGGAGTGCCCTCTGAGGAAGTATGGTGGACCTACCCAAGATGTCATCAGTGCTACACCCCCCCCCCCTTTTCTTAGAATGGCTACAGCAACTGGACACTGATTTGTAAATGTGAACGCTACCAACATTCTTGTCCTTGTATATAGTGTTAAATTTTCTTTTTCTTTTGTATACTTGCCATACGATAAATAAATAAATAAACTGCATCCTCTACAGCTTCAATGAAACTTTTTCCAGATCAATGGACAACTTGAACCTCCAATTCAAACACAGCAGATTTCTTTTTATAGGGGTATCTGAAAGACAAGGTTACAGTCCCAAGATCAACAGCAATGCAGTACTTCATACCACAATAATGGACGAATTCCTGTGAACGTGTCAAAGGATTTTTGTTAATGTGAAGGTAAGTCGATAAGCGTGTATAGACCACGACAAACACATGGTAGACTATGAAATGTAGCACTAACACAATTCCTGTGATTATTATACACTGTAGTTTTCAATAAATGTAGTAAATGTTTAATTTTTTAAATCGTATATACAGTAAAATACCAGTATAACAAAATTTGGGGGACCTCAAAAATTAATTTGTTATGAAGGAATTTTGTTGTACTGAAATGAAGTCAATTCTTAAGAACTCTCATAGTATTGCTAAACCTGTTGAAGAACCTACGTGATTTCTTTATGAATTTATGAATTTACACGTAAAAAACCTTCATACTGTACTTATTCAATGAGAGGAAAATTAGGATACATATATCTACACGAAGTAATGATATAAAGCACAGGTACTTGCAAGAAGTTTTAATAATAATAGAATTTAATGCAGCCAATCGCTAAGAAATAAATACAATATCGTACATTGCTCATTCACTATAAAATGAGGTCAACGACGTTGTTCTTTCCGTACACTCTCGAATATGGTACCGATCGCATTGTTTCTTGCACAATTTGCAAGTACAGTCATTAGTAGGGTAGTGATGTCTTGTCGCATATTTTGTGATGGAATCCGTGCATAGCGAATAGCGTCATGTCACAGGTCGTAATTTGGACGTTGTCAATCATAGCATCCGTGGTGTAAAACGTGCTCCATATTTCTTTCTTCTTGTCGTGTAGTTCCTTTAACGCACTCTGATACACAGGTATTGAATATAATGGCATCCATTCTCGAAGATCATCTATACAGAGAACCTTTGTCTCGCCAGCTCATATACCAACCGTGAGGGGGAAAATTTAGATACGCTCAGTACTCTTTTGAGATAAATTGCCTTGATCTTTTCCAATTCCAGAAGATTGCTCTTAGAAAGATGGTCCCATATTAGATGTAATTCGTAACTCACAATAGGCGAGATCTTCACTCTGAATACTTTATCGCTGTATCCACTGGGAGGTTCTTTATGCGTAAGATGTCGTGCATTGCTATTGCCGCAGTTGTGACCTTGTCCTTGTGAATGTAGTTCCTGTAGACTGTAGCATCATTCCGAGGTATTTAAAGGATGCGACCGTCGTTAATCTTTCGTTCTTATAATAAATGGTATCATGCGATGCATTTCTTCCCCCTCGTCTGAATGTCGTAACTACTGTCTTATTTGCATTCAGCTGTAGGTCGTTTCTGCTGGCCCATTCTACTAATCTATTGAAGGCTGCTTGCAGATCTGCACGAGATGATAAATTAATTGCCATGTCATCCGCGTAAACATATATTTTTCATTACTGGAACTTACTGTTGTTATTGCGCCCACGGTCGCTATGTTAAACAGGATTGGACTCAATGGGTCCACCTGAAGCACTCCAGTCGTTTGTTCTATTGAAATAGATTTTGTCAGATTGTCCTCAATCTGTACCGTACGTAATTTTCTGCGAGTATGTTTCGTATCAGAACTAAGAGAGGTGTCATCACTTTCCAAGACATGCTCCGGTCTCTCCAACAGTAACATTCTCTTGACTGAGTCAAAGAACTCTGAAAAGTCTATGAAAGCTACATGTAATTTTCCTTTTGGGTTTCTAGTCATTTTCTGTATGTCATCTTGTAGACACTTAACTGCTTGTAGAGTAGATCTTCCCTTGCGAAACCCAAATTGCTCCTCAGGCATTTTACAGTCCACGAGGTCAGTCAATCTATTTATGATAAGCTTTGTCAGTATCCTGAACGGAATGCATTCTATAGCGATACCCCGATAAGCATCTCAAATTTTACCCTGTACGGGTACATTATCTCCTCAGCTTTATTATTTTTAAAAGTCTGATTTTCTTCTGAACACTCCCAGACACTCCCTCATTAAGAGGCACATCTTGTTCTTCCACCTCATCATCACACGGATTCCTATCACTTCTTCAGTGATTTCCTTCTCCACTAACACATCACAGTCCACGTTGACATACTCTGCAAGATTTGCACTTGTTGGCACATCCAAATTTTCACACAAATGCTTCCAGTTCTCCTCCAACTCTTCACTTTCTACAATGTCTTCTCCATAACCTACTCCAGCTTTCCTAAAGCAGTTCTTGATTATCTCTTCTTTCAATGATCTCCATGCAGCACTAATATCTGCATTGCTTCCAATAAGTTGACATTAATGTGTCTCTTCCTCTCTGAGGCAGTGTTGTATGGCATACGCCGGACCACACGAGCTCGGTTATGCTGCTTCGCCACGTTAACTATCTCCTGATCCAGTGGCTGCAGAACTGAGATAGTATTTGGAGGCAAAAATTAAACTTACAATGCTCCAAGTGGCGAGGTACGAAATTGTCTGACGAGAAGAATTCTCCTCTTTTCGGCCTTTATCAGACGTTCCAGGCACAACCACCACTCTTCAAAAATCGTCATCCATGCCTTGCTGTGCTTATATTCACGGGGCAATGGTGTAGTTCCTTGAAGCACCTTGGCTTCCCAAACTTCCCAATTATGAGAGGTTTCAGGCTCAGTTCTTTAGAGCTTCTGCCCACAAAACATTTATTTCTAGTGATGGGCAGTCTGAGACGAGATCTCGAGATTTCCCGAGACTAGCGCAGGCACTATTTCTCACGAGAAATTACGAGAGCGTTGTCCTCGCGTTGTCGTAGGCCTACAAGTAGAGCTAGACGGAGCTGAATGTTGTTGCGCCGAGTATGCGAACAGCAGATATGCCAACTTTCAAAAGTAAAAAAATCAGGAGAAATTTGGCAGCGAATCACGATGCATTTCGACACATCACTGATGGCAGAACATTTACTAATTCATTATAATTCAATACATTAACAATTCCATTTGGCCCACATATATATATTTCATCATTTATATGTGAATACTGGACATACCTGAAGTGTAGGAACATGTGACACCTCATCCTTCACCATGGTGTTCGCATTATGACTGTTGTTTAACACACCCATAGCTGACTTAGCCCTCTTCAGAAACTAGGAACTAAATTTTTGCTCAAAGCACTTGCCTTGGTGAACTGATTTCAAGGTTAAAAGTTTCACCAAAGTTTGTTCAGACAGCAAGGAACTGAACTGTTTTTGTCGTTGTGACTCTGCTAAAAATCCTTTCACATTCTGCATTACTATGTGGAATTGATAAAATAGCAATCATCACCTTAGAAAGCGTCATATTTAAGTACACTACCAACTGATTTCATCTGACATACCAATGTCCCTTGAACATCAATTCTTCCTTTTGCCAGGTCTGTTTCATCGAGTTGAAACAGGTAAGAGTGCAGAATATCAGTTTCTCTAAGTGTACCATTTCACTAATCAGAATGTTTGGGAACTTGATAATGAAAAATATAAGGCTAGAAAATGATGCCTTACTTATAGCAGAAATATTTGCAACTTCTGCATTTATTAAAACCTCATCTTTGAATGGAAATTTGTATACCATGTAGTCACATAATGAATACTTTTCTAACAGACTTCAAAGTGTTCACTAAAACAAACGCCAGAGTTCCCTATCATCCTTTTGATTTGCTGGAGTATGATAATCTACATCAAGGAGAGAAGAGTAGCTTTTAATAACGGGTGGTTTCACAAACCTTGCCATTACATTCTTCAATAGTTCCTCCAAAACTGACCTCAATAAGAGGATCTGCGGCATACTTGACTGAAGATCTATGTTTGGATTCTCAAAGATATCCATAAAGCTTGAGAGAAAAGGTAAAAAGATTTATGTACATTTGATGAAAGGAACACGAACAGTCGTTCCTCATGTGACAATGCATGCCATCAGTATTCATTTTTTTAGTGAAACTGATGACTGGGTTTTCCTTTTAACTGAGGAGTGTGGTGAAATGTTATGACAATGCTTCACCTTTTTAGACAAACAAGACACATCTGCACTTAAACTGTGCTTAGGAATTTTGTAAGTCTTGAAAGTTCCCATATGAGAATCTTTACTCTGCTCCTGAATGAAGTAACCAAAGGGACCCACCGCAGCAAACTCCAATCTATACACCTACTTAGTGATAACTATCGAGTAAGCACATGCTTCAGAATTTTCCTGATCTCTGTGTTGTGTAAAGTATGAAATTCCCTGAACTTATCTTTCCTCTTTGTACTCCTTTACAGATAATAAAATATATCAATTACAAGTTCATTAACATTTACGGACAAGCACACCACACCATTATCTGTAGCAAGGTTAATTAGGTGACAAGAGCAGCCCAAGATGATTATGTTACGACTTACCCGCTTCAAACATCCTGCTACACCATTCTTAAATCCTATCATTACTGGAGCATTATCAGCACCAAGAGCTAGACAGTTGGAAAATTTTTTTTATTGAACATCTCCCTTGGTAAGTTATTCCAATCCCTAACTCCCCATCCTATAATTGAATATTTGCCCCAGTTTGTCCTCTTGAATTCCAACTTTATCTTCATATTGTGATCTTTCCTACTTTTATAAACGCCATTTAAACTTATTCGTCTACTAATGTCATTCCACGCCAACTCTCCGCTGACAGCCCGGAACATACCACTTACATGTAATAAATATCATTTTTGGTCCGTATTGATGATATTTGATTGAAATAACTTAATGTTATTATTTCAATCACATACCACTTAGTCGAGCAGCTCTTCTTTCTCTCAGTCCTTCCCAATCCAAACATTGCAACATTTTTGTAACGCTACTCTTTTGTCGGAAATCACTCGGAACAAATCGAGCTGCTTTTCTTTGGATTTTTTCCAGTTCTTGAATCAGGTAATCCTGGTGAGGGTCCCATACACTGGAACCATACTCTAGTTGGGGTCTTACCAGAGACTTATATGCACTCTCCTTTACATCCTTACTACAACCCCTAAACACCCTCATAACCATGTGCAGAGATTGGTACCCTTTATTTACAATCCCATTTATGTGATTACCCCAATGAAGATCTTTCCTTATATTAACACCTAGATACTTGCAATGATCTCCAAAAGGAACTTTCACCCCATCAACGCAGTAATTAAAACTGAGAGGACTTTTCCTATTTGTGAAACTCACAACCTGACTTTTAACCCCGTTTATCAACATACCATTGCCTGCTGTCCATCTCACAACATTTGAGGTCACATTGCAGTTGCTCACGATCTTTTAACTTATTTATCACTCTATAGAGAATAACATCATCCGCAAAAAGCCTTACCTCCGATTCCAGTCCTTTACTCATATCATTTATATATATAAGAAAACAAAGTTCCGATAACACTGCCCTGAGGAACTCCCCTCTCAACTATTACAGGGTCAGACAAAGCTCCACCCACTCTAACTCTCTGAGATCTATTTTCTAGAAATATAGCAACCCATTCAGTCACTCTTTTGTCTAGTCCAATTGCACTCATTTTTGCCAGTAGTCGCCCATGATCTACCCTATCAAATGCTTTAGACAGGTCAATCGCGATACAGTCCATTTGACCTCCAGAATCCAAGATATCTGCTATATCTTGCTGGAATCCTGTAAGTTGAGCTTCAGTGGAATAACCTTTCCTAAAACCGAATTGCCTTCTATCGAACCAGTTATTAATTTCACAAACATGTCTAATATAATCAGAAAGAATGCCTTCCCAAAGCTTGCATACAATGCGTGACAAACTTACTGGCCCGTAATTCTCAGCTTTACTCTTTCCTTTATACACAGAGGCTACTCTAGAAACTCTCCATTCATTTGGTATACCTCCTTCAACCAAACAATAATCAAATAAGTACTTCAGATATGGTACTATATCCCAACCCATTGTCTTTAGTATATCCCCAGAAATCTGATCAATTCCAGTCGCTTTTCTAGTTTTCAACTTTTGTATCTTATTGTAAATGTCATTGTTATATATAAATTTTATTACTTCTTTGGCCTTAGTCTCCTCCTCTACCTGGACATTATCCTTGTAACCAACAACCTTTACACACTGCCGACTGAATACTTCTGCCTTTTGAAGATCCTCACATACACACTCCCCTTGTTCATTAATTATTCCTGGAATGTCCTTCTTGGAACCTGTTTCTGCCTTAAAATACCTATACATACCCTTCCACTTTTCACTAAAATTTGTATGACTGCCAATTATGCTTGCCATCATGTTATTCTTAGCTGCCTTCTTTGCTAGATTCAATTTTCTAGTAAGTTCCTTCAATTTCTCCTTACTTCGACAGCCATTTCTTTCCAATCTGCACCTCCTTCTTAGTCTCTTTATTTCTCTATTATAATAAGGTGGGTCTTTACCATTCCTTATCACCCTTAAAGGTACAAACCTGTTTTCGCATTCCTCAACAATTTCTTTAAACCCATCCCAGAGTCTGTTTACATTTTTATTTACCGTTTTCCACCGATCATAGTTACTTTTTAGAAACTGCCTCATGCCTGCTTTATCAGCCATATGGTACTGCCTAACAGTCCTACTTTTAAGACCTTCCTTTCTATCACATTTATTTTTAACTACCATAAAAACAGCTTCATGATCACTAATACCATCTATTACTTCAGTTTCCCTATAGAGCTCATCTGGTTTTATTAGCACGACATCCAGGATATTTTTCCCTCTGGTTGGTTCCATCACTTTCTGAATCAGCTGTCCTTCCCATATTAACTTATTTGCCATTTGTTGGTCATGCTTCCTGTCGTTCGCATTTCCTTCCCAATTTACATCTGGCAAATTCAGATCTCCCGCTACAATCACATTTCTTTCCACGTCGTTTCCCACATAGCCGACTATCCTATCAAATAATTCCGAATCCGCATCAGTGCTACCCTTTCCTGATCTGTACACTCCAAATATATCAAGTTGCCTATTATCTTTAGAAATGAGCCTTACACCTAGAATTTCATGTCTCATCTTTAACTTTTTCGTAGCTTACAAATTTTTCTTTCACCAGAATGAACACTCCTCCTCCCACCATTCCTATCCTATCTCTACGATACACACTCCAGTGCTGTGAAAAAATTTCTGCATCCATTATATCATTTCTCAGCCATGATTCAACTCCTATTACAATATCTGGTAAATATATATCTATTAAATTACTTAATTCTATTCCTTTCTTTACAATACTTCTACAGTTCAACACTAACAATTTTATGTCATCCCTTGGAATGCAGAATTCCCGAAAAGTTGAGAGCAAGAGATTGACAATGTTCGTTCAAGTAGCACCCCCTTCTAAATTAGGCACAGAGTAGACAACTCTGAATTTCATTGAGTTCAGGCCTAAAAAAATGTTGCAACAATAGGACATAATTTCAAATTGCTCTTATTGTTACCATCAGTAGCAACAGAAAATGCATTCACCTGCAAATGTGATACAATTTTCGCCCTTTCTTCCATGCACATTTCCGTAATGATAGCCGGTTTTAGTTCTAGCACACCCATATCGTATAGCGATTTCCGTATCAGGAAACATTTTGCAAAACCAAGGTCCCGCGTGATTGGCACAATTTACAGGCAGGATATGTTCTATGATAAATTACTTATATAACGCCTCGGCATTCATCACAGGATTTACATTTTAGTTTTTACATGAAAATTGAAGTTTCTGGTTTCTTTCTACACACTGGACACTCCCCTTGTGTATTTACTCTTTCTTGCTATTTGTTTTACGTCGCACTGGCACAGATAGGTCTTATGGCGACAATGGGATAGGAAAGGCCTAGGAATGGGAAAGAAGTGGCCATGGCCTTAAGGTACAGCCCCAGCATTTACCTGGTGTGAAAATGGGAAACTACGGAAATAACATCTTCAGGGCTGTCGACAATGGGATTCGAACCCACTATCTCCCGGATGCAAGCTCACAGCTGCACGCTAGTAACCGCACGGCCAACTCACCCAATTGTATTTTCTTTTGCATACGCTTCAGTATATCGCACCTCCCACCATGCGCAACTGAAAAATCACACCTATATATAGTACAGAGTGTGAATGTTGGTCCCTTCCTGGATTCACTCAAACATGGAAACTATTCCCTATAAGCACTTTTAAACATGGCATCAAATTTCTGTTTGACATTTTGCCAAAACAAATATTAAGACAACACAAGCATTTCTGCAGGTCCTGGCCCGGGTAGACTACTATGGCGTGCTACTTCTGAGGTTAGGTTACACGCTTGACTCGCTTGCAAAGAGAATGACTGCATCAAAGAGGACTGTATTATAGTCCAAAGAGAAGAAGATGACTAACCATCGTGCCCTGTACTGCCATCTGGTATCATTAACAGAACTACTATCCACCAGCCATATATCGATAGGACAAGGAAATTCACGGGAGTTTAAAATAATATGAAAATTACAGATACTGCTCTGAAAATAGAGAGATCAGTCCCGCCGATTGGGAGAAACAATGAAAAATTGGAGTCTCCCGCTTAAATCAGGAGACTTGGCACGTCTGGAATAGCAAACCACGAACCTTCTCCATTCCGTAAATATGTGCGAACAAGCGACTAGAGCGTTCATTTCTAGCAAGGTCTATTTTTACACAGTACAACAGCGATAAGTACACGAATGAATAGGCTAAATACAGAAACTGATGGCTGCTGTAGGTACACCTACTTGGATACTAAGAGGTGTGCATTATTTGAACTCAAGACTAGTCAAGATGCGCCCTGCTGCATATGCAACCACCATTACACACAAGTGAAATCTGTAATATAACATGCTCGAGTTTGCTCCAATTCTTTAGACACGTAGGCATACATCGTAATCAGACCCCACATCCAATATCATATTATGACCACTGCTTGTGTGTACCGATAAATTGGTGACATAGGAAATAATTCCTTACAATGTTATAGTGTATTCGCATCATATGTACAGTTAACACTACCACTTACAATACTATAGGTTGAACTTTCTACTACCTTAACATTACAACTGATAAAGTGAAGTTAAACCATCACTACTCTACAATAACGACAGAAAATATGACAAGAAATACTACTACTTTAACTTTCTAAATCCAGCATCATTACACACACCCACACACACACACCCTTACGTATTTCCATTAATTAACGCTACGGCTTACAATATGAACTTGCTACTTACTAGCTTAACACTATAAGTGATAAACACAACTACCCAACATAAGTACAATAAGCAATTCCATGGACGGAAAATATTAGAAGAAATACTAGTTTAACATTCTAAATCCAGCAGAAAATAACAAATTCAGTGTCAGTTGTTTACAGCTTTTACTTTTCACTTCATACTAGCACTAGTAATCTTCTGAAACTATTTGATACCGGGGAGGGAATCTATCAAAGACTGCTGCAGGTAATTTATTCCAATCCCTTATGTTCCTTACACTACTGTCAGTGGCCATTGCCACCGGGATATTTCCCACTTGCGATATTTTTGTTAACAATAATTAGATACCTCGATATATGACAGTGCAATGTGTAAGTGTGTCTAGTTGTACAACATGAAGACGATGTCCGAAACGCAACGTAAGTCATGGATGTTGGTTATTTTGAAGAGATGCCCGCTGTTTGTTCACAAGAATATACGTCAGCAGAAATACTTCTGGGATGATCCGACACTTAAGTTATTAACAAATTATACGGGTTATTCAGCTATTAAGTTCACCTGAAATAACTCTAACAGTTTAGGACACTGGCATTCTGTCTTCACTTTTGTTAATGGTATTAAGGAGCTCATAGTTAAACATGCAGTGCTTTCCTAGGCTTTTGACAAAATTTATCGTCACACACGTTTCCATATGAGAACCGCTAATGATAACTATCAAGCTTACACTCGTAGTTACTGGAACGTTGCACAGCTTGCAGCTCATGACAATCTGTCTCAAGAGCGCTGCCCATCACCCCTGCAGAAAGAATTGGAACAAAGTTGGGCATTTGAGATTACACATTCCACTCGTGTAATGGTAGTTGCCTATGTAGCATAGCACATCTTTCCCAGTCTCAAGTTCGAATAATGCACACCTCTAGTATCTACAGTTATTCACAAATTACGCATGGTTAGACAGCTGATGTCCACCCCAAAATGAAGTTTAAAATACCGACACAGTTTTCACTTTCGTTAATGGTATTAAGGGGTTATAGTTGAACATTCAGTACCAGTACTTTTCCAGGCTTTTGAAAAAAATTGTTGGCTCACACGTTTCCACATGAGAACGTTATTTTACGCAATAACTGCTGATTATATACTATCAGTTTACACTCGTTACTGGGAGGTCCCACAGTTCGCGTATAGGAGAATCGGTCTCGAGTCCCGAGGTCTGTGACGTCAGTCTCTAGAGTCTCGAGTGAGAACATCGCTCATCACTACTTCCCTTGAATTCAAGGGTTTCGTTCGACATTAATTTGTAGAATAATGCAGTCTTGTCTGCATTACAAATATCTGCCAGCGAATATTCCTTCAAGGCAGCTGATAGTGTCTCCATCCGCCATGAAGGTGCAACTTCCTTAGGGAGACTGTTTGCTTTACCATTTCTCACTTTGCTGCATCTAGTGTGTTTCATATTTGCTAGAAACACCACAGTATCACTAGCAGGAAGCAGAATCCATGAACACTGGCAATACCTAGTGATGGGCAACGCTCCCGCTCGAGACTGATGTCGCAGATCTCGACACTCTCGCGAGAATCTCGAGACCGATCCTCCTGTAGTGCAAGCTGTGCAACGTACCAGTAACTACAACTGTAAACTTGATAGTATATCATTGGCAGTTGTTGCGTGAAATAACGTTCTGATATGAAAATGTGTAAGCTAATACATTTTGTCAAAAGCCTGGAAAAGTAGGCCTACTGCATGCTCAACTATGAACCCCTTAATACCATTAACGAAAGTGAAAACCGAATGTCAGTATCTTGAACTTTTCACGGCTCATTTGAGGCGGAGATCTTAGCTGAATTACCCTGCATAATTTGTGAATAACTGTAGATAGGATGTACACCTACTTGGATACCAGAGGCGTGCATTATTCGAACTTGAGACGGGGAAGATGTGCTTTGCTACATATGCAACCCCCATTACAAGAGTGGAATGTGTAATCGAAAATGCCCGACTTTGTTCCAATTCTTTCAGCAGGGGTGATGGGCAACGCTCTCGAGACCAATTCTCGTGTGCTGCGAGCTGTGCGACGTCCCAGTAACTACGAGTGTGAGCTTGATAGTTATCAGTTCTCATATGGAAATGTGTGACAATTTTTTTCAAAAGCATAGGAAAGCACTGCATGTTGAACTACGAGCCCCTTAGTACCATTAACGAAAGTGAAGACAGAATGCCAGTATCTTACACGAGTTATGTCAGGTGGACTTAGCTGAATAACCAGTATAATTTGTTAACTGTTATTAGGATGCCTCACATTAGTTGTCGGCAGGGTAGCTTCTTGCGACGCAGACCGCGCCGGAGATGTTTTGCGATTATTCCTCTTCATTTATATTGTGTTTTTAAGTGTCGGACCATCCCAGAAGTATTTCTGCCGACGTATTTTACTTCTTTTGAATAAACAACACAGCGGGCTGTGCTATGTGGCACCCCTTCGAAATAGCCAACATCCACAACTTACGTTGCATTTCGGACATAGTCTTCAAGTTGTCGCGTACAACTAGTACAATTTCACATTGTTCCGTCATATATCGAAGTACCAAATTATGATGGGAATACTCTATAACATTGTAAGGAATTATTTCCTTCGTCACCAAAATATCGGTAAACACTAGCAGTGGTCATATGTTATTGAATGTGGGGTCTGATAACTATGTGCACCTATCTGTCGAAAGAATTGGACCGAGCGAGTTGGCCATGCGGTTAGGAGCGCGCGGCTGTGAGCTTGCATCCGGGAGATAGCGGGTTCGAATCCCACTGTCGGCAGCCCTGAAGATGGTTGTCCGTGGTTTCCCATTCTCATACCAGGCAAATGCTGGGGCTGTACCTTAATTAAGGCCACGGCCGCTTCCTTCCAACTCCTAGGCCTTTCCTATCCCATCGTCGCCATAAGAACTATCCATGTCGGTGCGACGTAAAGCAACTAGCAAAAAGAATTGGAGCAAACTGAAGCATTTTAGATTACACATTCCACTCGTGCGTAATAGTGGTTGCATACACAGTAAGGCACATCTTGCCTCGTCTCGAGTTCGAATAATGCTCGCCTCTAGTATCCAAGTACGTGTACGTACAGGAGCCATCAGGTTCTGCACTGTACTGTACCTACCAGTGCATAAAATGCCAGAATGTGTATCCTTTACAGTTGTTATACTGCGTCAAAATTGACCTCGGTAGAAATGAACGCTCTAGTTGCTTTGTTGACACGTATTTACAAAATGGAGAAGGCCCGTGATTGGCGATTCGCATACTCGGCACAAACAACATTCAGCTCCGACTACATGTAGGCCTACGACATGCTCCTCGCCGCACAATGCGGGGTCAATGCTCTCGAAATTTCTCGCGAGAAATAGTGCCTGCGCTAGTCAAGAAATCTTGAGACCTAGTCTCAGACTGCCCATCACTAGCGATACCGACAGTTGGTGAAAAATCATGGCTCATATAACCAATTAGTACACATTAAACGATGTCAATGCCGATGAAACTGCATTGTTTCTTTTAATGCCAAGACCAAACGGACATGATTTTAAAGGAGAGAAGTATAAGCCGGGAAATCCTACAAGGGTTGGGGTCATTGCACTGTGTTGCAATGCACACTGAAGCGCGAGATTTTATCCCCTTGTCATCAGGAAGTTTGATAAGCCAGAACGTTTTAAGGGCATCGGGCGCTTTCCATGTAAGTATAGGGCAAATAAGGTTAACTGCATGCAGAAAGGGGGACAGAATATTTTGTGATGCAGCAAGGTTTGGCATATCTGAATTACGAGTTGACGGTTAATTCGAAGTACGATTTTAGCATCCCAAGAATTCTGAATCAACAAGACTTTACTGTAAAGACTTTCAGTACTGGTACACCAAAACTGAGCAAGACAATCTTCACGTGCTGTTGTGTAGGCGTTTGCTTACATCCCCCAATTTGTAATAAGGTTCTTTCGCCTGTGTGTTGTACAGTGTGTCATCAATAAGGTTCTTCCGTCTGTGTGTTGTACAGTGTCATCTGGTATTATTTGTATAGAGACATGTGCAAAATACCCAGTGATTAAAACAGAATGAATTTCAATTATGTTTAGAAGAAACAGGTACATTTCAATTCGTTATACTGAAAGTTCGAAATTCATTACAATGAAGTAAGTTAAATGGGGAACTGGCGTTCATTACAATGACATTTTACTGTATAAATATAGGGCCATCTTATAAACACCAAAGTATATTTGACTATACATACCATTCACACCTGTTAAATCTGTTTAATCTCTAACAAACTTAATGAAACAATGAAAAATGATGCTACACAGGCAAGTTATTACAAAACTGCAGCAATTTTTTAGTTTAATGTTATCTGTAAATGAAATTTGCACTTTTTTTACCAGTTTAATGCCTCACTAACACATCGATGAAAGGATGGGACACAGCTAGGATTGGAAAAATAGCAGCAGAGGCCTTAAGGTACAGTTCCAGCATCTGCTTAATGTGAAACCATGGAAAATCATCTTTGGGGCTGATAACTAGATTCGAACTACCTCCCAAATGCAAACTCACAGCTGTGCGACCATAACTGCACAACCAACTCCCTCAGTGCCAATAGGAACAACAACAGTTTATTCAAAAGGCAGAAAATAGTTAAGAAAAGAGTTCAGAAATCTAATAAATTCCAGAAAAATAGGTCAAAACCAATAGTATCCAAGAAGCAAAATAATGAAGTTATGGAAATATAAGAGATAAGTCTGAAACCTTGATATTTTACACAGTCCATAGTTGAACATGCAAAGCAAAATCATTACGACAATCTTATAATAAGAATCGAAGTTGTAAGAATAAACCAGAATTAAGCTTTCGTTATAAGTTTATTGGAATATAATATACAATGTCAAAACCAAATCAACGGTACGACTTCTGGTAGCGAGCACGAGCACCTGGGCCACCAAACTTCTTCGGCTCACATCGTCTAGGATCTGCGACGAGCAGAGTTCGGTCATACTGGATCAATATATCTTTAATCTCCTTCTTGGAAGCTTCATCAACATCTGAAATACAAATATAACACAATAAACAGACCTTGTCCAAAAACCAACCTTTTTAATCTGACTTAATACAATGACAAATGTAACTTCCACACGGCTGGATTTTAGTTTTAAAAACTTATGACCCATGTAGTCAGTCATATTCATTGTTCCAAACCAAACTACCTGTACTTCCATCTCAATAGAAGACAGGAATAGGTGCCTGGTTTTTTCTATAGCAAGCCTCCAAATCGTAACTAACCAGGAAGACAGTAGTCACGAAAGGTTGACTTGCACATGAGCTAACCACTGGAAGTGTCAGGATTATCACAATATAAACACAGGAAAACGTTTTGAAATTTAGGGAGACAATATATAGGAATGAATACCTACCACTACAATGAACAAACATACGTACAAAACTGGTTATAGCAACATCCAAGAAATTGTGTTATTACAAACTAGTGGTGTAACAGAGGTGTACGCTATCAGTCGAGCGAAAAGGAAAATATAATATATAACAAAACTACACCTGTGTCGAATGGGAGGCATTTGGGTCTTGAGAGGCTACGCAGAATGGTCCAACCAAAGGGCTACTAAGCTGTCTTATCTTTCCCACTCAAAAGCGCTGTGCTCCGCAGACAATTTGTGTTACATACCACTTGCGCCAGGTAAAAATATTTCTCCTTAACCCCTTAACTGGGGAATAGTTTCCTAACATCAACCAGCCAGTGGGTAATTATTCAGCGCAACGTGCACTTTTGGAATGGACACAGTAGCGAGCGGCAGATGTAAATACAAAAAACAAAAACAAACCCCATGACACCAAAGCCCTTGAAGGGCCTTGGCCTACCAAGCAATCTCTGCTCAGCCCGAAGGCCTGCAGATTACGAGGTGTCGTGTGGTCAGCAAGACGAATCATCTCGGCCATTATTCTTGGCTTTCGAGACCCTGGCCACTATCTTACCGTCAGATAGCTCCTCAATTCTAACCACATAGGCTGAGTGGACCTCGAACCAGCCCTGAGGTCCAAGTAAAAATCCCTGACCTGCCCCAGAATCGAACCCGGGGCCTCCGGGTAGAAGGCAGGCACGCCACCCCTACACCACGGGCCGGCGTAGATGTAAATACTCAACAGAAAAATATATTTTACTTGATTTATTTATACTGAGTGATATAGTAGAAATTCAATAGCATTATGCTATTACAGTTTTCCTTGTAAACCTGTAAATATATACATAGTGTGTTCATACAAAAGTGTTCCTATCATTATTATGATGACATTTTTCAAGTTTTCAGATATGCATCAATACGTTCTACATACTTTCTGGCTCCTAGGTCATTTAGAAATTGCACACAGTGTGTTAAATACGGAATCAAGGGCAAGCACAAAGGGCCACGTCACATTCCTCACAGTAGAAGACAGTTTCCCGTCGCCTATGGTTTGACAGACACACACACACACACACGCACGTTTTCTTGAGCGATTCCTACATCCGGTCGGCGGATTCTCAGATAATTCAACGTCTTTCCTAACCAAGCCATTATTACGTCACATGGAACAGTTACCATCATATACAGACCAATTTACAAAAAAGTTGTCAGAACATGGACAATGGAGTTCGCAGAATAACTGTATCCTAGTAACGACGACGACAACTCGCAAATTTAGTTATTTCAATGTACATATACACAAATTTTTTACGAAGGAATTGGCGTGGACCGTACGAGGCAACACGAGACAGCTATTGGACTGCCGCCTAGGTGTGAACTACCCGACTGGCGTGAGACTGGATAAAAATGAATAGGACAGCAATAATCACATCTAATATGAATGGAATTTCTTTTAAATTACAATAGTAGATGGCAGAAGCTATTAAGAATAGTCGGACGCCTATAGGAAGCTAACCTTACGTAAGAACACATTTAGAAGTGTACCGGGAGGTACAGCCCAACGCCATGCATTTAAATCTAGCGCCTAAAAGAACTCGACTGGTGAAACTGAACCAACTTAAAAATTTACTCAGAAGATGTCACCACTAAAATATGATGTAATTTTGTTATTGTGAAGTTTCCCGAACTGACTGCATTTCTACTTGTTTTGTTCGCCATTTATCAAGAAGTTTGGACATTCTTCCATAGATGTCACTATTAAAAACTATGATCATGTACCCTGGTGCAAAGTGAAAGAACTTTTGATTTAAAGAGGTTTTGTATAAGTTTTTTTTTACTAATTGACGTTCATTTATTTTTGGGTTGGCAATATTTATCTTTTCTTTCCACCAGTTTTGAATCTAACCAATCAATTTCTGTAATTAATTTTCTACCAATCACAGTCTTCTTCGATTTTGAGTGTAACTTTTAAATTAACAAATAAAATTGAGAGGGTGTGGCTGGTTTATTCGTGAAAGATCTCTAACCTTCCATGAGGGTTTATAAACTGCAGCTTTTCACGTTTCTTGGCCAATTGATCGTCATCTTACCGAGTGTGTGTGTCTCAAAGCAGGAGGCGGGCGGCCTCTTCGTCAGCTGCTAGAACTTCGATGAGGTAATGGCCACGTATCTTTCTTTCTCGCTAGCTCCGCAGTTTAACCCGAGGGAAAGGTCCGTATCGTCAATTATGTAACCTTTTCTAAAATTGTAACTTTCTGCCGGCTAATGTAATAACTTCATAAAATCTTCAACTGTAAATCGGGGATAGTGATGTACCCTCTCGAGCTCCCCTTCATCTTGGATGATGTGCAACGTTTCGTTTCTGCAATGTGTTAAAGTGATTTCCATGCGTGCTACCTCAGTAGTTTGGGAATAGCCCGTTTTGTTTGACAAGCGCCCTATAGATTTTTAAACTTTTTTTGGAGCTGTCTTCGACTCCATTCAAATTGTACTCGGGCCATTTAACCTGTTCTTTTTCACTAAGGCCCTGTAGGTTGAGTACTAGATACCTCTGTGTAATAAGATTTCTATTTGTAAATAGTGCCTTGTAAGACCAGAGATTATTAGAGTTTCATGCTATGTTGCCTTGAGTAGGCTTGGAAAACAGAGCACGTTAGCTCTTTTTCAAGTGTTGTAAAAGTGCCTCTGAGAGGCCTGCCATTGTAATTTAGGGAGCAAGTGCTCCATGTATTGAGGGATTTCTGCCCTTGAGTAAATTTGTGCTCTTTGTAAATTTGAGCTAGGAGCCCAGGAAAAGTGAAGTGAGGGCTTGAAGCCCATGATCTGTTAAAACCACTAATCTTGGTTTTAGTTTCTCAATCTGGCTTAATGTTTGCTACTTGTACCTGTAAAAATGGTGAAGTTTGAAATTGTTGAAAATATAACCTTCAGTTTGTTTTAAATTCAATTCTTGACATTGTAGTTAGACCCATTCATCCCAGCATCTTTCACCTCTGCGATCCACGAAAAACCACGGAACAAGTACAAGAATGCCTAAAGGTGTCAAACCCAGTTAAGGGGTTAATAAACTCAATGGAGACATCTTCCCATTAGATACAGACTATAGATTTATTGTTCATAATTTTAAAACTGACACTGTACGTCCAACCCTCGTCTAGTTTCTCAATGGGTTTGGATATGAAACAAAATGTTTATTTTTTTATTTTTACAATTCGCTTTACGTCGCAGACACAGATAGGTCTTATGGTGACTAGGTAGGAAAGGATAGGAGTGGGAAGTGGCCGTCATTGTACAGTCCCAGCATTTGCCTAGCCTGGTGTGAAAATGGGAAACCATAGGAAAACATTTTCAGGGCGCCGACAGGTGTTAGAGCCCATTATCTCCCGGATGCAAACTCACACTTGCGGCGCCCCTAATCGCACTTTTAACATACTTTGTACTTACAACTCCCCCCAGTCGTACGAAGACCCTACCCGAAGTTTTTAACAGGCCATAAACCGTAATTCAGAGGATAATGGTGGGATTATTTTCATTTGAAAAGCGATGTTTCTCGACCTTGGAATATGCGTGTGCAATGCTTATCAGCGGTGGTTCCTCCACAGCGCACGAAGAAAGAAGCACAGGCAGTGCTGAATCGGACACTGTGCAAGATGGATCTGTCGCACTGTGATTTTCGTGCAACGACTTTTTAACGATTATAAAAAAATATGAAGAGCCGAAGAATGCCATTCTTCTTTGCTGCACGCTTTGGGAGAGGCTTCCCCTTCTACGGCCACAGTTGGAAATTGGTTTTGCTAGTCTTCAAGGGATCGTTAGTCAACTGAAGATGAACCTCAACCTGGTCTCCCAGCAACAGCTGTGACTCGAGAAAACATTGATGCTGTTAGGAAAATGATCAAAGAAGATCTACATCTTACATTTTGCAGCACTGAAGGAACCCTAAATATTGGGTCAACAGCAGCACAGACCATCGTTAATTATTTAGGCCATATCAAGAGATGTGACCATTGGGTGCCACATTCCCTGACGAGAGTGGACCGACGTTTCATGCTAGAAAAATTCAATGGAAGGCAGTCCCAAGGCACCTATAATATCGCAGATGAAACAATGATCTACGATTATGACTCGTAAACGAAGGGATTGTCTTCTGTGTGGTGCTTTCCAGGGGAGGAACCACCCACAAAAGCTTGATGAAATCGGAGCTCTGGAAAGGAGATGGAGGCATATGGAGGTCACAGCACCCGAAGCCCAAGAGTGGGCACCCTCTCCTGCATCATGACAATGCATCTATATGCATAGCACTGCCAGAACAATGGTCTTTTGGAAAAGGAAAGAGTGCCAGCGTTACCCCCTCCCTATTACCCAACATGGCTCCATCCGACTTCTTCCTGTTCCATGAGACTAAGAAAAAAATTAGTAAGCAGCAGTTTTCATCAGACGAGGCCATTGCAGCGCACAAGAGCGCACTAATTGACATCCCAAAAGAACCTTCGACCGAGATGTTTTCTAAGTGGTTTCAGAGAATGGCAGAATGTACATGTGCTATTGGAGTATTTTGAAAAGTTGTAATTGTTTTTTGCAAATATTTTTCTCACTCCGCTAAAAACTTTCGCCATAGCCATGGTAGCAGTTTTTTTAAGACTGGATACCCTTTCTGATGTCAATCTCAGATGAATTGAGATTAAATAAATTGTGACGATAGCAAGAAGGGAAAGTGTGAAACCTGGTGCCAGCATACAGCCTACACCTGTCTAATAGCATCCTCTGGGAAAACGAGACTGCATTCTTCTACAAATTAATACTGAACAAACACTAATTTTATGGAAATAAGTATTTTCGAGGCAAAAGTTCAAAAGAACAGGCAACTGCTCTTTTGTGCAGGAAGTTCATGCAGACAAACTAAAGCCTCTCATAATTTGGAATGCTGGTAAGCCAAAGTGCTTCAAGGAGGTGCAAGATCTGCCCTGTGATTATCTGAACACCAAGGCATGGATGACATCCACGATTTCTGAAGAGTGGTGGTTGTGCCCGAATGTCGGGTGAAGCCCGAAAAGAGGAGATTCTTCCCACAGGCAACGGCTGCTCTCATAATGGTGTGCATCACCATTTGGAGTACATGAATTTTATTCTTGTATCCAAATACCTCTATTCTGCAGCCAATGGAGCAGGGGGATAATTCAAGCAGCATTACCGACCTCTTGTGGTCTGGAGAATGCTGTACAACACTGCAGCTTTCACGGCCAGCGTCATAAATACAGTTGAACCTGCTTTATACGTAACTCTGTTCTGCGTAATTCGTATTTGTACGTAATTTCCTTTAGGTCCCGGCAAAATGTAATTTAAAAGCATGTTAATTATACCTTATTTATACGTAATCCGTTTATACGTAATTCGCTGTTATACGTATTGTCAGTGAAATATAACTGAGTTTTGCGTAAGAGTAATGAGCACGTGCTTTTTTAAAAAGAAACTGCTGTATTTACGAAGTTTCCTCTTTGTCAGCGTAGGTCGAGGTAGACCTGTCAGGTTCCGGTGCTGCAACAGAACACAAAGAGTTTCGCCGAGTGACACTGTTGACCCTTACTTACTGGCGGCATAACACAGACTAACCGAGCGAGTCCCTTTCGCTCTCTATCTCGCTCCTCCTCTACCTTCAGTCGTTTTTTACCTTCACAATGCTGCCAAAGATTAAGATACATTACATTCGGTGCGGAAACAAAAGAAAATACAGTAAATTTGTTTCAATATGAGTATTTCTTTCGTGGGAACAACGGAGAAGTAAAATGTCCACGGTGCCAATATCTGGTGTTTACTGTTGATCAGTACTTTTGTCATTCAGTTTCATTTGATTAGCCATGGAGAACATAAAAAGGAAAAGTTATACCCTAGATGAAAAAATAAAATTTATACGAGAAGTGGACGCTAATTCACACAAAACAAAAACTGAAATTGCTTCAGAATTAGGTATTGCTGATACCACGCTATGCACAGTCATCAGTAAAAGAAACTTTATTTTGGATGCGTTCTTAAAACTGGGTTCAAAATCAGCAAAGCGCAGCCGTCAGCAAGAAGGAAGGTGCGCAGATTTGGAGAAAGCACTTTTCACATGGTTCCAGCAAAAGCGGGCTGCAGTGACATGCTGAAGGCAAAGGCGATAGATTTAGCTAAAATGATGAGTATCACTGCGGTTTTAAGGTTTCATCAGGATGGTTGCAAGGATTTAAAGATCGTCACAGAATCACAGGGAGAACAACTTGCGGTGACTCAAAAGCTGTGAACAACGTTGCGATGCAACACTGGAAAGAAGAGGTTGATTTATTTATGACTGGACGAAGTTCAAAATAATATCTTCTGTTTTAATGTATTTATTATTTGCAAGGATTTACACATGTAGGTCTATTGAACTGGTTCCTCAGTTAAATATGTGATGTATTGTGTAAGTCTGATATCTAAGTAATTCTGAGTTACAAATAGTTTTTTCTCTTCCCCTTGATATACGTGTAAGTCAGGTTCAACTGTAATTTCAGCATTTTCCGGGCTATCTGCCATCGTTCAAGAGCATAGGATGGTCTCAATGCATTTGGCATTTTCACAGGTCCCGACTGACTTCGACGGCTGTGAAGCTAACAGTGGAATGGAGCGATGTTGCAATTCCACCCCCATTATACAGTGCAGGCTACAATGCTCTGCTTGCCTATCCAGGGCACCCACTAGTAACCTGAATCTGTTTTCCCCGTATTAAATGTAGTGAGAGACAGTACATAAGAGTGATGCTTGAGCACATCTATCATACTCTTGAATCATCATCTTGAAACATTTTGCACCAACACTTCCAATGGCGTAAGGAACTCAATTTATCATAAGTCACACCAGCTAGACCTTATAAAGTGCCAATCTATGGAGTAGGTTATCAGTAATCCCATCAATCACAGCCACTACAAACAAATCAATTACTCCTCAAACCAACACTTCTGTTCAGCAGGGACCTTATTCTTGAAGCTGATGAGAGTGAGCTTGCCAGTTTCTAAACACCCATAACAGAAACATATGGATTAGTGTTCAGCAACTCTGAAAGAAGTTCCCAGTTTCTTTAGCAAACGGAAGTGTCGTTCGAATACATATGCTGGTTAGCTAAGATGCACAGAAACAAGCACCACTGAGACATTCCATTCTTTGAAGAATTCTTTTCTGTGATAATCTCGTTTTTCCATAATTTGTTAATATGGAGGCGAAATCTGTAATAATTACGGGCAGTCCATAATAGTTACCAGCTCTACATTATGAAAATTTCATAATTAACTTTTAAAGCACTGTGCGTTTTTAAAAAAAGAACATGAAGATAAGAGTTATTACCTTTTTAATTTATAACACACCTCAAAAAGTTTTGCACCACCCGTATTTTGATTTCATGAAAGATTTTGCTCTAAAAGTTATTGCATGAAAAACAGACATCCGAATGGCTTATAACACTAGTTGTTGGTGGACGTGGAGGTCCAGAAGAGTACACTGTTACTGTCACCTGAGGACACAAGAGCACATTTGTGTCTTGTGCAGTATACAAACATGCCTCAACAAGCAATTATCGCTTGTGACCATACGCGCATAGTGACATTGTGTCAGCAAGGCCTGTCTGAAGGGCAACTGCTGGCCTGGTTAGTGTACAGCACAGCAGTGTTGTCAGTATCAGTTGACAGAAAATGTAGATCGTCCTTGCAGCAGTCATCCAAGGTCAACAAGAGCTGACAACTAACGTGCAAATCCTGGATCACAGGAACCTGGAAGACAAACAGTCTATTCTATAGAGACCACATACACTCAGGAGTTCCTCGACGAGCACCTACACGTACATTCCAACACCGTGGTACCAGGTACAGATGGGTAAGGGAGCACTCAGACTGGATTCTGGAAGAATGGCAGCAGTTCCCCTTCACGGACGAATGCCAAATGTGTCTTCTGATGCTGGATAATCATTTGAGGAGGGTTTTGGAGACTTAGTCCTGCACGCCATCCAACATGCCCATGAGGGGGCGGACCTATCATGTTTTGGGGCGGCACTACAAAGGACGCCATTCATCGACGTAAAGGGCAAAATGACCGGTACACAATACCGGAACAGACTCCTCAGGCCCAATATTCAACCATACCGACAACATTTTGGTGACAGATTCGTGCTGCAAGATAACACACGCCCACATCGATTGGCTGGACTGGTCTACAGTATCTCCGGACATTAGTCTCGAACGTGCCTGGAATATGCTGAAACAGGCAGGCTACAATGAACGAATCCACCTCTCACCTGGCCTGAGTGCTGTCAAAGAGTGGAACAGGATCGACCAGGTCAGCCTCAACTGCCTTGTGGACAGCATGGAACGACGCGTCCAAATCATGCTCCAGGGTGGGGTAACACCATACTGAGAGAGAGAATCGGATTCCTATGCTGATAGGAGGATGCATGCTGATGTGTTGCGCCTGTTGCTTTTTCTTTATACCAATCATGCTATGCTTGACAAAGTGTGTATTTGCATCTCTTAGATTCCCTGGAGCCATCAGCAATCTAGAAACCTGGAACTACAGGCGAAGTAAAAAGTTTGAGTTGTGTAATATAATTTTAAATTTTGGTTTAATGAGAACAAAGCAGTTGCAAATGTAAGGCGCACGACACTAACGCAATACTAGATATGTTGCACGCCTCGTGTACTGCCACCTTTCAGTGGTTAGCGCAAGTACGTCTTTCATACACCCTCCTTCACTACCACACACGTTCACTCTATTTTTCTCTCAAAATACTACCTGTTGCGTAAGACTTGCGCAGCATCTACATATCAGCCTCATTTGAACATGCCATTCCAGTCTTAAATCGGATGCTTAATATTGATGTGACATTTCCTAGCGTTTTCCCAGGGTATTTTCTGCATTTTTATTTTCCTCTATTCTCCCCACGTTTCCATAAAACGGATACTCTGCTATCAGTCTGCCCCAATTGCTGAAATCCAGGACAAGCTGGCCTTGGGACATTGGGCTGCTTATTGCTTCATCATTGGCCGAAGAACAGCCAATCAGCGACCGCCCCTGCAGTATGGCAGACCAATGGGTGAGCAGCACACCGTAGACTACACTATGGGGTGGAATTGCAACACCACTCCAATGTATTGAGCATTTCCCAGCCTTCAAAGTCAGCTCAACCGCCAAATAATCAATGGTCAAAGAGTGTGACCAGAAAACAATGTTTAATAACTAGGGACCTGAAAAAAAAAAACGCAATTCCAATAAATGCGATATTTGAATCTTGCACCGAATCGAAGCCTACAGTCATTCTAATGTGGAATAAAATCATTTTTACGCATAAACAGAAGTGCAACAAAATGCAAATTGTGACCCGAAATGCAAAATTAGTATGAATATGCGATTTTGGTGTGAATTCTGCAAGAAATTGCTATTTTACAGGCGGAAACAACATATTTCGGCAAAATCGTCAGAAATACTCTAAATATGGTGCATAAATCTTCCGACCGTTCCGATTGATGAATAAAAGTAGCCGATCGATTGCTGCTTGCTGACTGATATTTACAATGGGAATAGCACGGGGAATAAGATCTGTATCGATTATTATCAAAATGTAAATCGAACGTCAAAGAAATAACGAGATAGACGCAGCATTGTTTTCCTGTTGTTCAAAATTGAAACTAGTGAAGACTAGAAAGTCGAGCGATTGTTAGGTTATGGGGTGCACGACAAAAACTGCGCACGAAACAGCTCAGCAATATCCAAAGGATGGTTTATATGCCACAGATTCAGCGACAGTGTTTCGCAAGTATTGTAATTACCGAGTTGGGTGGGGTGGAAATAGCATTGTGAAACATGTTAAATATGAAAAAATAAACAACACTTGGGTAAGTGACGCGATAATGAAAGTTCACCCCCTGCTGCCAGTACGTCTCAAAGGAAGCAATCTTCTGTGCTTACACAGATAGTTGTAAACGACGAAAAATTTCCAGAGATAACTTCTCAAAACGCACAGATGAAGTCTTTGCCAAAGCAAATATACCTCTGGAAAAGCTGGAAAGCAAAGACCTAAGAGCCTGGATTACTGAGTTTTCAAATGAAGAGCTGCCATGTGTGAGAAGTCTGCGTGAAGTATATTTACCGGGTAAGTTTTTATTTCATTGATCGGGTACGGTTTAGGTATTACGACATCAAAACCACGCTCAAAACTGAAGGATACTGAATTTGAGTGCGATTTCCATATCAAAGTATCCTACCTGTACCCAACTGATCCAGTAATTTTTAATTATTTTGTTATAATATGATGTCTTTCTTCCTTTCTAGAAGTTGCATCTGACCACCAGAAAAGAACAGCAGAGGCTCTAGTGGGGAAGAACATCAACATACTCTGATGAAACTACAGATAGAATGGGCCGTTGTGTTTTTATCATCATATTCCAAGTCCCAGCTGGATCAATTTTAAGTTAATGGCTATTGAACACTCGGAAATGTACTAATTGTGCAGCTGCAAGAAAATACGGCATAGGCCTAACTAAAGCAAATATTCAGCGTTACCGTGAAGCAAAGGTAGCTTAAAAATGTGTAGCCTACTCGAAGAAAAATGCATTCAGTGGCCCTCAACAAGGAGGCTTTAAAGAAGTCAAAGATGAAATTGTGAGGTATGTGCACAAAAATGCAAAGGTGGAATTGCCATACCGCGGCACTATGAACTCGTTCGTTGATTTTCAATGTACGTGATTGAGACCTATATGTTAATAAACTTAACCATGATAGGTTAATATTGTGTTTGGTCCGTATTGACTGGTCTGAATGTACAATATAACTATTTATTATAGTTTATTTAAATCCGCCTTGATCAATACACTCATTAAATGAAAGAAACATTATTTATTAAACCATACATGTTTCGGGAAATCTCAACCACTGATGAAGGGAATGGTTGAGATTTCCCGAAACATGTATGGTTTAATAAATAATGTTTCTTTCATTTAATGAGTGTATTGATCAAGGCGGATTTAAATAAACTATTATAAATAGTTATATTGTACATTGAGACCTATATATCGCTAGCCGCTGGAGTTGGCCGAATCCGGCAAGCAAGACGTGCGTATAGCAGCAGCCAGTTATATCCGATGCTGAGTGAAAGTAGCGGTTTTATAGTAAGCAAGAATATTTTCCTAATGGACCGTCATATTATACAGACGCGTGGAATGTGTATTGCCAGCAAATTTCAACTAGTTCCCTTCGATGTTATGATGCCAATTTAAGTTAATAGTTATTAAACCCGATAAAATAAAGCATAATTGTACAGCAGCAATAAAAAATACGGCATAACTAAAGCCAATGTTCGACGTCTACAAATGGTCTAAAAATGCGTACTGTATAAGAAAGACATTCATATGATTTTACAGAGCACTTTATAAGCCTCATTAAATTCTTTTGAAGGAAAAAGTGGGGGTCGTCTTGGATTTGGAGAAATATGGTAATATATTTTTTCCAAATGAAATTAAACGCACACTTTTATGTAGAATCGGATTTCGAAAAACAAACAAGTAAGCCGTAGTGTGGATATTATCCGCGAAAACGCAAGTTTTGAACAAACTGATTGCCATCTCATACAGATTTAAATGTGTATGGGGGTTTTACCGATTTTTACAACAACAAAAATCGGATATAACGACAATCCGCTATAGCGAGAAAATTTTTCACCGTTATGAATTCTCGCTATAATGGACTTCTACTGTATTTGAAGTAATTTACTTTTTGGACAGTACGTGATTGCAAGAGGTTAGAAATAGGTACTGTATCATTTCAACGAACTTCATGCATTTTTTAAAGTGTTTTCAAGATTGCTCATCATTTTAAACTCAAGCTCAAATTTAATATAATACTTTGTGTCCAGAAAATCCCTCGCGTTGTTCCTTAGATCCAGACACGTAAGTGGACATCAGTGTCCCCTATCAGCGGCTTGCCACGACGTACTTTTTCATCCTGCTCTCTATGGCCCTTTACGGTTAGATAAAAGCCTATAAAATGTTGTTGGAACGATCTCCATACCAACCTTTCTAACACGTTGCTTTACATCACAGACTCCACACAGGTCATTACAATATCCGTATTCTCGTCAGAACACAAAGTAATGCTATCAAATGAAATGCTCTATCAAATTAAAAATAGTTTCTCACTTTTCACCACCAGTACTATGCTGGCATTCTAGCAATGTCAAGCTGGATTGACCTGGCCACAGACATGAGGTGGAAAAAAAAAAACCACACACACACATTCCAATTAGTGCTTTATAGTAGGGATCAAATGAACCTGTGTCATGTACCAGCAGTTCTTCAGAACATGTACGAACAAGAGGAAGGGTGTGCTAAAAAAAGTTACCTAACTCCAGTCTACTTCCTGCCAACATTCAGGCTGACTGTTCTACTTAAGACACAGCAGTAATCTTATCTATCAAAGATTAGGGACAGCAGAAGAGAGAGCACAAACTATGGTCAATGTACGGTAATTATGTTGATCAATTTTATGGGCTTTCGATATTATAGGCTTCACATTTTGTTTTCTGTCAACCCTGTGATATCAGGGCAGCTAATTAAAAGGGGGAATCCTTCCTCCGTACATGACTCCCTCTAGTATCAAAGCGATTGTTCGTTTACTAAGTCTTGAAGTTAATCATGTTCACAATTTCCCTTGCCGATATGTGCTGATGATCACTTTTCTTCAACTGAAAACAATCACTACAAAAACCACCACCAACAACATTTAATACAATTTAACAATATTTCAATGTTAGTGATGCTCTCAGTGTAAGCAAGTAAGAAATTCAGTCTTTATTAATGTTGATACGGACTAATCAACAAAAGTTAAATTTGTTATTACAGCCAGTGTGGAAAAACTGTACAAGAGGAATGATTGAATGTATTCTCTAATATTTTCATGTAGTGCATCAAAAAGACAAACATTTGAGAATTAAATTTTAAGCCTCCCCCTAAACTACATATTACTGAGCACGGTTAAAATTTAAAGCCTTTTCCTTGTCTTTACATACAAATATTCATTAACTTCTGTTCAGCCATTTTCTAGTGATGGACATATAGAAGAGATGACTGAAAATTAAAAATTGTGTTTCCTTCTTACTGTAAACACGACATACAGAAATACCATTCATATTCAATTTTGAGCAGTGTACAGAAAAATTATTTTATACATATCACTTAACTAATGCAAAATGTCAGGTCTACAAGGGTTAATACAGAGTACCAATATATTCTGCAAGGTAGAGCACATTCACTCCGAGTGGTGGAAGTAATTTCTGTCACATGCTTTCTTGTTTATTGCAGCAAAAGCAGCAGGTGGATCAGTCCCCAGCACATATACCAGATACACTTCCTCTAATCCAAAACTGAATTATGGAAAGAAAGAAAAAGTAACGCCTCATTAACAGGGCACAAGTTCAATACCGACCCCCCTAGCAGAGCGTGTGGGAGACTACACTCCTGTTAGCAGTTATGTAAGCTGCTCCTTGTGGGAAATCACTTGCTGGGGCAATGACAGCCCTCGTCCAGGTAAATCCCACGACAAAGGGGCTCTGAAGGAATAGGCCCACCCAGGTCTACTGCTCAGAACTGGCATCCCAAACTTTCAAACTATGGAGGTCTAGGGGCTTAAACCCTCAGGTTAGTAGGTGTGAAGCAGCTAATGTCCCCTGGGAGCACCCCTTTTTAGGAGCTCTTAAGGTGCTGCAGTTGATAATGACATTAAGAAAGGTTAATGTATCTGTATCAAATTAGGGAATACCATATTGGATTATTCAGACAATAGCAGGGTTCCTTCACCAGTCTACTTCCAAAACCATATTTATTCATACCTTGTTCGGTAACATATTTTACTACAAAAGTAAGGTTACTACTTAGGGCAGAGTGACGAGTTTTCAACGGCTGCAATTAACCCTTCGATCTCTCCTGGACATCATGACAGGATTTTAAAGATTTTCTTTAATGCTAGGTTATACAAGTATATCATGAACTAGTAGAGAACAATGATTTACATTACCAATTCCTGCATGAGAAACAGACCACAAGTGCATAACAAAAATATGATTTATACTTACATTTCTGGTAGTAGGAAACTAATGCTTTTGATATAGCCTGTCGTATGGCATATATCTGCGCTACATGACCACCCCCATTCACTCGAACACGGATGTCAACACCAGAGAATCTTTCCTGAAACATCAAACACACACCATGAGAGAAAACTTTCCTAAATTTACCTTCGAAGAAAATTCCTTCTATACCAATACCAGCTGTGTAACATAACACATTAGCAATGTTCCAGATCAAATTTCCTTACTCTTCATAGTCACGAAGAGCAAGTAATGGGCACCTGGTTGTTGCTATGGCAAGCGGTTGGAATGAAGCTATCAACAACTGTAATAGCCACACTGTGTTCACTTGCAAGACAAGACAGCCATTTTTCCCTTAGTCATCTGCAACAAGCACTGTATCTGGAGGGCACACCCCATTTTCCCACATTTTTATAGCCACAAAAAGGAGGGAGTTCCAATATACGAGAACCTCTCAGTTTTGTGTGCAAAAACACTTAGGCCTACACAACGCTAAATGGTGAACATATGAACATTAGGCATACATACTATACGCGCACTTTTTCTTGAGCCCGGAGCTCCCTAGTGCTGAATCGGTAGACCTCGGTTATCTTCGACATCCATATCGGCAACCTTTGAAACACAAACTATGAATCGCTTATTCATCTCTGTGAGACATCTGGCGTACACTTTGCAAACTAGTACTATTGTTGTTTACACAGCAAAGCCAAACTATATAATTCATGCTAGTAACAAGATTTGCATTGAAAAATGTTATATAATGTTAAATAATGTGTGACACAATTGTTGACATAAGATAATTAATGTTTAGAAAATTCATATCGATCGATCATATTATCGATTCAATTCAGATTTCATTTCCATCCAGTTGGCAGTATAACTGGAACTGGCAGCACTCCCTCCTTGCTCCTCACCCCGTAAAAATCGGGCTCAAGAAAAAGTGCGCATATAGTACCATATGTATTTGTACAAATGACATCTCTGCATAATACATGCATTCCAAGTCTCTTCATGGTGTCAATTTTGTTTTACAATCGGCTTTATCTAGCACCGACACAGATAGGTATTATGGTGACACGGATAGGTAAGGCCCAAGAATGGGAAGGAAGCGGCCGTGGCTTAAGGTACAGTCCCAGCATTTGCCTGGTGAAACCGAGGAAACTACAGAAAACCATCTTCAGGGCTGCCGACCGTCAGGTTCGAACCCACAATCTCCCGGACGTAAGCTCACGGCCGCATGCCCAACTCGCCCAGTTTTCAGGTTGTAAAAATTAAAAAAGGGGGGAGGGGTAAATATCCTGCGATTGATACCAAAGTGCTTAAGTTTGTAACAAAAAAGTGGTTTTGCAGCAACTCTTGAAATTATTGAACTAAAAACATTAGAAGTGGCAAAAGATTTGAATCCAAAGTAGACAACACACGCGTTTTAATTTTACAACACATCTAGTGAGAGTTATGCGAGGAGAAATATGCAGAAGAAAAAAAATCAACATGTTAAAACATGCGAGGGACTCCTTGGAAACAACTTGGCAAACGAAATGGAATTCGATGAGGAGCTATCAATATTAATGGGGCTTATGGAAGAAAGAAGGTAGAGCTGGCTGAGTCAGCAAAGAGGATGCATCTGGATATGCTAGGAGTAAGTGATATTCGGGTAAGGGGAGATAACGAGGAAGAGATAGGAGATTATAAAGTGTACTTGACGGGCGTTAGAAAGGGAAGGGCAGAGTCTGGGGTAGGGCTGTTTATCAGGAATACCATTGCACGTAACAGTTTCTGTTAGGCACATAAATGAGCGACTGATGTGGGTAGATTTGTCAGTTGGAGGAATTAGGACAAGAATTGTGTCCGTGTATTCACCATGTGAGGGTGCAGATGAGGATAAAGTTGACAAGTTTTATGAAGCATTGAGTGACATCGTGGTCAGGGTCAACAGCAAGGATAGAAAAGTGCTAATGGGCGATTTCAATGCGAGAGTTGGGAATAGAACTGAGGGATACGAAAGGGTGATTGGTAAATGTGGAGAAGATATGGAAGCTAATGGGAATGGGAAGCGTTTGCTGGACTTCTGTGCTAGTATGGGTTTAGCTGTTACGAATACATCTTCAAGCATAAAGCTATTCACCGCTACACATGGGAGGCTAGGGGTACCAGATCCATAATAGACTATATCTGAACAGACTTTGAATTCAGAAAATCTGTTAGGAATGTACGAGTTTTTCGCGGATTTTTCGATGATACAGACCACAATCTGATCTGTAGTGAACCAAGTATCTCTAGGCCTAGGGTAGAGAAAGTGAAATCTGTCTGCAAACGAATAAGGGTAGAAAATCTCCAGGACGAGGAAATTAGAAGTACATGGATATGATTAGTGAGAAGTTTCAAACAATAGACAGTAAGCAGGTTCAGGATATAGAAAGTGAATGGGTGGCATACAGAGATGCTGTAGTAGGAACAGCAAGGGAATGATGAAGTGAGAGCAGCCTGTAGATTGGTGATACAAAGCTAGAACAGGTCGATAACTTCAAGTACAGTAGAAGTCCAATATAGCGAGTACGGCATATAACGAGAACTCCGTTATACCGACGACTTTTTTCTGTCCCTTCAAAATTCCTATATTAAACTGTGTATCGTCCTTCGGTTACAGCGAGAACCCTATCACTGGCGCATCCGTTATTACGAGCGATGATGCGTGCGCGCGATTTCCGTTATCGATATTTATGCACCCCAGCGATGATATTGCATGCGATTGATTACCTTCGGCATCATTTCCTCGCTATGTGCACTAGCGATTTCTCTCGTCGACATTCGAAGGCGATGTCAGAGTCGATTAGTAATACCCGTTGACAGTTGTTCCGTAAAGAAAATTTGAAATGAAAGAGAACATATTTTCGTAATAAATGCGTAAATAACGTGTCCGATAATGGTTGTTAACTTGTTAAAAATTAAGGCTGACTAAACGACCGCTTAATTTTGAGGCTAAATACTGCACTTAAGTAAGAATGGGATACACCTCGTGATATGGCAGAGTGCTTAATTGATTTCAGAGGTTAGTTTATATTTTGTCGCATCTGGTTAAATTACGGAAAGGCTATTATGAAAATTTATAGCGAGAAAGTTATAATTTCTCTACTGGCGCGTGAAGTGTGTTTTCATCATACGTATAGTACGGTTAAGTTAGGATACGTGACGCTATTTGAATAAGAAAACTGAAACGTTTGCAACAAAATGCGATCGATCATCTCCGGTACGGTATAGTTTTTTCACTTTGTGCCTTTGCGAGCTCTCTCGTTGACATTCAAAGGCGATGTTGGAGTTTATTAGTAATACTCATAGACTGCTGTTCTCTAAAGAAAACTCGAAATGAAAGAGGATAACATGTTTTCGTAATAAATGCATAAATAACGTGGCCGATAGCAGTTAACTCGTTAAAAATAAAGACTGAAGTAAACGATATCTTAATTTTGATGTTATATACGGAAATTAAGTAAGAATGTGATACACTTCAAGATATGGCAGAGTACATACATTTTTTGCGAGGAGGTTATTTCTCTACATGCATTTCAAATATGTTTTTTATGATAGGCTACATATACGGTTATGTTAAGTGACGCTGTTTGAAGAAGAAAGCTGAGGTGTTTGCCACATAAATCTCTGGAGTGATACCGTATTTTTCCGAATCCAAGACTCCTCAGAATCTCGTGCGAAAACTCAAGGGATGTTGCATTCGCGGCCTAACAGTAAGATAATTGATACCACTAGCAACTACGCGGTGACCACGCTGCTTCTTTTCACACGCGCAGAACTCATTGACAAACGACCGCCTCTTTACTACACATCGCTAGCCGCGACAACCGGTTGTGCAGTGCCTGTGTGTTTCTCAAACCTGCAGGATGGCATCAAAACATGCGACCCTTCGAATTCTTAGAAAAGCCATGGCTACTCAGTGGCAGAGTCATAACGCGTCTATTGTACTTGATGCTTAGTAAAATTAAGGTTTATAGACAGCAGGAATATTTTCGTGATGGATAGTCGTATTGTAAAGATACGTGGAAAAGGTATTGCAGGCAAATTTTCAACGGGTTCTAGTCGATATTATGATGCCAATTTTAAGTTAATGTTTATTAAACACTCGGAAATGTATAATAATTGTGCAGCCGCAAGAAAATATGGCATAGGCCTAACTAAAGCCAATATTTGGCGTTAGCGTGAAAACAAAGAGCTAAAAAAATGCGTACTGCACAAAAAATGCATTCAGTGGTCACAACAAGAACGCTTTAAAGAAGTCGAAGGTGAAATTGTGAGGTATGTGCACGAAAAACGCAAGGGCGGAATGGCCATACCGTGGCGCAATAAACTCGTTCGTTGACTTTCAATGTTCGCGATTAGGCCTATACAACGCTAGCAGCTGAATTTGGCCGGACCCGACAAGCGAGACATGCGTGTAGCGGTAGCCGATTATACCTGAAGCTGCGTAAAAGTTAACCGTTTTATAGATAGCAAGAATAATTTCCTGATGGATCGTTGTATTGTAGAGACGCATGGAATAAGTATTGCCGGAAACTTTTCAACAAGTTCTCTTTGGTATTATGATGCCAATGTTAAGTCAATGGCCCTCAAACCCGCGGAAATAAAGAATAATTGTGCAGCTGCAAAAAAAAAAAAAAAAAAGTGACGAAAGTCAATGTTCGGCATTTAAAAATAGTCTAAAAATGCGTAGGCCTACTGTACAACAAGGCATTCATATGCAGAGGTGCCAACTTTTGAAGCGGGTTGTCAGTAATATCCCCCCTACTGCCACTCCACACACACTATCAGAAAATTTTCGAGTCAAAGTCAAACCATGCTCCTCTCCACTCGATGCCCCTTCTAACAACAATATTTTCTAAATTATATAATGTTTATGCAATAAAATTAGCACATTACCTTTTAATTCTATGATAATACATTCCTTGTAGCTTGTTCCGCACCCGGCAGCTGATTTTTACAGTAGGTTTTCTTGAAGCAGCCTTCCCTTTGTGGTGACATTTTCGTCTTGTGAACAATAAACGATTCCAGTGTAGATGTGCTATGTAGGCTACACTTGACTTGTCTGATTTTCCCAACAACACTGGAAACTCTTCCTGTGGGCGAGTTACTGTCAGGTACACTTAATACTGTAAACATATTACTTGGAGAAGAAAAGAGTAGAGCTCCTTTCATTCACAGTGAATTTCACAACGTTCACGAGTAGCAAAAGGAAGTAACAATTGAACAACTTTAACTCACAGCTCACAAGCAGTGAAACGAGAAGGGTTGAGCAGTAATGCTCGAAAGAACTGTATATTTTTCTTTATTTTCTTTCTATCGTAGAATTAATTTTTTCGTGTTAATGTCACTTTTCCGTAATAATTTCCCCTTTGACCGTAAAGCCATAATCGTGGGATGAAATCCGTAAAAATTACGGACAATCCGTACTAGTTGGCACCTCTGCATATGATTTTATACACTTCTTTTCGAGCCTGATTTAAATTTTTTGAAGGGAAAAGTGGGGTTCATCTTGGATTTGGAGAAATACGCTACTATATTTTTTTCAGAAATAAATTAAACACACACTTTCACCTAGTATCGGATTACGAAAAATAAACACGTAAGCCGTAGTTTGGATATCATTTGCGGAAACGCAAGTTTTGAACAAACTCATTGCCATTTCACACTGATTTTAATGTGCATGAAGGGTTTGCCGACTTTTATACAAAATCGGATGTAACGGCAATCCGTTATAGCGAGTGAATTTTTCGCTGTTGTGAATTCTCACTATAATGGACTTCTACTGTATTTAGGTTGTGTGTTCTCCCAGGATGGTAATATAGTGAGATTGAATCAAGGTGTAGTAAAGCTAATGCAGTGAGCTCGCAGTTGCGATCAGTAGTATTCTGTAAGAAGGAAGTCAGCTCTTAGACGAAACCATCTTTACATCGGTCTGTTTAGACCAACTTTGCTTTACGAGAGCGAAAGCTGGGTGGACTCAGGATATCTTATTCATAAGTTAGAAGTAACAGACATGAAAGTAGCAAGAATGATTGCTGGTACAAACAGATGGGTACAATGGCAGGAGGGTACTCTGAATTAGGAGATAAGGGCTAATTTAGGAATGAACTCTGTGGATGAAGCTGTACGCATAAACCGGCTTCGGTGTGGGGTCATGTGAGGCGAATGGAGGAGGATAGGTTACCTAAAAGAATAATGGACTCCTATGAGGGTAACAGAAGTAGAGGGAGACCAAGACAATGGTTAGACTCGGTTTCTAACGATTTAAAGATAAGAGGTATAGAACTAAATGAGGCCACAACACTAGTTGCAAATCGAGAATTGTGGTGACGTTTAGTAAATTCAGAGGCTTGCAGACCGAACGCTGTAGGGCATAACAAGTCTATAATGATTATGTATGTATGTATGTATGTATGTATGTATGTATGTAAAACATGCACCATCTGTGTAAATTGGCCATTAGCATGAATAGTGATATAGCAAAGCAGTAGTGACTATAAACGTGATGTATTGATGGTCTCCCCAAACCAGTATAAGATCGATTTATAGTTAAGTCATACGTGTAATGAAACGCACAAGGCATACAGCACACTGTGAGTACAGCAGTAATTGTTAGAACAAAACCATTACTAACTAATTTGCTGTGCAAGTTAAATATTTTGAATTTATATGTTTCAATAACACTGATCAACACAGACTACTGGAGTTCCATTAATACTAGCTTGTTAGTAGTTTATCTTGTGTGCTTTAAAAAGAAGCTGTTGATATTGTTTTTCACATACTGCTGTTACAAAACAAAATTGATAACTTCAGTCCATTTCTCACCGGCAATAATTACTACATACACTACTGCACAGTCATTGCCTTACACATATGCAATGGGGAATTTGTATCCTTTGCAGAAACTACAGTATTCTGCACTCAGTTATGCCAACTTTGCATCTTTATTTCAGTTTAATAGTTTTTGGGATAAAGACTGGTACTCATAAATTACACAAGCATTCTTTCCCTCTTATTCTTATGTAGTCCCACATCAATTCCAGAAATAATTTTAAGTTACCGGTATTTGATTTTTACGAAGATATTTCGGTAAGCGTAGACATTTTCTCTTGCTATGCTAGGTCAGAAACTAGCAATACCGGTCTAGAAAGCCAAGAATAATGACCGAGAGGATTTGACCTCTAGTACTGCCTCACCGACCATCGTGCCAACCACACAACACACGTTAACATTGATGCTTTCACTGCCCATAGTTGTAGACATGATATAAGCTTTTGGACTTATGCAGTGTCAAGAAAACAAGATGAAACTCTTGGTTTCGCACAACCTTTACTCTGAGACTTCCAAGAAAATATTGTTCGAAAGGACAACTACCATAATGAGGGTTTGAATTTAAGAATTTTAGTTTGTCGCTGCGGTACGCTTATTCATCGCCAGATAGCACGTATGCAAGCACTAGCATTCCAAATGGGAGCCGACTACACTATTAAGCTCCAATTAAGATGTTCCATCACACCACGTGTGCGTGAGACGTAACAGTTAGGTCAGACAAATGTGATATAAGAAATAAATAGAAAACAAAATAATGAAGTGCTACGAAAGACATCCAGGATAGAAGAGGACAGATGAAGAATGGAAAGAAATTTCATAAAACCAAGATAAGGCATCCGGCCGACCATCTCCAGAATGAATTTAATTGAGGGATGTTGCCGTTATAGGTGGTTTAGAAACAAATTTCCCAGGACCTTCTGTCCATACCACAAATGTGTCAACATACCTCCACCAAATCATAGGTTTGACAGACACTGAAGCAGTAGCCTCCTCAAAAATGAACCCAAAAAAAAATTGGGCACTACTGGAGAAAATGGACTTTCCATAGTCACCCAATCCGTCTGTTCACAAAATTGCCCACCCCACAAGAAATAGCTGGAAGTCATGCAGTGCTGAAACAGCGTGTTCTCAGAACAGCAGCTCAACGAGACATAACGGAGTCGGTACTTTAGTGAACAAAGACTCCACATCGAAACTCACCAGAAGCGCATTAGGTTGACAGGTTATGGTAGACAACTTACTGACAAAATACAGTCCGTAATGTATGATTCAGTACGCCCTACAAGTACCTGAAGTAACTTTCTTAAGTATTTAGCCAAAGATTACACAGTAGGGTTGAGCAGACCGTAAGTTAGTTGTTCTGAAACATTAGGAGCTTGAATGGATTGTTTCCGAACAGTGTGCCAGGATACGGCACTGTAACTGTGCGGTAGAGAGAACTTTGTGAGGCAACATGACATGCTCCGCATCAACATGAATGTGCCTTTACCGGGCGTACTGTGTGTAGTTACAGCCAGCATAAAGCTGCACGGAACATGAAGGAACACTCAAATTAGCGCCCAATAAGCATGTTCAAAGGCTTCTTTTAGGTTAAGATATTTTTGGTCAATATGAAATACACAACACGATAACAATGGCAGTATGGGAGTTTAAAAGTAACTAATCCAAGGATATATCTTTAGCTAATATACTTGAGGCTCTATTAAACTCTACCAGCACTCCCAATAGGTCTCCCAAGCCGTTTAACAGCTCACACACTGGCAGAGCCTCCGGCTGATACAAAATCGACATAGAGTCGAACCTTGTTATCTAAACCCACCATAACTAATTCCTCAGTAGAACCTCGATAATTCGAAATTCAAAGTCAAAATCCTGCCTAATTCGAAGAAGGTCTCGTTCCCGGAAACATGCGATACAGTTTTGCATGTTATTTAAATTGTTTAATTTGAAATACGGATAATTAGTAATTCGAAGTACAATGTCGGCCCCATTACCGAAATTTAGACTTTTAATTCGAAACTGCCTTTACATTTTAAAACAGTAGTATGTTGCAAAGTAATTTCAACTCGAAATTTATCCGCGTCATAATAGAACGCGTGTTCCGGAACGTGGAGTGATACCGTAGCTTTCTGCATTTACACTCACTTCGGTGGACCTAGAGTGCGCTTCATGATTACTAAAGTAGAATGAAATCAGAATTCTTTTGTATTCAAACTTTTAAGGAACGCCGTAATATCACGCAACGGGCAGTGTGTGGGAAAACAGAATCCGCGAACACTGGCAATGCTGACAGTTGACGAAAAAAAAAAAAACGTGGCTCATATAATAAATTCGTAGGCACCGAACAATATTGTCATTGCCGATGAAACTGCATTGCTTTATTTTAATGCGAGCCCAAACGATCATATGGTTTTAAAGGAGAAAGTGCCAGCCGGCGAATCGTACAAGTGTGAGGGATTGCGGTCAGTGTAGTGCGTTGCAATGCACATGGAAGCGAGAAACTTTATCCCCTCGTCATAGGAAAGATCGATAAGCCACAATGTTATGGGCGTCAGGCATTCTCCATGCCAGTACAAAGCATCTGAAAATGCAAACAGTACAGAAATCCAAAAAATAATGCATTAGCACAAGGGAACCAGCATAATTTATCCTCATCTTTGAATTGTGTGATATTTTTCTTTCGTTATGTGAGGTTATGTTTGTAAGTTATTTACCCAAGTGCATTATTTGAACATTGTAAATGCACCTTGTTGGATACATGTTGGAAATAGTTTTTTCCCATGGCATTTGAAAGGTTTAAACCGTGAATCGAGGTGATTGCATGTATTAATGAGTCTTAGAATACTTTGTGGCACGGCAAGTGTTTACATTTCTGAAGTACAAGAGAAGTGCCATGGCGGGAAATCGTACAAGGATAGTCATAGGAAAGTTCAATTTTAAGGACATCAGGCACTTTCTGTGTAAATACAAGGCCATGCAGTAACGGGCCTTAGAATATTTTGTAAAGCAGCGAGGGTTGGTACTTCTGAATTGCGAATTGACGGTTAATTCAAAATCACGTAATTCAAAGTCCGATTTGAGTCCCAACGACTTCGAATTAACGAGGTTTTACTGTATTTCTGTATTGCCCAAAATTAGATCACACAATTTTTTTTATTACTCAAAGCAGAAGTTTACTTCCTAGAAAAAGAAAAACTGTAACTCAAAATTTGAACATTAACTGAGCAGTACAGCATTTGCGTGTCACTGTTCCCAAATGTTGGCCGACCTCCCTGGTGTGCTGACCATAGGCAGCTGAGACAAGAGGTAAAAGTGTGCTAATGCTCCACAGGCCATAACCCTACATTACATCAGTACCAGGAAAACTTCCAGCGCCACTTCAACCAATCATTCGGTGTCTGCTCAGTCCTGCAGGCGTAAAGCATAGAGAAAAAGTGAAATATCTAATTCCCAGATGGAAATTCTCCATCTCAAAAGTTCAGTAACTAAAGAAAATTTAGTTACGTTGCGCATTCCTATCTACGAAATATCACTGTAAAATTTGTCACAAATGGAACATAATAGCTTTTACACAGTTTAAGTCTAAAATCTGCAGTAAATTAAGAAATATTTTTGGAGAATATTTTGTATACCTACTTTACAAGTACTTTTGGTGCTACGCTCACAGTAACACGTATGTCTTTTCAACAATTTTGTATGTTATGTCTGTTCTTAGCTTTCGTTTCGTTGCTTCAGTTGTCAATGACATTTCCTGAATTGTATCGCGATATGCAAGATTTAATAGGCAACAAAAAGCTATGGCCAATGTACGTAAGGAATTCTGTGGATTAGATTTATTGGTCCAGAGATCATGCTATTTTCGTACAAACAAAAATAAAAAATATTTATTGGTCCAGGGATCATGCTATTTTTCTTTCAACAAAAATCATTTTTGTGGTACTTATGATATTTCTCTGCAATGTGCAGCACCAAGTTGTTGAATGCGTCCTTAGTTGTTTTTCTGTAGAGTTTCAGCCACATCACTATAACATGGTCATTTGTCTCATTGAAGAACGAAACAACATCGTGAATGCTGTTGACCTCCATTTTGCTGTTTCAACTGACCGCTCCAGTCATATGGACAAAGATAATGAGAATCCACAGATAAAGCACTCCCATTCCTCGATGCTTGCCCTGGACCTCAAGAAATTAACAAAAAACGGCACCAGCAGCGGAATACGACATAAAGGAGTCCTGTCTACAGGCTTTAAGTATGTATTCATATTTCTCTAATGACAGTATTTCTTAATTTACCGCAGATTTTCACTTCATTTAAGTAAAAGCAATTATGTTCCATTTGTGACAAATTTTACAGTGACCGTAGATAGGAATGCACAATGTAACCAAAAATTTAGCTAGCAGAGTGATACGATATATCGAGTTTCAATACGAATCTGAACTTCATTTCCAAGAGACGTAAGACTATGAAATACAGAAGAGGTTATTCAGAGCATCACACAATATATTTTTCAAGGTTCTATCAATCACCAATGATTTGCAATTAAGGCCATCACCCAGGTGGCAGATTCCCTATCAATTGTTTACCTAGCCCTTTCTTAAAAGTTTCCAAACAATACCCTTCATAAATTATTCCAACTCATTTCTCATTTTATAAACGAGTATTTGCCCCAATCTGTCCTCTTGAATTACACCACCTTCATATTATGATCTTTCCTACTTTTTAGTCTACTGCTGACATTCCTTACCGTTTCTTACCTGACAGCTCAGAACATACTAGTTAGTTGAGCATCTTGTCTCCTTACTCCCAAATCTTCCTAGCCAAAACCTTGCAGCATTTTTGCAAAATGCTCTATTGTCAGAAAATACCAGGAACAAATCGTGTCACTTTCCTTTGGTTTAATTCTACTACAGACAAAGCATTACAGATCAGTTTAATCAAACAAGCAACAGAACAGAATGAAGTGAAAGATGTGATTGAATACCTTTCCCAGGAGAAGAACAGGCTCTTGTAGTTTGTACTGTAGAACTCTAGGTTCTACCATCTCCAAAGGCCTTCCATTGACTCTCAGTGTACCATTACCGCGCTTGCAATAGGCAACAGCTGTAGCACTTTTCTGGAAAAAGAAAAAACTTCAGACAATATTCTACAAACTACTTACAAACATATCAGCAAGTGGACTGTATATCAATAGTAATTTTTTTTCCCTCATTGCTGACCATATTTTCATAAAATTTGTGCAATTAAATCTTAATATAAGTAGCACTAAAGTTTTTGAGTTTCCTCCAAACTCCACTGAAGATTTGTTCATTTTTACTCAAAATATGGACAAATTTCCAAAACCATCAAAAACAGAAATGGAAACACATCTATAATACTTGATTCCTACACAACTTTTCATATATTACAGTCTACCAAATGGCAGAACACTAATCTCCTTGGCAATCTATGGCTGAATTTTAATTATTGTCAGATGAACACCAAATGTATCACCAGAGATCTTTTACATGTCAACATCAAACATGGAATGTCTTAATAGTTTCTCCCCACCCAAAACACCTTACTACCCAGGCAAGTCCCGCAAGTATATGAAGTCATTAGATGTGCTGGCATGCTCTGGCCTTGTTCCAAATGGAAATATTCTTGCCCTTCAAAAATCTAACTACCTCTGCCAGGTTTGAACTTATGATCATGGGACCTGGAGGCTGACACTACCACTGATCTACATAGGGAGCCAACTTGTCTATTGCTGTGCATTCAAAAATGGTACTAAATTGTAAGAGGAACGTAATTTACAATTTATGCTTGCAAATAAAGCATAGACCGTTTAGAGATATAGCAGAAAATTGAATCTTCTGTCATGCTCCTGTCACAAAACACCCAAATACATTTACTGCCATCTGGATTACTAAAACAAGTGTTTTTATAGTCTACTCCAAGATCTTTCCATACTTTTGTGTTCTTCCCACTCAAGTCTCAGACTAAGCCCACCAAGTAGGAATCCTAACGCCTGTACTTCAACAATAATTTTCTTCCCAATAGAAAAAGTCATTGGAGTATCAAAATCATGAAAATACAGGCTATTTCCAGGCTGCGCAAAGTCCACGAACCATCACAACCTGTACCTGTCTGGGGTCCAAGAACTTTGTCCTCTTCTCGGTCATAACAAATGCGAGAATGAACATCATTTCACCAAAACTCAGTATACACACCACCTCCATAGTATTTAAACTTTGCGTAGGTGGTCATTAAATTTAGGACGTCTACCAAAATTCCTGCACGACACTGAAAGGAGTTCAAAACCCATCTCCATAGTTGCCAACGTTTAGAAATCAAAAATAGGAAGATTTTAATTCTTGGATTTCATCACATATCTTGCACCACGGTCTACGTGAAAAAAGGACAGGATAAAAGGCATACAGTTAGTGTGAATTGACCATTACATTTAAAATCTTAAACTAAAAATTAAAAAATGGTTACAAGGAAAAGTACATAAACTCAGTTCTACACGAAAGTAAGTTATATCGAGAAGTTTCTACAAGCGCACAGAATATAAGTTAAACTCAACTGTTGTCACCTAAGACCAATACATGACTTAATCAGAGTTCCAATACGCGCACAGATTATAAGTTCAGCTTGATAGACTCAATGTCCATTATAAAGACTAATACATTAGAGTTCACACGCGCACAATTTATAAGTTCAACACGACTGTCAGAGTTTAAGTCCCACAATAAGACTTCGAATATTCGAAGATAACTTCTGTCAGCACTTCGACGAACACTGAAGCATGGAGAGTCAGGCTGGACAACCAGCTATAACTATGTGATCGGGTCTAGTGATCTCAGCTTATATTCAGTTCGGGGCTCCTACGTCATCATATAACGTGATCTCTTTGAGGCTGATTATCTCATGCATCCCTCGACGGATTTTCTCGATATCCACAATCTGAGACGTTTATATTATCCTCTTCAAAATGACGTATCGCTCAAGTCGCTGCGATTAATATTACATAAGTTTGAAAATTTTTCCACATCGAATGTTCGCGAAGGCGTGACGTTCATATCCAGAACATACCAGGCCATGCAGGCTACACATGGCGTCAGGCGGGTAGTCTATCCTGTCCCTGCAGCTACGTCACACACACACACACACACACACACACACACAGCTGTCGCTGACTCGCCTGCTCGCTCCTCCGAACGTAAACAAACCAAGTTTGCTCAGAACGCCTTGCGTGATGATGGAATACAATTAATATTCAAAAAATACGGCATGTACAGGTCGTAACCGGTACAATATGAATAATAATACAGTCGAACCTCGAACCTCCATTACTCGAATTTTCAGGGGTATCTCGAAATAACTTAAACTTTCCGGCCGTTTGTCATATTATTCACGTGTATTTATTTCTCTATTACTCGAAATTCGGTTACACGAATTTCTCGAAGCAAAAATTTCCTCCACTGAAGCAAAAAATACGTAACTCGAATTTTGTGCAACATGAACTGTGCAATATGGCATTATGGTTTGTGAGGAATAGTTAACAAGAAAGGGGTACAGTGAAGCTGGGAACTAAGATGATGGGAATCTAAAAACTCTAACTTCTAGTGATCGGAAAAACCCAACTGTTTCTCGGGTATCAATTAACGTTACGTAAGAAAACAAGCCCAGAAGTCGCGGATGACCAGCACTATTTATGAAACTCTGCTGCATGGTATTGACGAGAAGTTTCAACGTGACCGCAACAAATAGAAGGACAGTTTTTTTTCAAAGATGTTAACGGAGCTATATTTCTTGTTTCACTTCTGTATCCTGTCTTCTAAAAAGTTACTATAATAACTTATAAAGTGATGCCGTAAAATAAGAGTTCCTTTGCATATTTTAAAGTACTGTTAAGAATAATGTATTCAGTAAAAGCCCGTAGGTACATATGATTCAATTATGTGCTATACGTGCTAAAATACGGTATTATCTATCTCGAAATTTCGATAACTGGAAACAAAATTTATCTCCCGAGTTGATCCGAGATATGGTGGTTCCACTGTATTTATATCACACCGACACACGCAACAAAACACGTATTTATTAGACTGTAAATTGAACGGAAATGTAATTTTTTAGGTACCGGTATCTCTAAACACTTGGAGATAACGTGTGTTATGATTTTTGGCCATAATGTGAAGAGAAAATACCAGAAACAGTTACCGACACAACTTCCTAAAATACATTCAACTCATTAAATTTATGAACTAGGAATGAACAAAAAGGCACTGAAATACGAGAAGCTACCACATACAAAACAGATCGGTATGTCTCATACATTAACATACGACTTTGACACGGGCAAAAGCACAGAAACGCTAGAAAAAACATGTGGCCTACAACTCCAAAGAAATTACGCACAGAAACGATGTTGATAGCGCGCGAACCACATAATGAGAAACTCATTCTTCGCCCCGATTAAGTGAGTCGCGAGCGCGCGCTAGGTTTTTCTAGCCTCTCTTGCTAGTAGGACGAGTGCCATCCCGTATTCCTAACCATAAAGCACACATGCTGCTGTAGCGAGCAGGAAACACGACACACGTAAGCGACGGACAATGCACTCGCGAAATAAAGCATCAATAAGTACAGTTGAAAATGAGGTTGGGTAAATTATAAAGCACATAAGAATTTATCCTAGGGGAAGTGTATTGACCGTACTGGAGGTTATATTCAAAAATAGGAATTAAAAATAAATCGGAAGACGAGTTAAAAAACGGAAAGTTTCCGAGTAAATCGGAAGGGTTGACAGGTATGCATCTCCTTAAAGTTGAGTCCTAGTATAGGAACACCCTGGCACTTCTGTATAATTAAAAATAAAAATTCAAAGAGTCAGTGCTTATATCCTCTTCTGTCCAAAGTAGTTTATTGCTTTCACTGAAGACAGTTGATTTGTATTTTAGTATCTTGGGAAGTGAATAGAATTGAAACCTGAAAATTTCCGTGTTCTTCTACGAGTACAGGTGTACGTTCTGAAATTAAAGACCGTACACTGGGTAGTCACTTTGTTATCACAATGCAAGACTGCCTACTCTCTCAAGTCGATTCTGAGAAATACAGATAACTCACTCTAACCCACACTCTACATTCTCTCATGGCACTGCCTCGCTGACTGACTTGCTTCCTTCCTTAAGGGGCCCATAGACGTGCAGTATTATTGCGCAAAATGGGTTGTACAATATATTGTTAGCTGCCTATAGATGTACAATATTATTGCACAAAAATAGAGTTTGTACAATAAATAATCGTGTGGAGACAATATTGATAGTTGTGCAATGTAATGTGCACAGCGGTCATGACATACAATATGCGTTGCAATATATAGTAGTCAGTCCATGCCGGTATTTTATTTGGTGATTATATTGAGTCACACTGATCTTTGCTGCGTTTTAATCGTCGTGGGCGTACGTGCCAAAAAGAAGCAGAAACGGAAAAGCACAAGGGCCAAACAGTGGTTTCTAGAAAGAGAAAAGTACACTCATGAAAATTTACTCAATGAACTGAGAAAATGGGAACCAAATGATTTTCGAAACTTTCTGCGCATGAATGGTGAATTGTATGAGGAACTCCTCGCTTTGCTCTTGACGTCCCACAGAGCCGGAAGGCCATGGTACACTTCGATAAACTCTAAAATAAACTTTTTCTCCTCCTTTTTGCCTGCCATCACGATACCTTCTCCAACGCTTGTTGATACCAACTGGCGGGAGGGCGGGATATTGCACAATATTGCCAACACACAGCACAGTATTTTGCGATTTGCGCAACATATTTCAAACTTTCTTGATTTCGTAGAATATATTGCACAACCCTTCAATATTAAACACACTACCAATTTTATTGCGCAACGTCTACGGGCCCCTTTACTTCCTTCACCACGGAGTCTAACACTGACTGTGTCTATGTACGTATACTGTTGGACAACCGTCTAGAAATATCTACTTCTGGAAACGTTCTTGCAACACTCTGAACACCCTAAACGAAACTCAAACAAACCACGGCCGACTTGAACAAACATACATGGACAACCGAACGACCGGCCTCTCGATTGGAGTAGATCAAACTCGAATGTTCGACTACCGTACATACGAACAAGTCCATAACATTCCTAATGGTTCTACATGTATCTGGACAATAAATAATTACTGGAAGTTTCCAGAAACCTCCATATGTATCAATGATAGTGGATTATACCCAATATTTGAATATTAGTGTTTTCTACAGTTTCCAACTACACGGATTTTGAGGTTAGACGTATGCACAATACGTATTTGAGGTTATTTACAGTGTATAGCCGTATCAAACCAGTCTATGGACTGATGACTCAACAGTTGTACTTATATTAGCAATAATAGTTGAAGGTTTTACAAGAGTTAGATTATGTGTAGACTGGCGTACATACGACAATTCAATATCAGGAAAGAAGTTGTCGACATTCGCCCCACGGACAAAGGGATTCATCAAGGTCAACGGAAAAGAAACTGCAAACAAGGTCTTAAACATCATAGGCTCAGCGGAACTTTGTTCATCTGTATCTTTTCAGCACCTGCCACAGTCTGTCTTCAATCTTCCACCCCCTCGCAGCTACCTTTTCAGCTGCGTGATTAAAGGGCGTAGAACCGGTCATCTCAGAAGAATCTAAACTCAAACTAAAAACGGATGGTAATTCAGTTCGGAAGGCCATTTTATATTTAAAAAAAAAAACGCTATTGGACCGACATTCATGACGAGTCTCCTACCGCTCACCGCTGACCTGACACAGACTACTCAAACATGGTGTTTTTCCACCGCTCAATGCTGATCTTGACTACTCGAACATAGTGTACACATAATTCGGTAACATCATAGAGTAGAACCTTTGTGTATTCCTCACCTGCAGCCCCTGTGCTGTGGGCACAGCTTACAGTACAACAATCATGACACTACCCAATGTCTAGCAGAGAAACCAAACTGAGGACACTGCAATCAGCCTCACTACATTTTGCAATGCCGCAACAAGCAAGCGCCTCCACAGTGCCACATTTGTGGGTTACATCATACAACTTAAGTCAGTGTAAGGTTTGCCCAACCCCACCACCAGACTGCCCTGACCTCATAGCCCCCATCAGAACAATAGACCACACCACATCAAAGAAAGACTCCTATCCACCCATCCACCACCACATCATCCAATTTTTCACCCTATCTTTGATGAATATCTTTCCATACCACTCACCCCTAATTATTTCCCAACTCCAAGCTGCAGCCTATTTTTTTTTTTTTTTTTTAGCAACAGGTAAACCACCTCTTTTATCTGTCAATTAAACATAATCATATGTTAAATACTCTCAGCCAAGAACTTCACTCTCAGAGCTCCACGGCATCTCCCTGGTATTCTTTACTCTCCGATTCACCTTTCATTCACAACGGCAGCTGATCTCCAACTGAGCATGCAAGTCAAGATGGCGCCATTTTATAACCACAGACTGTGTTACAACTCTGCATGTGACGTCACATATTTAGCACAAAATTTGCCTTAACTTGTGCTATTACATAAAAAAAGTTTCAGATTTGTATGACTGTAAACCATACCAATAATTTAAATGAAGTACAATTTACGTGGTAGAACTAAACAACAAGCATCTCAGGAGACTGCTACAACACACTGCAGACCCTCGTGACTATGTTGTTTTGCTACTAGCAGCTTCATTATATGTGCTGGCTCCAGTCGTGGTTGTGGAGTGAGTGCTATGGTACTAGGACTGAACCAATATAACATGACACATGTAATAAAAGTATACTAGTATGTACAAGTGTTTGAGTAACATATGTGTAGATGATACTCTCTAAAAGAATTTGTGAGGAGTTCATTATATACTGTATCAGCTTAAGCAGAAAATTTGATACTTGGTGTATCAGGTAACAAAGCTATGTTGATATGGCTGCAGGGTTGATTGTTGGAACTGTGCAGACTGAATATGAAGTTTTAGAATTCTTCTGGAGTTGTAAGTAGACACTGTGCATGGTGATATGAATGGGTGGAACTCTCAGTTCATAGCGGAACAAATGGGACATATTAAAATTGAAAATATGGTTGTGGTTGTACAAAACCCACACACATTTTGTAAGAAATGACTACGGATTCAAGAAGTGAACTCGTTGGTTACATGCAATGTGAACCATTTTCTTTAGCTAAGGATTGGAGCAATAATAGTAACACTAAGCTTTACTGTATTGTCACCTGTTTTGTGGCAAAGCTGGAAAAGATAGCTCAGCGTTGTCTGTCCCAGCCTTGGTGGGTGATTGAACGGAACATAATATTGGTAATTTCAAGTTAGTGTTACAAAATATCAATTCAAAATTGCGTAGTGTTCTGTTCCGACAATGCTCTAGTCATGATTGGAAAGCAGAATGGAGTTGCTGCTTTTTTAAGGGAAGCACAGTTATTGTGTTTGTACAGGGTTGCCCATGCCATTTGATTAACTTGGCTGCGGAGAAAGGTGCAAGCAGTTTGCCTGTTAAAGCTGATGAACTGTTAGTCGACATCTTCCATTATTTAGAAAAGTTTTGTAAGAGGAAGGAACGCCTCAAGAAATTCCAAGCGCTTCACAAGGAAACGAAGAAGATACTGAAACATGTTTGCACAAGATGCAGAGATGCCAACTATTATGATTCAGTCGTAATAACTACAAATTACCCATCACAATTCCGCCTTTACGAATCCCACATCACAAATTACGATTTTTTTTGTTGACTTTTAAATCTAAGTGTAAGAAGTGTTTAAAATGATACACAAGGAATGCCATTACAGCTTGATTTCTCAGAATATTATTTTCAGATTTCTTAGTAATAATTTATACCCCCCGTTGAAGAATATTTCGAGTTTTCATGCGCCGAACGCAGTGTGCTTCCAGTACAGGAAAAATAGGCACCTGTGAAGTAGCATATCTTGCGGAGTTGTCTTTGTTTGTCACACCATCAGACTTCCTCGCAAGTATGCAAGTTCTGTCATTGTTTTGGCGACAAAGTGGTGATACTCCGTTTCATTGTGGATACCGTGTGCGTGACTGTTTAAGAAGTATGTATAGCAATTTTTGTTGCCAAATTTACATATATTGCTCTTTTAGGATATATGCAAATCATGTGTAACAAAATTTTGAAATAATGAAGCGATTTCCTGTGTAGGAAAATACACGTGGTGATGTTACAGTGATTAGTGATGCTAGTAATAAACCAAAATTTTAAGGAGGAATACTCAAAAGAATGGCCCCATTTACTGCGTTTCTCAGAATCTCATTCACACGAGTTTTGTAGTGTGTGTAGCCGCGATTTTTCAGTTGCGCATGGTGAGGAAGAACAAGACTAAGTTCCGTGCTAATATGAACACCGAACTGTTAAGTGCTCTGTTAGTGAAGAGGATGCACATGATATCAAAAGGAAAAGCATGTCACCAGTGAATGTTTACCAAACAGCAACTAGAACCTGCTAAGGGAGCAACTACAGTACTCAACAAAAGAAATGATCCTTCAACCTCCACTCAGATATGTACTGCAGATCACCTGTTACTTCAGCACGTAAGAATCATGCACTCTTTATATGCCAGTCTTTGAATAGGTGGTTCATTGATTTTTCAATGATATGTAAGTTAATGAAATTCCAAAAAATATATGTATTTGGCAGCCCCCCACCCCACCCCGGCGCCCAAACAGCTGAATTACGAATTGCCTTTCTTGAAAGTTGGCATCTCTGAAGATGGCTATCATGGCAATCCACTACTTGGTTTCTTTCTTTCAAGATGACGTGCTTGTTAATGCTCAGTGTGCATCAACCACCAGCTTAAAACATCTTTTATAACCCTCAAAGCCGAGCCTGGTAGTTCCAAAGACCACGAAAAGAGGAAAGCTACTGAGTCGTCAGAATTGGTCACCCCAAAAGATTTGCACATATCTCAAAATCTGAGACTCCTGTGCTAAAGAATAAGAACATTATTCAAAATCAAATTTTTTAAAATTTATTTTTTCACCAGCTGTAAATAAGGAATACTGTGCCTTCCCGTATGCTGTCATTCCTTTCTTTGAGAATCTCCGTTCTACACTTCAGATGCCCCCCCTCACATTCATAAACTAATGACGAACCTGTTAAAACAGCTGCTTTCCAGATTTGTTAAACCAAAAGTGATCAAAAGTTCCCTTTTATTAAAAATTGAGAATTAGAGAGACAATGATGAACTAGTCATTGGTGTTGAGACAGTGAACTTGGTGAAGAAACTTAATGATAGAGATAAATCAATGTTCTTTTCATCTGCCTTGGGTTACATCTGCACAGCATTTGATTATATTATTAACAAGTTCCCATTTAGAGCCGTATACACCAGCATCAGTTACTTTTGCTGTTATCTTAGATTTCCAAAACTTGGATGTCATTATGTCGGATAACGCTGACCTCCGTATTCACCACAGAATTTATCATCTCGGTTTTTCCAAAACTAAGTTTTCGTTTCTATAATAATAATGCCAATTGCTTTTACGTCCCACTAACTACTTTTTCGGTCTTCGGTGACGCCGAGGTGTCGGAATTTAGTCCCGCAGGAGTTCTTTTACGTGCCAGTAAATCTACCGACACGAGGCTGACGTATTTGAGCACCTTCAAATACCACCGGACTGAGCCAGGATCGAACCTGCCAAGTTGGGGTCAGAAGGCCAGCGCCTCAACCGTCTGAGCCACTCAGCCCGGCAGTTTTCGTTTCAATCTGAGTTTGAACCGCAAATTGCTCATACTGACATACGGAAAACAAATGACTACGTGCTGCTGCCACTATCGAAATATAAACAAGTTTTTGATTCCATTCGGGATTTGCATATAATTTGCATAAATTATGTCCCCTGTTGAGCAGAAACGAAGAAAGAAGACTAATGACTTTCCAAGAGTGGATTGTTATTTAATTTGGTGGCAGAAAGCATTAACATAGAGACAAAGCCTTCACATTGCATATTTCACTCAAAATATAAGGCAGGATTCCTTAATTCATCATTAAAAGTCACCCAGTCGTGTACTGTACAAGATATAAGCTATAATCGAGAATTCATTTTAGGCCCACCTATGTGCTGGGAATTCCCGATTGTTTGATCATGGATAACACTGACAGTGTCAGCTTTAGATAACCTAAATGTGTCTGAAAATCTGTGTCGCCCTAATCCTCGAAATATGTCGCACATACTTTTATCCACCTAGGATGTTTATTAATTGCATAATAGTGGTCATTTTACTCGTTGCTGCGATTTTCTCTAGCAATTAGATATTCCAGCAAGCTACGAGCAGCCATCTTGGAAGCCTATCTTAGATGTTTAGTTTAATTTTGGCGGTGACATTCATATTGTGACCCGCAAGTTTAAAGTGCAGAAAAAACACTGTGTACAATGTTCCCAGTGTAAAGCAAAAACAGGTGAGCACTCAAGATGTAACTTTGTGTATTTAATTTCAGGAGTGATCATAACATGTATTTGACTTTTATTAGTATTGTTTGTTATCTCCCCCTTGCCATCCTTTTTAACTATGTCTCAAGACTTTGCGATGCATGCATGTGTTGTTAACATTTTTCTGCTTTAGGATCTTCTGGATTTCTCTTTTTGAAAGTTGACAGGTATGAATACGGATAGGTATTATAGCTGTCCCTCGGAAATAGATTGACACAGGCTCTTATTGGAAGGAAATGGTATGCTGCAACCATCTTGAAATTCTGGGATGATTCATTTTTATGTACCAATACCCCTGATGATTTAGACACTTTTGTCAATTGTTGCACGATATATTTTCTAATAACAATAATCAGGGGTAGAAAAAAAATAGAAATAATTCAGTAGCCAGCCTCTTTTTATCAGGAGCCAGGGCTCTGGTAAAGAAGCAGGGGACTGGAAATAATAATATTGCATTGAAAATTATTCACAGGTGTTCAGGACTCCATTTTGAATATTAGGTCCCGAAATGTTGCATTATTAGTGATTTTGTGGGTAATATTGGTGTTAATTGCACATAAGAAGAATGAGGATGTATTCATGATGGCCATCTTTGTTTCCAGAGATGTTGTGGTTAGAGGTGGGGACGGAGCGAGTAGAACTGGAGAGCAACTCGGTTCTTCAGGTTTTCGTGACGTCACAGCAGAGCACCGATTCAACTCGAATACTCCGTATAGCGCTGCGGGTGCTTCAGTAAACCTTCCAGCCAGGCTAGACTCGCAACACCACTGTGCTGTTGTTCAGACTCCTGACTGAGACGTCTGTTCCATTCGTGTTTCCTTATACTTTGTTTAAAGTTGTTGCGTTATATTTTCTACCAATATTTGTAATAAGAAAGAAGCAATAATGCCATGACAGTCAGTATTTTACTAGCAGTCCAGTTAGAAAATCCGCTACTTCTAAAATTTGCAATTAAATCTATTGTACAAGTGGAGGAACGTCAAATTTATGGAATCACATAAAAAGGGCGTATCTTAAGGACATGGTACAAATACAGTTGCACATCGTGAAAGTAATTCCATTCCTAGGTATGGATGAGAAAGTGCAGGAAAAAAAATAAGTTGCAAAGGAGTTTGTCTACTTTTGTATGCGAAGACAAGCAGTCACTGAGGGTTGTAGAGGATAGAGCCAGACCTGTAGCTTAGATCCTTTCCAACAGAGCAAAAAAGAACGAGGCCACCATAGCTCAATTGGTAGAGCTACCAACGCGAACTCGGGAGGTTGTGGGTTCGGATCCCACTGGTGTCCGGTTGGCCTTTTTTTTTTCTTCTGTACTTAACATCTCTTCGACACGCACTAAAAGTATGCATCACGACCTAATAGGTTGAAAGTTGATTTCGGTTACAACGCGGTCGTGAAATTTCAATATTCATTGACCCTTAAGTGAACTTGCTCTTGATTTCTCAGAATATTATTTTCAGATTTCTTAGTAATAATTTATACCCCTCGTTTAAGAACATCTGTGCCCGCATTGGAGGTGTTTTGCATGTGCTGGACAAATTCGTTCAAATTCTGCAAAACGAGCTGAAACTCTGATATTTTTTAATGGAAATTCCTCCTATATAACACCTGTTCCATGCAATACAGAACACTAACGATACTTCCCATACTGTCTGTGTACAACGTATTGTGTCTTGATTTTAATGCTTGTCACAAGATGAAGAATTGAGTTCATTTGTATACTTATTTCCATTACTGATGTTATCTTAACAGATTTTTCATTAAACTCTTTACCACATAGTTATAAATGAAATGTTTGACATTATACGAGTTTAGGCACATTTCAAAGCACTAGATTTCGTTTCGTCAATTATCACATTATGGAATACGGTACGTTTATCCATATGCATTTATATTTATTGTATTTATTTATTAATTTGTATGTTTATTTCTTTATTTATGTCTACTTGATATGCCTCATATTGAGCACAGGGTTGTAATTACACTGTGTTACGTTATCTGTTAAATTTATATTACATTATAAAAATTGTGCAAATAACCAATAACAGATAGTACCACTGATAATAATTGATAATCCTCTTTATGAATGTAAACTGTAGCTTAGAAGGTCAATATAAATTTTAAATTTACCGCTATAATGTTGTACTCGGTTTAACCGAGTAATGACGTCACAGTACTTGCTCCGAACCGAACCACTCCCACCACTAGTTGTGGTATAGACTGGTTTCTTTGACTTTACAGCAAAGCATGGAACTTCAGATAGGTGAGAAAAGCATGGAAGTTACAATGCAAAGATGTTATTCTCATGACAGAGCTTGGCCTGAATTTGCAAAGATAGATTACAGCTACTAAATTAGAGGAGTTGTAACATCCATGCTTTGTAATGTAAATACACTCATTGCAAATATAACTATGTATTGAATAGGTGGAAAACTTTTCTGTTTATAATTTATATGCAATCTGGAAACATTTTCTTAAACAGAGCACCAGCATGATGAGCAGCAGTTAACATGATATTATGTTCAATTAAAAATTAAGTGGACAAGCATTCCATTCTTACTATATCAAGGTCGGCTCCAAAGGTAAAAAACCTAATTAATTTTCTGACTGCCATCCTTAAATTTTGTATTGGAGACGTCATTAACAGAGTTAATGTGATTTACTAATTCTGTCCTTCCTCCATGAGAAACGTTTATATCACACAAGTACATGGAACAGAATGCATATGTTTCGCCTTTCCGTGATCGTATAAGAATGGAAATGCTGCAGAATATGCCTCCCTAAATTACTGATAACCTAGTTTCTTAATTTAACTCACTACGAACACCACTAAAAATACTAATCACTTACAAATTCGTCGCACAATTCCACGAGTTTCAGAACTACTGCCAATATTATTCAAACCCACACACAAACAAAGCCTTTCAACTGCTACAAAGCACGACACAGTTACTCAAGTTGTTATATATAAATTCACAGCCTGCAACTTGTTTGGGAACATCTCAGTGATGAAGTAACATTTGAGGTAGAAAGGTGACAAAAGCACGGCGATAATTAATAATGAGATTACTGATACATTTACCGGATGAATTTCAAACACTGCATCTCGTATTACCAGCTACTATCCAAATTCAAACAAATCCGATTTCACCGCAGAAAGTGAAAACAAGCGCTGACATTGAAAACCCGTACATTTTACGGAAAAACTGGAATACCTGGCAAGCATGTGTATTGAATTCTAGGAACGACACACCATTTTAAAAGATTTACCCAATAGCAATTACTGTTCTAGAAACTGTTGCACAATATATTTTCTAATAATAATCAGAGGTAGAAAAAATAGAAATAATTCAGTAGTCAACCCCTTTTTCGCAAACATGAAAACCACACGTTAGACTAGGATAAAGCTAAGTATTGCTTTAGAAATGTGTCTTCAGTAGTCTAGTCTATCAATTTGTATAAGAATGGAATAAAAACAATTTATATTTTAAGAGCTACTAACCCAAAAGTCACCAGTTGCCTTCACAGTCAGTGTCTTTTCAAATTACACTACATGTCCCTGTTCAATTTCCCACCAAAATACCAACAATCAATACATTTTGTTGCATCAAAGTCTTTTATAGATGGTCCAGAGCAAGCTTGGTTCGCAGTTTGTCGTTAATAATATTCAATACTCACATGATGAGGTCGATACAGAAATTGTTGCCACTATACTGAGGAGCTTTTCCTGAAATCAGAAATCGTCTTTTCACAGTCCTCGATTTTTCAAGTAGAACATTCAGCGGAAAACCTTTCCCAAACTACTTTGAACACGTACCACTCGCTCAGTATGTCTTCTACGTTGTTCTCAATTTGAAGTTGTTTTGAAAAATGAGTGGCAAGAAGCTGTATTCACTGTTGCCATAATATCCCAATGGTTTTCCTGATGGCCAGGAATGTGTGTCAAAAACGCCAGTGGCACTTTGAATATCCATATTTTGAAGAAATGTGTCTTTCAGAAAGTTAATCCCACTTGCCAAAATATGTTCCTTATCACTCGTAAAATTCTTATCAGGCACACCTGATAAATGTATTCCACTGAAAACTCCTGAAAATGTTGTAGCAGAAACAAACTTTTCTCCCATTGAGCTCTTGGTGTTCTGAAGTCGCTGCAATGAATTAATTGCATTATTTACCTGCACTCTTACCTGCCTTAAAATCAGATCATGCCTCTGAAATACAAGCGAAAGTCTTTTGAATATACTCAGAGAAGTGAATTGTGATGACAAATTTAAAGTCCTTTATGTTCTTTAGAACACCTTTAGTCATGATTTCTTCTCCACCTTACCTTTCAGAAATATTCTGTAACTGCACCACCAGACATTCCCAGTCTTTGACAATTACATGCAAAGCATCTAATTTGCTTGACACCCATCTAACTTTGTGAAACTACTGTAATTTTAGATATTTCACATTCCAGCAACTCTTGAAATATTCTTCAGTTCATGAAGTCCTTTTGGCGAATGCCGATAAGACTTATATAGTTTCCTGAGTGTAGAATCAATGATTTTAAGTTCCACATTTTTTTGGTGAGTGAAGAACGATGAGTTGTAGTCGACATGCAACACAGGGAACGTTTTCTAAGTTCTCAAATTTGTCAGATATTTGTTACCAAATCATTACGGACACCAATTATACATGGTGCTCCATAAGTCCCTATACCTATTACCTTTTTACCATTGAACAGTTCCCCCTAACCGAAGCAATTCTGTTTATAGAGGTTCCACATAGCCATCACTTGTTGCATCTTCCAATGACACAATAAAGAAATGTCTCCACCTTATTTTCTTTTAAAACACAAGTGTAAAGTATCAGCTCATCAGATTTATCTGTTGATCCATCAAAGTAAGATAATGACATCTGAACTTTCCTTAATTTCACAGACCAAATCTTCACGAAGATCTGAGGCAATGTATAAAATAAATTCTCCGCATTGCTCATCATTCACATACTTCCCTGCACCAGTAACATTCAACGTGCTTAACGATTCAACCAAACCTTCAAAATCACGATTGAGGCGCTGGCCTTCTGACCCCAACTTGGCAGGATCAATCTTGGCTCAGTCCAGTGGTATTTGAAGGTGCTCAAATATGTCAGCCTCGTGTCAGATTTACTGGCACATAGAAGAACTCCTGCCGGATTAAATTCTGACACCTCGGTGTCCCCGAAAACCGTAAAAGTAGTGGCACGTAAAGCAAATATCATTATTACTGAACCTACAAAATCAGTGCAGGTCTGTTATTTTTTGCAATATGATAAGATGCCATTAATAATGCATTCATATGCTGTAACAATAGCATTCATTTTCTTTATGCACTTAGCTAAAGGTGAACATTCCGGATTTTTCTGAAAACTTTCAGCCTCGTGACACTTCGAGTGAGGATAGGATTTTTCATGGGTTCTTATGTTTCCAGTTTAAATGGTCGTGAAAACTCTAGAATTTTGGTCGGCAATACTAGGAAAGTTACTGCACAATTCACACTTGGCAATTCCTTCTTCACAGCGCAGCCAAAGTAATTCAAACCACAATTGCTGAAATTTCCATGTGACTGATAATTGAAATTTAGATGTATTTTTTAGCGTGGGAGGACTTTCACCTCGCTGCTACTCTGTGCTGCGGGAGAAGAGCACAACAGAGCTTGCTTAGAAGTGCACACCATCACGTAACACGTTATAACAGAGACAAGAAGCATTGGATTTAAACCAAATTTTTACACTTAATGACAAATGTAGCCAGTGATAACATACGTTACTGAAACCATACTATCATATTTTTGAGACCATGTTTACCTTAGAAATTAAACTTGGTGTGGTAAATTTTAAATCATTCCTCTATGCAGATAATAATAATGTTATTTGCTTTACGTCCCACTAACTACTATTTTAAGGTCTTCGGAGACGCCGAGGTGTCAGAATTTAGTCCAGCGGGAGTTCTTTTACGTGCCAGGAAATCTACCGACACGAGGCTGACATATTTGAGCACCTTCAAATACCACCGGACTGAGCCAGGATCGAACCTGCCAAGTTGGGGTCAGAAGGCCAGCGCCTCGACCGTCTGAGCCACTCAGCCCGGCCCTCTATGCAGAGACCAGTTTCGAAGTCTGGGCACCAGTACAGTGATACCTTCCTTTTGCCCTGTTTATAGCACACCACACACCTCTTCTGTGGCCTAGCTTTGTTTGCAGTTAGAGGGATCCTCTGTAAACAGTGCCTTTCAGTGAGACGAGACAGTGTTGTCCACTGAATGATGACCGGAACATTTCTAGTTACATCACTCCCACACCTGGCTAGAATTCCCTCAACTAAATCTAACCTGAACTTCAAGTGGTCAGCCCTGTTGTTCTGGAGGTTACATTTATATATTACAAAAGAGTTGAAAACTGTAACATTTAAAGGCCTCCTAAAACGTTTTATGTACCATTTGCTCATTTTTCTTTTCTTTCTTCAAGTAACTTTGCAGCATTTTATCTTTGAGGTCAACTCCACCCAAGTATTTATTGTAGTCAATTGCACAAACCGGTTTAACGTACAGAAAACAGAAAAGGAAATTACAAAAAAGTGTGAAATTTGCAATACTAATCAAAATAATAGAATAAGCAATCTAATTTCTAATAAGTTACTATAATACATTACAATAATTTTTAAACTGCGTTCAGATCCTAATTACTACGCACAAATAGAAATGAAAATTCCAATTAGGTCTTAAGTTAGAAATTTCAAGAAGTACCGGTACTCAAGGATTACCAACAAAGTTAAACACGTAGACAGCTTAACATTAGTACTACTTTATCCTAGTATGATGTAATAGAAATGAAACCTGCCGTTTGCACAAGAATACACACGAATACAACAGGCAAGGTAAGGTACTATCTAATATACCGTATCTACACTACCATTCTCAACTGAAGTGTGGTTATGATTATTACAGATGATGGATTACTACTGTATTATTCTCCCCACTCCGCAGGACGGAAAATAAGTGTCCTTAAATATGAGGTTTACAATAATTTCTCAAAAGTATTTCCGTGTAAACTACGCCTACGCCGAACAAGGTTGTTTACGCTCTGCATCTAACTGAGAAGCCTAGGTCTTGTACAGAGGAAAAAAAAAAAGGGGGCCTTCACCTTTATAGCCTTCTACTGCTCGACGTACCACAACACTTAAAACTTTAAAGCCTCTGTTATACATCAATTGTATTTAAAAGTTGTTTCTCTATTTAGAGATCCATTTTACTCTGTCACAAGACAACTTCCAAGATTTTAATGTGTATATTTAAGATTTTAAACACAATTAAGACTCAGCATTAAAGGTTGGCTTTCCTCCTCACATCAAGATTAATCAATCATGTCTTAAATACGTCATAACAAGACAAATCATGTTTTTAAACTTTAATGTGGAATTTTTGTCAAGGACTATCTTACTTATAAGTGTTACACTTGTCATTTGTGTGTCATGTGTGAATATTGTATCGTATATTTTGTTCTTTTGCTCTTTTTAATGATCGGCTGTTGACACAGTGTCGAAACATATTAAACATGTTGTGATACATTGCACAATATAATTGTATTGTATTGAAAAGGTGGAACCCTTAAATTCAACTTATTGACATTCTGATATATCAAACTCTAGAACAAAATGTTTTAGACACCATCTAGGTAGAATATATCAGTACATAATGTACCTTATCATGCACAGAACAACCATAAAAGAGTTGTGTACTTGCATTATGAAATAAAAGAATGTTGTAAATACAGTACATTAAATAGAACGTCTTTTAGAATTACAGTAACGCGGTTGTCTACTTCTGGCAGCTCGGTAGCCTTCATAATTCCTGTAATATTTCCTTGTGGTAACTTACAGGAATATGTATAAAATCTGCCATGGTTCACCGCACAGCAAACAGCTGTCACGGAGTGCATGAATGGAGTTGACACCAGAGTCGAGTGCCTTCGCAACACCGTTCACGACACATCCCTACCGATAACTTATGATCTGTAATGGCACTCGATTTTTCATGTCCACATGAAGGGGTACTTGTTTGACAGCTTACGACGATGTGTCTCATGACCGTTAAGACAGCTCTCACGCAGAACTGAAACGTCAAGTTCCAAGGTACAAAGCGCCAATTACAGAATTCAAAACTCTGCCAAAAGTGGTGAAACATACAACTCTCCACCGAGAATACAAGAAAGATCTACATGATTTACTAACCGAAATAATGTAACTTGATATAACTTGGAAAGAATTCTACAACGTGGGTAGGTGAACAAATCATATCCATGACATTTCATTATAATAATTGATTTTACAGCAATTAAGAGTAAAATTAGCGGTAAGTTAATAAATACTGTTATCTACATCAAAATGCTTCAATATGTCTTTTATTTATGTAACAGAGAGTGTGTGTGTGTGTGTGAAAAGTCTTTGCTCACTTAACTTCTTTGAGCTTCTTGGCTTCGCTTTGCTCGATGTTATTCAGTGAGGCAAGTTGTTGAATTGTGCCCATAACTAATTAATGAATATAATTATTTTTCTTTCAAGAAATATTATTTTTGTGTTATTTACGATATACTTTTTTTCACCTTTATTCTCCAGTTTGAACAGCCCGCGTTAGTCATGATGGACAAAGATATTGAGAATTCACAGGCAGCATTCCCATTCGTCGGTGATGCATCATTAATACTGTATATTTATTGGTCCAGGGATCATGCTATTTTTCTTTCAGTAAAACTCACTTTTGTATTACGATACACTTTTCAGCACAACCATAGTCTGCCCCGCAATGTTAGCAACACGAGGCACCACGATGTGGCACACGCGAAGTAACTATCCTTTGTTTAATACTTAGGTTTCCACTAGTAGTGCTGAGATAAGTAGGGTGAACAGAATAGCACTGCTGGGTTTGATATGGCTATATATTTTTTTCTTGTCGTGCAGACAGTATGCACCGCAGCAGAAGAAAAGAGCCTCTCGAAGAGAGTGTCCCCACAAGGGCTACATTTCTCTAGTAATAATGGTATTTAACAATTTACCGCTAATTTTACTGTTGGTTTGTAGTTAAAGCTAATAAATGACCATTTCTTGCCGTAAGCCCTGAAATTAGAGGAGGAATTCAGAAAGTGTAAGGTTACTGCTGTCCAACGGTATGATGCTTCCAAACTTTGCGGCTTTTTCTTTTTTTTCTTCTTTTTTTGGCTTTACGTCGCACCGATACAGATAGGTCTTATGGCAACGATGGGACAGGAAAGGGCTAGGACTGGGAAAGAAGTAGCCTGGTGTGAAAATGGGAAACCATGGAAAACCATAGAACCCACTATCTCCCGAATGCTGGATACTGGCCGCACTTAAGCGACTGCAGCTATCGAGCTCGGTGGCTTTTTCTTTAGCAGTGGTTGGTAACGTCAGCCAATGCCAGTGATACTTGGCAGAAGCAATGGATAATGGTGCCTGGACCACAACTTCAGGTTATAAAAGTAAATATACTTCTAGGGGCGGGTAGGCTGGACCCTGGCAGGCGTACTGAACACATCTGTCCTCCACAATCATTCCTAGATAAGAATAGCAGCAATGAAACTAAAATATTATGTAATAATCCTCGAATGGCAGACTATTTCTACCAACTTTTCACCTCATATTTCCTGTTTGAACTGCCTGTGCTGGACAAAGGTACTGAGAATTCACAGGCAGCACTCCATATGTAGACGGCACGAAGAAGCGGAATGCCACAGAAGTGAGTCATTTCTACAGCAAAAGTCGCTGTAGTTAGTTACGTATCCATCAACGAGCTACTTTTCTCCAGTGATAATGGTATTTATCAGTTTACTGCTAACTTTACTGTTGATTTGTGTGAAAGCAATTTTTTTTTCCATTTAGGTCAAAAATTGCAATTAAATTTCATGGATATAATTCGTTCACATAACCCCCAACTCATAATATATTTATTGGTCCAGGGATCATGCTATTTTCCTTTCAACATGGATCATGTTATTTTGCTGTTTGAACTACCCGCGCTAGTCATATGGACAAAGATAATGAGAATTCACAGACAGCCCTGGACCTCAAAAAAGAAAAAAAAAAGACGATACGAGCAGCGGAATGCAACATAAGGGAGTATGGTCTACAGCCCGCAAGTACATATACATATTTCTCTACTATAAATAACGAAAACCTGTAAAGAAAACAATGGCCAGCCTCACAACCATGGTTTTGGAGTTGGGCAGGTTTGCAAATATTTCTTGGAATTAACTGAGCTGACATGTGCACCACAGGTAGGGCATCTAAAACTAGCCTGAATGAATAAAATTTAACTTGAACCACACAATGATATGTGAATATATAAAAAGAAGCTTGGGAGCAAAGTATTTCCAATTATTTCCCTTTAATGCAATCTAGAATTCTGGAGGCACTTCTTAAGTTCAGTAAATGTTATCCTGCATTCTCAAACTAGTGAAAGTGTACACAAAAATGGCATCAATGGAACTGAACTACCCAAACACATACCGATGTTTCTCCAGTTCTGGACATAAAGGAAAAGCAGAAAAAGATCACAACCTCCCGGAAAAAATGTAACATCTTAGAAATGGTCTAATTTATCAGATTTACATGGTCTCAGTTTTAATTCTTCTATATATGTAAAAATACCTCTGGGATGGGATGGCAGCGAGTCCCTGGCAAGTATAAGGATGGTTATCTATGCTACTCCAGAAATAGGCTAGTTTCAAGCCATTTTCGCATGATTTTTCATCCAGGATTGCTCGACGGTATTACCACCTTCAAGTACATTACCTTACAGAAAATGTACAAACATCCCAATATGAAACCTGAAGACTTCAATGCCCATTAAAATACTAAATTAAAAAAACAGGCTGGGACAGTCAATAAATGAGGATACAACAATCCGAAACTTCAATTTAAGGTAAATTAAACAACGAGCAACACAGAACTGCAATTCCTAAATTATCATGAAACTTCAATTTAAGATTAAACAACGAGCAACACAGCACTGCAATTCCTAAATTACTACCATGCAGTCACCTTCCCTTAAAATTCCCACGGCTAATACCACCTGGCTCAAAGAACTGTCTTAGGATAAACTTTGCAACACACCTCAGGATAAACATTTGTATTCATTCTTATCATGTTCGGGATAATAAGTCATCATAGGTGCGGCAAAGAACTACATATACAGCAAAAAATCAGGGCACATGCAGACTACACAACTAACATATCGCACATTACAACTCGCCACATGTAGCAACAAGCATGGAGAAGTACCAGAGAATTGTTGAGCTCACCTTTCTGCCAAAAACTTGGACTGACTGAATCTGTTCTTTCGGCTGCTGAAATATAAAAAGAGGTGAAATTAAAATAATTGCATCATCACGCACATCCAAAATGTAAATACACACATATTACGCAGCTAACCTTCTGCATTTTTGTGGACATTTCTACTCAAGAATAACGTCGCCCCGCTCACCTCGTGGAAAGGAAACCGATGACACAGGAAGTCTGGAAGTTGCGCTTTCAGAGTGAATGTTTGAATTATCTTCATTTAAAGACGAAAATTCATTTGAATCAAAATAGAAAAATTATATAAATAAACCATTTAAGAAAAATATACGAATTTCTAAAAGTAAACATTTCACGAAAGTTTATGAAGTATCTAATTTGAGTTCGAAGAACAGAGGAAGTGCTACATACTCCACAACGCCGGTTAAAGAAACTTTCAATTCTTGCGTGCTATCAAAGTTAAAATTAAAGATACAATATATCGACGCGTTGCCAGAAAAATGATCTTAACATTTTCTTATCTCTAGAATATCTTTATTAAAATTAATATATTGGTCTACAAACTCGGTAACGTATTGGGGGCGTGATCACCACAAATGGTTTAGCATTTCTCTTATATGATCCTTGGGTTTAGCTGCTGCCTTCACACCCGGGAGGCTGAGATTCGAATCGCGGCCGATCCGGGATCGAGAGTTTCATTTTAAATTTACACTAAAGTACTGTATAGGCTTATTGTTGCTAATATATGAAGGCTTTCGTGGAGCCCTCTGAGGGGTTTTTTACAACTTGCTTTACGTCGCACCAACACAGATAAGTCTTATGGCGACGATGCGAAAGGAAAGGCCTAGGAATGGGAAGGAAGCGGCCGTGGCCTTAATTAAGGTACAGCCCCAGCATTTGCCTGATATGAAAATGGGAAAAGATGGAAAACGATCTTCAGGGCTGTCGAAGGTGGGGTTCGAACCCACTATCTCCCGGATGCAAGCTAACAGCTGCTCGCTCGGTACCGCACGGCCAACTCGCCCGGTACCCTCTGAGGTTGCAGGGTCTGTAAAATATAATATTCACGGTAACCCCTGCTTGTAAGAGGCGGCTAAAAGGGGTCTCTGAGGCTTTCAGCTTGGGAGCGTGGGTTGGCGACCACGAGGCTCTTGGCTGAGTCATGGAATTGCTTCCACTTATTTGTGCCATACTCCAAACTTTCATCAGTCCTGTCTTACCTCTCTTGGTCAACACTTGTTCATTTCCGACCCCGACGGTATTACATCTGTGAATGCTACGAAGTCTTCCATTTTCACGCCCTTTGTGACCCCTGTCTTTCTTTCACCGATTCCTTCATTTGTCGAAGTGTCAGACTTCACCCTGTGATCAGTTTGTTAAGCGTTGATGGTTGCCCAGTTGTATTTTCTCTTAAAGCAATAATCACCACCACCTTCTCACTGTCATGGATAATATAAACAGAAATAGAGATAATTACGAGGTTTGGGTTGAAACGGAGATTAACTAAAGACATCATTTCTAGGGAGATAACCAGCTATACACGAATAATAACTGTGTATTTTATTGTACAATTTTATTATTTGTTGAAAATTGGTATCTAAACGAATCTTCGTTTTACACCAGTAATGAAGTTGCACTGAATTTTAAACATATTATTTGCAGTCATGAAAATATTCTTTTTGTAACAGTAAATAAATATTCTTTATTTACAGAGAATTTTCCAAGGATTATGACTGAAAACACAAAACTAACAGAACAGTTCTAAACAAAATTGTTTTATGATATATTTCCATCCCGCTGAAGTTCAGCATTATGTTTCTGACAAAGTGATATTTAATATCAGATTTATTGTGTATTTTGTATGTATATTTCTGAACAGAAAAAGAACTTCGAATTTTAAAATATATTCAAATTACTTTTAATAATGACTACTGGGGATGATATCATGTCATCATGCATACTACAGTGAATCGTAAGTTATGATCTTCATTTCCGTGTTGACGTTTAACAAATAACATAGAGTTTGAGGAATGTTCCACCATTCAACACATTGCAAAAATATATCAAAGCTTCCATGTCATTATAAGTGTCCGTATTGTGTTTGTATATATTTTCAACCAGCACGTGTAATTCCAGTGTTCCGTGTACTATGAACACAAGACTGTTAGAGCCAGAACTGGGAACTTTCTAAACTCCACGTTCTGCCTGCCACGTGTACATTGAATTTCAATGTAATGTCAGGCAACTCATTGATGTGTTTCCATGCAATAGGCACATGGTTCTTCGTTATGATGATTGTTATCAGATTCTTCTTGATTTAATTTTCACCAAAAACTGATGATGACTCCAAGGGAGACGAAACCGGTCTTCTTATAATTTAATGTATTTTTCCAATGCGTTGAATGGTGAAACATCCCTCAAACGCTATACTACAGTGAAAGTGTATATTTCAGTATTTTCTTCAATGATTACACTAATGCGAGTCCCAGTGTGCGCGCAGCCACTGGCCCCTGCCGGGTGCTAAGACACTATTTCGGATCGGAGCGGTGTCGGCTATGTTCGGCATTGCGTGACGTCACGCGTTGTGCTGGATGGCGGTGAACACTAGTCCTCCCGTGACGACTTCTGCTGGTTGATATGTTCCTACACTACGCGGCGCTGGTGTAGATAGATAGTGACAAGGTCTGTCTAGGGAGGTCTGGTCACGCTACCACAATCCTTTGCGCTTGTGGCCATATTGGATCTTAAATACCGTTGTTATGTGGGCGTGCCCGATGTAATGATGTGAGTTATTACTTGTATTTTGAAGGAAAATGGGACTGCGTCGCACCAAATTGTCAAAATAAGACAACTGACGGAATTAGAGCGTTTCGCTGACCGAGAGATAAACAAAGGTGAGCTCAGTGGGTACAAAACTGTAGGCGTGACAAATGACAACCTACAGATAATTCTGTCTTGTGCGAGGTTCGTGAAGTTATACATTCGTATTATATTCGTATAATATGTTTATATGAACGGTGTTTTATATTTATAGGTCGTATTATGTATTTTCTTCTAGCATCATTTTGAAAAATCGCAATTTGAACTAAAGAGGGCAGATGGACGGAAACTACTCAAGTGGAAATCCATCCCAACAATTTTCAACATCCCTAAACCACCCAAGTCTTTGACATATAATAGGAAAGCTCGCCCCACCCCCCACAAAAAAGAGAATTGTCTATCAAAACAAGCAAGAAAAGTAAGAGGAAATGTGTAATAGTAGTATTGACGTTTATGAAAATGTCCTTTTCATGTGTCCGGCTCCCTGGATAAATGGTTAGCGTGCTAGCCTTTGGTCACAGATCCCGCGTTCGATTCCCGGCAGGGTCAGGAATTTTAACCATAATTGGTTAATTTCGCTGGCACGGGGCCTGGGTTTATGTGTCGTGATCATCATAATTTCATCCTCATCACGACGCGCAGGTGGCCTACGGGAGCCAAATCAAAAGACCTGCACCTGGCGAGCCGAACTTGTCCTCAGGCGCTCCGGGCACTAAAAGCCATACGCCATTTCATTCCATTCCTTTTCACGTAAACTACTGACAGTATCTTTCTAATCCTACAGGCAACGTAGAAATGTTTCACAGATATTTGAAATGCTTGTTCCTGTTCATTTGCCAATTACAATCACAACAAACAATAGGCCTATTACTTCAAAACAACAATTTGTGTCCAGCTTGCCATCATTACAACAATTGTTAATAGCAGTTTTACACGGTATTGTAGTTATTATTTACAGCTAAATTTCATTCATCTTAAATGCTCTCTAGAATACATCATACGGCTGGACAAATACTTAAAGATCACCAACACTCGCTTCACTCTCACTAACCATCTACTGTAATTTAACTACCGTAGTCTAACATAATATCCTAATGTATAACTCAACTTAATAGTGACTGAATTTCTATTTCTTATGGAATCGTGTCTACCAATGGCTTTAATTTTCTTAGGTATTATTATTACACTAGCCTGCAAAAAACCTTTTTTGTGCGGTAGAAACGAAAATAGGTAGATTTTATGAATTTCTTAACGCAGAATTCGATAAAAAAAATAGTTTTGGCGTATCACGTCTGGTTTAGTGGCAATTTTACAAAATGTTATTTTTTCTTACGTAAAATTGTTGATACTTAGTATTGATATTAAATTTGATGCATTAATGTAAATTTCAGCTTGCAAAACGTAATCATATTTTTCATGCATTAAATACACACAAATGCTGCTTTTGTAAGCAAGTAGATGGTTTGTATTATATTTTTAATATATATTGAAATTCGTGAAACTGAAGCATAAAGCGCCTATTTAGTTTGGGCTGTACAGTTGCTTTTAAATTAATATAACCGTACCTTGAATAAAAATTACATGGTTAAACATGCATAGTTTTGTTACTTACATTATGTGCAGGTTAGATTCACACCTCCGTCTGTTCCCGTTTGCCGTTGAATTTCCGGGTTCTTCAAGTTCTTGAATGATCTCTAGAAGGGTCGTCTCGTGCAATAGACCTACAGTAATCGGCCAACATATTCACAACCCAACGTCCCTGATAGCGTCATTCTGCATGTTTGAGATCCTGGTGAAACATTTCACCTTGTTCTTCACTGACAGCTCTTAAATTTGGAGGGAAATGATCCAGATGCGAAGCTAAGAAATGAAGCTTAAACTCATATTACAACCGAGTTCCTTAAACTTTACCAACATTTTCCTCACAATTTCTTTGTATTGAGAGTCCTTAATGTTGCCAAGGAATTTAGTCACTAGGTACATCTTTGAATGCGTTCCATGCCTCTTTCTCAATTTTGGTCATCGTGTCTGTGAAATGGTTATCCTTCATCATTTTACGAATCTGTGGTCCATTAAATACGCCTTCTTTGATTTTTGCATCTGATAATGAGGGAAATTTAGTGGATAAATATTGGAAGCATAGGCTACTTTTATCTGATGCCTTGGCATACTGTTGCATGAATCCTAATTTGATGTGCAATTGCGGAAGTAGAATTTTTTCACGGTCAATAAGACTTATATTCAAGATATTTTTGGATCCTGGTTGTAGTTGTTTCCTTTCTGGCCAATTCACTGTATCCCAGTCCGACGCGTTGGCTGAACGGTCAGCGTACTGGCCTTCGGTTCAGAGGGTCCCGGGTTCGATTCCCGGCCGGGTCGGGGATTTTAACCTTAATCAATGGCACGGGGGCTGGGTGTATGTGTTGTCTTCATCATCATTTCATCCTCATCACGGCGCGCAGGTCGCCTACGGGTGTCAAATAGAAAGACCCAGTGGCGGCTCGTGAAAAAATCAGCCTACGTGCTACAAGAAAACCACTGAATAAGCTTTATTTAAGTCTGCATATTGCCATGATGACCAACATAATTCAAACCTGTTATTAATAATAATAATAATAATAATAATAATAATAATAATAATAATAATAATAATAATAATAATAATAAAGCTTTTCTCACAATTTATAACTCAGAACAAACAAGAACAAAATTACATTGTAATGCAGGAAAACATTTAGGGCCAGTCAAAGATTCTTTGACTCACCAACGAATTCCTTATTTTTGATTCCAAAAGGAAGATGGATATTTTAATAAGCATTGGTTGGTTTCCTTAATAACAACATTATCATTGCGATAGATTGCCTCCACTTACGCTTTACTTTCGAGACTGACGTTGCTTTCAATCCCAGGCGATACTAATCTCTAGTGGCAGAATCGCTAACCACTTACCACGTTCAACGTCAGGGTAGCAGGAAACATCGTGCAATTCTACCCCCCTTGCGGGAGAAAAAGTAACTATTGACGGGATCAGTGAAAGTTGAGCCCGGTTTATGGTATAGTCCACCGGCTACGGCGTGTGTTGCAAGCTTGGCTGCGCCTGCGTATTGCTTCCTTCAGGCTACAAGCCAGAGCTCATTTCAGATGAGCACGGACTAAGTTTCCCGGGAGAAGAGAGCTAGGTGTTCAACAGATCTTGTCCTGATTTTCACCAAACACAAATTCATACCGCACTCAAAACAAAGAAAAGGCACCAGGATAATTGTACTGTACATAAATAATTCCGTACAGTTCCAAGCTACGTGCTGGAGCCCGGTAGCACGTATTGACCGGCCGCCACTGGAAAGACCTGCACCTGGCGAGCCGAACCCGTCCTGGGATATCCCGGCACTAAAAGCCATACGACGTTTGTTTTTTACTGTATCCCAATGCTTATCCCATTCGCATAGGAAACAGGGAAATTTTGCATAGCCTTTTTGTTGTCCCAGCAACAATCCAATGATCTTCAAATCACCGCAAAATTGCCACCCATGCTCGTGAAATTTTTTTCAAGCACGAACTTTAAAGATCTCGTATGTTTCAGACATTTTTGTGGGGTGTGCAAGTGGTACGGATGCCAGAACATTCGTATTACGAAGCAGGACAGCCTTTAAACTTCTTTCGGAAGAGTCGATAAAAACACGCCAGTTACTAGGATCATACTCTTTCTCTCCCAATTGACGTAGAAGATTTGAAACATGCGTACACAATACAAGTTCATCTACTTGAGTATAATACTTTCGGACTGTTATCTTTGTAAGGAAACTGCTTTATCAGTCCTTCATAAACATTGCATAAGGGCTAGGGCTTTTAACACGTCTATTTATTCAAGTGGGCTAAGATGAAAGACAAACGCTCAACTGTCTTATGTTCAATACTACATACCTCGCGGTCTATTGCGTATCTGGGGGGAGTTCGTTATGAATTTACCCGGAAACCTCCAACTACAAAATGAAAATTTAGACAGCAATAAACCTATAATAAAATGCAAACAATAACAAATCAAATCACATAATTGTATTCTAAAAAAGTTGCGCGAGAACATCTCTCAACATTACATCTTATGAATTCATGCAGATACTAAAACACCGAATTGCGTCAAAACTAGACGTGATAGAAAAAATAATAGCATCATTTTCGGAATCAGGGCAGCGATTTCCATAAGAATTACATATTTTCTATTTTACCGCAAAATCATGTTGGCTAGTGTTATTATTATTATTATTATTATTATTATTATTATTATTATTATTATTATTATTAATGTTGTAAATATTTTTATTATTATACGAATGAATGTGTAACAATTTGATGACTACCCATAAACAATAATAAAATATCATCAATAAAATGTATAAATAAATAAATGAATAAATAAAATTGAAATAAAAACTCAATAAAAATTGATCGAAATGTCCGTAGTATGGGCGCATGAGTTCACCAGAATGGATCCCTCAAATTTTGATAGAGCATGATAAACTTTATATGCCAGGGCGTGTGCATAATGCTGCGTACTGGTACATCTGCTGCAGGTCTTACCTAACCTCCTGAAAACGACTAAATAGGTAGGAACTGCACCTAGGTTCATCAATAACTCCACTGATTCTAAAATAGACAACTATATTCTTAACAAAATCCGTGCATGAGCACCTCATCAACACACAAAATTATACATATAATACACACAAAAGATTGCTGGAAGACTGCATATTTACAACAAGAAGAATGAAAACAGTGGGAAAACGAAAGCGAGAACTAAACTACCATTTGTAGATAGTCCGATGAACAATGTACATACATGTAGATAATTACCCTTCACTGTCTCTGTATCAATACTACTTGCCAATTCTCATAATCAGCACTTCTAACATCACACAGATACTGTACCTCGTAATACTGTGTTCACAGACTTTAACACTTGTTGTAAAGATAACATTTGAGCAACACACGCTTATCGATCCTCAACATTAATTATGGAAAGTCTGAGATAGCTTTCACCAACATATAATGCCAGACCGCCACAAGTGCTACAATACTTAATGCGCAAACACTCCACAATCAGCCACTTTCCACGAACATAACAAGACTACGCTCCACGAACGTTTGAAGTCCAGTCCATTTCAGCCGTGTCACTCCAGTACCGTTTATCAGCACCACTTCCTTCCCGTGCAGTGTGTCAGTTGTGGTTGAAGTAGTACGGTAGTGGTTCCTTTCCGCTGTGATGTCGAAGTTTATATAAAGACCTCGGCATTCCCCGTCCTCTCACATGATACGTCTTGATTGGTCCTTGCCAGCCAATCATGAGTGATGCTCATGTCAAGACCATACCCTGAACTTCTTCTTGCTCCCAAGACAATAACAAACTCTGGGGCATATTACATGAGTCATCAAACTTTCCTAGTACCACAACAAGCTCATCTCCTCAGACTGGGATATACAGGGTGTTAGGTGTATACGTGCAGATATTTCTTGTAGCAATAGAGAACGATGTGACGAACCACTATATATCAAACTTTTAGTAATCCGCGGAAGTTATTTTCGAGAGCAAAGTGATATGATGTATTTAGAATAGGTAGTATGCCTCGTTCTGCGAATGAATAGCTTTCCGTTGACAACAGGCAAGTCACGCGCCATCCGTACCAAACTGGTTCTACTGTAACAGCTGAACGCTACCTTTGTAATGCCACGAGATGTTACGTAATATACTGGCCAAACTGGTTTTATGTTTACGAGCATTCTGAACTACGATAACAGCTGAAGGCTGCTACCTGTGTTCACCATGTTACGTTAAATTCTCGCCAGACTGGTTTTGTTGTTAGTATTTAGTTTCCGTCAGACAGCCCTAGTTATCGGTTTCGGACCCTGGAGCTGTATCGAATTGTCAGCGTTAATACTGGTTCATTTGCTGTTACGTCACTTAGGGGATTGGGATATCTGTGGTCGTCAACCCCGTGGTCTAGTGAGTATGGAAATGACCTGAAAACCTATGTCTTTACGCCAACGAAAGCAAGCATGGGATTGAATTGAATTAGGCAAGCACAGCCAACGTTTTACTTCAAACGAATAATGGACATGTTATACAAATAAATAAATTAAACGTACCTACACTTCGTGCCTCCTGTCGGGCTGTGTGGCTCAGAAGGTTGAGGTGCTGGCCTTTTGACTCCAACCTCGCAGGTTCGAACTTGGCCCAGTCCGGTAGTTTTTGAATGTGCTCAAATACGTCACACTCGTGCCGGAAGATTTAGTGGCACGTAAATAGAACCCCTGCGGGACTAAATTCCGGCACCTCATCGTCTCCGAAAACCGTAAACGTAACGCAAATACCATTATTATTATTATTATTATTATTATTATTATTATTATTATTATTATTATTACTGACTACTCGCCAATAATGTCTGCCTAGAAAATACTTCTCATCGTTTATAACTATGGATCTCGACAGTTGTATAATGTCCTAATTATGATGATTTTCAAAATTGGCTTTAAGTCGCACCGACACAGATAGGTCTTATGGCGACGATGGGACAGAAAAAAGGTAGAAGTGAGAAGGAAGCGTTCATGACCTAAATGAGGTTCAGCTCCAGCATTTTCCTGATGTGAAAATGGGAAACTACGGATAACCATCTTCAGGGCTGTCGACAGTGGAGTTCGAACCCAGTATCTTCCCAATGAAAGTTCACAATTTCGCGCCCCTAACCGCACGACCAACGTATTCCAAGCTCTAATGCCGGGCTGAGTACCTCGGACGATAGACCGCTGGTATTCTGATCCCATCTTGGCAGGTTCGATGGAGGCTCAATTCGGGGTTTTTTGAAGGTGCTGAAATACGCCAGTTTCGTGTCTGTAGATTTACTTGCATTAAAAAAAGTCCTGCGATGCAACATTCCAGCACCTCGGCATCTCCAAAACCCGCCAAAGTAGTTATTGGGACGTAAAAAATTACATTATTATTTCGTGCTTGCAAACGAAAAGCATATGTGTAATGATAAAATAAAGCAAAATAAATGTGGCCAGTCTGACTTGCTCAAACGTTTAAAGCACTGGTTTCTTGTTTCCAACTTAGCAGGCTCGATCTTGGGTCCGTCCGGTGGCATTCGAAGGAGCTCGTCAGCCTCGTGTCGGTAGGTTTACTGGCACGTAAAAATAACTCCTGCGGGACTAAATTACAGCGCCTCCAGAAACAGTATGAGTAGTTAGTGGGACGTAAAGCAAATAACATTACCGGTATTATTATGATGATGATGATGATGATGATGATGATTATTATTATTATTATTATTATTATTATTATTATTATTATTATTATTATTCAGTCTTATTATTATTGCTACTACTCAAATTGAACTTCTTCTTATTACTCTTTTTTCTCGTTTGATTATTATTATTGTACCGGCCGGTACACCTCCACGCAGATTATTTAAAATTTGCGCCAGTTGAAACTCCTCTGCTGGAGGAAGTCTGAACTTTATCTACGGTATTAATTTTCTGCTTTCTCAGAAGATGTCACTACCTGGAAATTTTGGAGTTTTTGAACTGTGTCATTTTCGACGTATTTTTGTTTTGCTTGTAGTAAGAAGTGTGAACTTTATCTTCTAGAGGACACTACTGAAGATCAACAATAGTGCACCCTAGTGCGGAGTGAAAGAACTGTTTTTTTGGAGAAAATTTAATTTCAAAAGTTTGTTCTTTGCTAAATTTCTTTCAGTCATTGTTTAAGTTGGCAATATTAACCCTTTCTTTCCCCTTGTTTTGAATTTAGCCAATCCCGAATTTCTTAAATTAATTTTCCACCAATGATGTGTTTCTTCTTCATCTTGTGTAGGGGTTTTCTTTAACCACCAATAAAAGATTGTGGGCGGGTGTTTTCCTTCCTAAAACGCCTCGAACTTTCCGCGAGAGTATATAAACTGCTGATTTTAGGGTCTCTGCGCCACTTCTGTTCAATCTTTTCGTGTGTAAAGTACATAGCAGGGGGCGGGAAGCGCCTCTTTCTTCGGCGGCAGTCAACAACCAGGTAATGGCCGATTAATTACTTCTTTTCTTGCTTGCTCAGCAGTTTAACTCTCGGGGCGGGTCCGAAGTTTTTCCATTATGTAACCTTCCTTAAAATGTAAAGAAACTTGTATCTATTCTATCTTTTAAACTACATATTGGGATAGAGAGTGCTTAACCCTCTCGAGCTCCCACTCATATTGTTTTGAGGTGAACTTATTTTCTCAACCTATTCTTCCTTAACATTATGTAAATTTGTTTCTTTCTAAAGTCACCTCTTTAGTATGGGATTAGCCCTTGCATCAGTGGCCTAGAGCCAAATTAGGTTTTGAAACAAATACATTAGGAGTGCAGATCGCCTCCTCTCAAATTGTTATTTTAGAGGTCATGTAATTATCCTTTTATCGCTTAATAGACCTCAGTAGGTTGGGTATTTTACCCCTGTGCTTACGTCCTTAGAGGACAGTTTGAAAGTAGAGTTAGGTGTGGCCTTGTGATAGGCTTAAAACTTTGAGAGCGGATCGCTCTTTTGCAATTTGTTTCTGCGTGCCTCTAGGAGGTATTACTGTGTTATTCGGAGCAAGTGCTCCTGGGCATGATTGGGGTTTTCTGCCCCTTTGCTAAACCTTATGTACATGTAAATTCGGGCTAACTGCTCGAGAATTGGAAGTTCGGGGCCCGAAGCCCAAAACCTGTAAATACTATTGTTGCTCTTTGTTGACTTGCTACTCTGTACCTGCCATTCTTGTTATTTTTGAGTTTGAAAAGAAAATATAACCTTGTTAAATTTTAAATTAATTTTACTTTCGTAGCTTGAGACCTGTTCACCACCCCGCACCTTCTTTCACCTCTAACTACCACAAAAACACGGTAACAAGTGGTAGCAGAGCGTGGTTGAATGGGTCTCAATTTAGCCCCTTTTGACGGCTAAACATTGTTTTGTTCCGAACTCTAACCATTTTCTCAGTTGCTGGAATTTTCTGATTTTTTCAAAATTGTTCTGTCATCATGCCCGGCCCTCGTGATGTTCTCCATCTTAACTATTTGCGCAAGGAGGAGTTGATCTATGAGTTAACTATCAGAAATGTGCAATCTGGAGGCACGGTTGCGATAGACACCAACAAGCTTAGAGAGTCCCTTGATTTGCCCATTTCCATCCCCAATTTGGGAGAGAAAGAAATTGACGACTCTCTTTCCACGATCGTCGAGAATATTACTGGGCTAGCATCTGTAGTTAGTTTTTTTGATGAAAATGATCCTTCTCCTAATCAGATTAAGCGTGTGCAAGCCAGGCTGTTTCATTTTTCAAATAGAGTTAACGATCTGTTGTCTCTAAAGTTGAATGACGTTCAGAAGAAGGAAGCTAGTACGCTGCTTGAAAATATTTCTGAATTATCTAGCAAGGTCACTCAATTGTTAACTGGGGAGGTTCCTCCCAAAAGCGATCTACCCACCACAGTGAATGTAGGTAGCGAGGAAGAGCCTCCTAAGGGAGAAGTAAATAGGAAAACCATCGCTGCTCAAACAACCTCTGCCCCATTGGACGAGTCTGAACGCCGTAACTCATTAAATAATGTACGTTCTGAATTAAGTTCCTTGCCACTGAAACCTTTACCTACTATGTCACCCGGGTTCAGCAGTTTGCCTCATCCATTGGCAATGTTGCTCAGAGGTATCTCTAAGTTTTCCGTTAATACCACCAGTGAAGTAATTTCCTTTTTAAGATTTTTAGTTGAATTTCAGGATCATGCCCTTGTGTTTTCTCTTTTCCATGTCAAATTTTGCAAATTATCTATCCCTATGCAATTGGCATTCTCTCTGACAAAATAGTAAGAGCCATTGCCGAGCAATCATCTATTGAGGATTTCCACGCCCACTTGCTAGCTAACTTCATCCCGGCTAGGGCCAGGTCCTCCCTTATTCAGAAGTACTATTATCGTGTACAGCGTTTGGATGAAAACTTGGCAGACTTTATCCAAGATATTAAATTCTATACTAGGGTGTTTGCTCTTCATTTTCCTGAAGACCAGATTGTACAGGCTATTGTAGAAGGAATTTCACCATCCTATAGGTCATATTTGTGTTTCGCGGCGTGCCCGCAAACCTTCTCGGAACTTGAAGCATTGGCCGTTTCAGCGGAAGGGGTTAGATACGCCGATTCCTTGCGTGTCGCGAAAGAACCCCCACCTTCCTTTAGTAATACTCGGCCTCCACCTCGCCGATCAGTCACTCCTCGTAAATGTTACGCTTGCGGGTCGCCTGACCATCTGCGGAACAAGTGTCCATTGATCAAATCTAGTAGGGCAAATAATGGAGCTGGTTCATCACAAGGCTGTTTTAAATGTGGGGCTTTCTCACATATCGCCAAGAATTGCCCAAATTCAAATAGCACACCCTCCTGCTCAACTTCTGGTGTAAATTCCACCAATGCCAATAATAAAAAATGACTAGTGGCTTCGGCTAAGTCGACTAATCCTTCTTCCCGAGGCTCAGCCCCTGGTAAACAGGTCGAAAATTCAGGGAACGATCAGTCTTCAAATTCATCTTTTGAATGCCCTAAAGAGTGTCTTAGGATTGCGGCGGATACCCCCGCACCGGTCCCCTTTCTCAAAATTGAGGTAAATAACGAACCAATAACAGCTCTATTAGATTCAGGCAGTGTTTGTTCTATTATTTCGGCCGAATGGTATGCAAAATTGAAATCTGTTTGTAAACTACCTGACTATGACTCATCTCCTGTTCAATATGTTTCGGCTAATTCATCCCCATTAGAAATTCTAGGTTCTTTACAGGTCAAAATTCGTATTTTTAAATTTACATGGAAAATCAAATTGTTTGTGGCCAAGCACTTGTCTTGCCCCATTATATTGGGAGCTGACTTCATTTCCTACACTGGTCTTGTGCTCGATCTCCAGAGTAGGTCGTGCTCTTTCAAATTTGCGTTTAATTGTAAAATCCCATTATTGAAATGTAATTCTGTATCATGTTCATCTATTTCGCCTACCCAGGATGAGATGTTGTTAGACCTTAGACATCTACCTGAGGAGCAGGCTGATAGTATTCGTAAGTTGTGTCAGTCGTTTCCAGAGGTGTTCTCTGATACTCTTGGTGTTACTGACCTTATCGAGTACAAAATTGAGGTCACGGATTCGATTCCTGTCCGTTTTCCACCGTATAGGCTATCTCCACCTAAAATGAAGGCTCTGAAAGAAATCATCGATCAGATGTTGAAGGATGGTATTATTAGGCCCTCTAAGTCGGCGTATTCGTCGCCTATTTTTCTAGTCCCGAAACCCCAGGGGGGCTTCAGGCCTGTCATTGATTATAGGGCTCTCAATCGGAAGGTGGTGTTACAATCTGTGCCCCTTCCCGACCTTCATTCTTGTTTTTCATGGTTCCGTAAGGCCAAGTTCTTCACCATCTTGGACTTGAATCAAGCCTACAATCAAATTCCTCTAGCCGAAGAGTCTAAACATCTTACAGCGTTTGCCACGGACTGGAATTTATACGAATACAACCGCGTGCCTTTCGGGCTCCCCACGGGAGCAGCTGTACTCACTAGGCTGCTAGATAGGGTCTTCTCCGACATCAAATTCGAGTACTTGTACCACTACTTGGATGATGTCGTCGTATTTTCAGAGACTTTTGAAGAACATCTAGATCATCTGCGAGAAGTTCTCGATCGCCTTCGTAAGGCTGGGTTAACTGTCAAGTTGTCCAAGGTTGCCTTTGCTAAGCCCTCTATGTCATTCCTAGGGCATATTGTGTCACATGATGGTGTAGCAGTCGATCATTCGAGAACACAGGCCATCCGTGATTTTAAACCACCTAAGGACATCAAAGGTATCGCCAGGTTCATTGGAATGGTGAATTTCTTCAGGAAGGTCATTCCTAAGTTTGCTAATAGAGCGGCGCCCTTGAACCTTCTTCGTAGGAAAGGCATCAAATTCGAGTGGGGACCTTCCCAACAAGCCGCTTTTGAAGATCTTAAATTAGCTCTCTGTAATGCCCCTGTCCTTGCTATGCCTGATTTCTCAAAGAAATTCATTGTCCAAACCGACGCGTCGTCGTCAGCAGTAGCTGCAGTCCTTCTTCAAGAGACTGAACTAGGGAGGCGACCCATCGCCTATGCATCTAGGACCTTGTCATCTCAAGAAGCCAAGTATTCTATCTATGAGCTCGAAGGTTTGGCAGTCTTATTTGCCTTAGAAAAGTTCCGTCTCTATCTGGAACATGTCAAATTCGACCTGGAGACAGATAATCAAGCCTTAAGCTGGGTTTTAGGTAGGCCGCGTCGTACTGGCCGCATAGCCCGTTGGGCCATCCGTATTTCTGCCTTCCAATTCGATGTCAGGCATATCCGAGGCACCGAAAATGTTGTTGCTGATGGACTCAGCCGAATGTTTTCCAACGACGTCGAGACCCACGAACCGGTCGACAGTTCATCACCTCCCGAGTCCATACTATCTGGTGTTAATGCCATCTTAACAGATGCTCCCATGCTTTTTAGGGATATCGAGAAATACCAACGTGAAGATCCGACGCTGGCTCCGATAATGGAAACCCTTTCTTCTGGGGAACATGTTGTCCCTTATGTTCTGAGGAATGGTGTTCTATGTTGCCCTTCGAGGCATGATAAGATGATGAAGGTTGTCGTTCCATCTGTTCTTGTGCCTATGATCTTCAAATACTATCATGAGCCCCCATTAGGGGGGCATCTTGGAATCTTTAAAACTCGTGAAAAGATTCGTGAAAGGTTCATCTGGAAGGGTATGGACGGTGAAATCCGTGAACGAGTAAAAGCTTGTAAATCTTGTTTGCTTAGTAAACCAACCATGTCCACCAAGGTAGGCCTTCTGTCTTCGCATCAAGCGTCGCGCCCCATGGAACGCCTGTATATTGATTATGTAGGACCCTTCCCCCAGTCAAAGGGAAATGCCAACAAGTTCATCTTTGTATGCGTAGATGGTTTTACAAGATTTTCCTGGTTATTTCCGACTAAGCTGGCTACCGCTCAGTCCACCATTACTTGCTTAAATTCTATTTTTGCCTCTTTTGGTCCGTGCCAATATATTGTGTCTGATAATGCTAAGGCGTTCACATCAAATCTTTTTCGTAAATTCTGTTTTGACTTGTCCATCTCTCATGTAACTACTTCTGCTTATTACCCTCAACCATATCTGGCTGAACGGGTTAACCGTAATCTCAGGTCCGCGCTTATTGCCTATCATCATGAAGATCATTCCAGGTGGGACACGTCCCTGCATTGGTTAGCTTTTGCTTTGAATTCGGCGGTTCATGAATCACATAAATTTACTCCAGCCTCTTTGATGTTCAAGTTTGTTCCCAACACGCCGCTCTCTAACCTCTGGTCCCTGAGTGACATTCTACCTGAGACAATAGATCCGGACAACATTAAAGATCTTTGGAAGAAGGCTAAAGCCAATCTTAAAGTCTCTCATGAAAAAGTTAGGGAAAGATATGATCGTGGACGGAGACCCACCCATTTGAAGGTAGGTGACCAGGTGATGGTCAAGAATTTTTTCCCCGCGGGCAAGCTTGCCCCCAGATTTCACGGGCCGTGTATCATTCTAGATTTCCTTACGCCGGTCACATTATTATTAAGCAATCCAGCCACCGAGAGGATATTTAGGGTTCACCTGTCACAGGTGAAACCGGTGTAATTTCTGGGTTAACTTGCTTCATATAATCGTGAAAGGAATATGAAGGTTTTTTTTTTTTGAGTTTTCACTTTTAAGGCATTCTGCCCCTTCTATAATATTTTGTTTCATATGTAAGTTTTTGTAAACCTTCCCCGCACGGTTAAACTGCCATCCTATCCTTGCCACGGCCATTACCACGCTCCCGTCTCCTGCTCCACTACACACAGTGGCTCGCATCTGAAATGAATTTCTGCACGCCGCTGGCCCCTCAACCGCTCCACAAAGCCTGTGCCCTCAAAAAATGATGATGGTTCAACAATTCTGCCGCCTAGCTTTAATGTTTCAGTGCCCCCGCAGCCGCGCGGCGCCGTGCTGCGACTGGGATAGAGGAAGGGCCCCCTCTTCCCCAGCGAGGACGACATGTGCATGGCGAGCCGGAGCCCTCCTCCCGGCCAAGGCTGATGTGCGGCGCACGACCTGCTACTGGTCCGCAGCCTGTATATGTTCACCGCGGGCGCGGCGTGCTTCAACACCTCTACTCCTCTCATAGTGCGGGCGAGCGGTATCTCAGGGTACTTGAGGGGTCCGAGCGGCCTCCTCTGGACACAATCTGCAGCGGCTGGTCTGGCCATCCAATTTAATTAACTACATGGACAATTACTATCAGCAATTACTACACCTGAGAATTCAAAAACAATATCTGGTGGACTTAGAAAATTTTTCCTCAACTTTAAAACTAAAGTTTTCCTTCTCAATTCAACCTTCTACAAACATTAAGACAGTACTTCCGCTGTTACTACAAGAATTTTTGAAACTGAATCAAACTAAATTTCAACCATTTCGATAAATGCTTCTGCAATCAATCTTCGTATCCACATCATAACTTGGACCTTGTTTTCAAACAAATTTCATGTGTCACCACTGGAGGAACCTTTGGGGGGGGGTCTGTACCGGGCGGTACACCTCCACGCCGCTTATTTAAAATTTGCGCCAGTTGAAACTCCTCTGCTGGAGGAAGTCTGAACTTTATCTACGGTATTAATTTTCTACTTTCTCAGAAGATGTCACTACCTGGAAATTTTGGAGTTTTTGAACTGTGTCATTTTCGACGTATTTTTGTTTTGCTTGTAGTAAGAAGTGTGAACTTTCTCTTCTAGAGGACACTACTGAAGATCAACAATAGTGCACCCTAGTGCGGAGTGAAAGAACTTTTTTTTGGAGAAAATTTAATTTCAAAAGTTTGTTCTTTGCTAAATTTCTTTCAGTCATTGTTTAAGTTGGCAATATTAACCCTTTCTTTCCCCTTGTTTTGAATTTAGCCAATCCCGAATTTCTTAAATTAATTTTCCACCAATGATGTGTTTCTTCTTCATCTTGTGTAGGGGTTTTCTTTAACCACCAATAAAAGATTGTGGGCGGGTGTTTTCCTTCCTAAAACGCCTCGAACTTTCCGCGAGAGTATATAAACTGCTGATTTTAGGGTCTCTGCGCCACTTCTGTTCAATCTTTTCGTGTGTAAAGTACATAGCAGGGGGCGGGAAGCGCCTCTTTCTTCGGCGGCAGTCAACAACCAGGTAATGGCCGATTAATTACTTCTTTTCTTGCTTGCTCAGCAGTTTAACTCTCGGGGCGGGTCCGAAGTTTTTCCATTATGTAACCTTCCTTAAAATGTAAAGAAACTTGTATCTATTCTATCTTTTAAACTACATATTGGGATAGAGAGTGCTTAACCCTCTCGAGCTCCCACTCATATTGTTTTGAGGTGAACTTATTTTCTCAACCTATTCTTCCTTAACATTATGTAAATTTGTTTCTTTCTAAAGTCACCTCTTTAGTATGGGATTAGCCCTTGCATCAGTGGCCTAGAGCCAAATTAGGTTTTGAAACAAATACATTAGGAGTGCAGATCGCCTCCTCTCAAATTGTTATTTTAGAGGTCATGTAATTATCCTTTTATCGCTTAATAGACCTCAGTAGGTTGGGTATTTTACCCCTGTGCTTACGTCCTTAGAGGACAGTTTGAAAGTAGAGTTAGGTGTGGCCTTGTGATAGGCTTAAAACTTTGAGAGCGGATCGCTCTTTTGCAATTTGTTTCTGCGTGCCTCTAGGAGGTATTACTGTGTAATTCGGAGCAAGTGCTCCTGGGCATGATTGGGGTTTTCTGCCCCTTTGCTAAACCTTATGTACATGTAAATTCGGGCTAACTGCTCGAGAATTGGAAGTTCGGGGCCCGAAGCCCAAAACCTGTAAATACTATTGTTGCTCTTTGTTGCCTTGCTACTCTGTACCTGCCACTCTTGTTATTTCTGAGTTTGAAAAGAAAATATAACCTTGTTAAATTTTAAATTAATTTTACTTTCGTAGCTTGAGACCTGTTCACCACCCCGCACCTTCTTTCACCTCTAACTACCACAAAAACACGGTAACAATTATTATTATTATTATTATTATTATTATTATTATTATTATTATTATTATTATTATTATTATTATTATTGTTATTATTATTATTCACCTGTTCATACTTTCGTCTTATTCCTCTTTTTACTCTCCTTTTAAGTCGTATACTTGTTATTCATATTTGATGTTTTGTTATTAATATTATTGTTATTTTTATATTATTATTTTTATTATTTAGTTTAGCTTCATGTGACACAATACTTTTTCCGTCTTTAATTCAACTTTTGTGTAGTGTGCCGGTATACTTCTATGTTTCTGTCCTGTGCTTCAAGACAGTGCTGCAAGATCTGTGTTTGTTTCCCCAGCCCGGGTGTGTTTCGTTTCTCATGTGACAGAGTTACATCTTACGTTCTGTTACATGTTTAAGTTTGGCCTTGTGATAGATCGCCTTTAATATGCTCTGTAGCCTTTAAAAGTGTAGCATGGTCAATGACCTCAGTGCTTGTTTTGTTCACAAATCTGGACTAAGAACTCGTCTCACTCGGCACAGCAAGTTCAAGGCCAACTACTTCTATCTGTTTGTTTGTTTATTTATTTACCCACGTATGTATGTCAACATTTTACTATGTCAACATCGTACCACGAACATTTACTCAATAAACGGGGTGTTTGTGGGGGGGGTCTCTGTCCTGGGTGGTGTGTTCTGCGGGCCTACTCTGGGGTCCGTGTTGTTGCTGCGGTTATCTCTCTGTGCGTTCAGGTATTTACTAACATGTTCAATTCAATTTACTGTATGTACAAGACATACGTCCAACTTGAATTATTTCATCCTCACAACTCTACTTCCTTACTCCATGGCCCAAGAGCTACACGTATAGCTGACGGCCTACCCACCCCTCTACGAGTGTGGGAATGAAATAACTAATTTGATTGAATTTTTTTCATATTTCAGTAGTGATGAATATAAAACAAGCATTTTTTGAATTTTTATACGTGTTAATGATGATGATGATTGCTGTTTTAAGGTCATCGGCCCTTAAAAACGCGAAGTGTCTTCTGTTTTAACTCGAGCTCGATAGCCTCAGTCACTTAAATGCGGCCAGTATCCAGTATTCGGGAGATAGTAGGTTCGAACCCCACTGTCGGCAGCCCTGAAAATGGTTTTCCGTGGTTTCCCATATTCACACCAGGCAAATGGTGGGGCTGTACCTTAATTAAGGCCACGGCCGCTTCCTTCCCACTCCTAGCCCTTTCCTGTCCCATCGTCGCCATAAGACGTATCTGTGTCGGTGCGACGTGAAGCAAGTAGCGAAAAAAAAAAGAAAACAACATGCAGTGTAGGATTGAGCAACTGCCGAAATGCGTTCAAGGTCAATGTCTAGCGTTTTAACAAGCACGTCTTCCGCACTCGCGCATTGAAACTCTCGATTATAATTTTTGTTACCGGTACATAAGTTTCCCTGCTCGGATTTATGAGAATATCGACCTATCGAGACTCAAAATACTATAACGATACTGTACTGTACTCCCAAGCCATTACGTTGCACAAATGGCGTAACATCTGACATACCAAAGTAAAACTCGTAGCAATTGTTCAAAGTGATCACCCTGGGCTTCCCTGCAGGCTTCACTTCTCCGAATCCAGTTGCGACGCATTCGAGCCAAGACACCAGGGTTGTGTCCGACTCGTTGGCTGAACGGTCAGCGTACTGGCCTTCCGTTCAGAGGGTCCCGGGTTCGATTCCCGGCCGGGTCGGGGATTTTAACCTTAACTGGTTAATTCCAATGGCACGGGGGCTGAGTGTATGTGTTGTCTTCATCATTTCATCCTCATCACGACGCGCAGGTCGCCTACGAGAGTCAAATGGAAAGACCTGCACCTGGCGAGCCGAACTCGTCCTGGGATATCGCGGCGCTAAAAGCCATACGACATTTCATTTCATTTCATCTCACCAGGGTTGTTCAGAATATCCTCTGCTGCTTAAACAATACGTTCACGGAAGTCGTCCGAAGTGGGTACTTCAGTTCGATATAGTTTGTGTTTCATGTTCCCCCAGACATTAAAGTCAATTGGAATAAGATCTGGAGATCTGGCTGGCCAATTGATAGTTCCACATCGTCCTGTCCACCGTTGAGGAAATGTCTGCACCATCGTGTAAAATCCACGTGGTTCTGCGTAGTCGAAGCGACACGTCCTCTGAAAGCTCAAGTAACGTACTGTATCTACAGGAGCAAGGTAACATTAATAAAAAAGATGATTAGTCCACGTAACCGACTTCCTACTACACCCATCCAGGTATTAATTCATAACCGGTGCTGGAAATTGCCTTCTCCTACTGAATGGGGATGTTCCACAGCCCATGAGTGGGATATAGTGGGTTCGAACTCCTCTGTCGGCAGCCCTAAAGACGGTTTTCCGTGGTTTGCCATGTTCACACCAGGCAAATGCTGGTGCTGTTCCTTAATTAAGGCCACGGTTGCTTCTTCACCATCCTAGCCCTTTCCTGTCCCGTCGTCGCCGTAAGATCTATCTGTGACGTGGCGACGTACATCAACTCGTAAGAAAATGGTAATCAGCTGTCAAAGACACTGCACCCGTTGAATATGGTCAGGATGCACTAGTTCTTCATGCAGTGTCCTACGTATGGTCAAAGTTGGTACACCAACGGCACGTGTTATACTACGCGTACGGCGCCCGGGATCATCGTTTACTATTGTTAGGATGCCCGGCTCCATGGCAAAACGGTTAGCGTGCTGGCCTTTGGTTACAGAGGTCCCGGGTTCGATTCCCGGCAGGGTCGGTATTTGAACCATCATGGTTATTTTCCCTGGCATGGGGCTGGGTGTATGTGTTGTCTTCATCCTCATTTGATTATCATCAAGGTGCGCAGGTCACCTACGGGAGTCAAACCAAAAGACATGCACCTAGCGAGCCGAACCCGTCCTGGGATCTCCCGGCACTAATATCCATACGCCATTTCATTTCCATTGTCAGGATGTCTTCTTCCGCGTCTAGAATTACACGTGGCCGTTGAGGCCATCGCTTCTGAAAGCGTGATGTAACACAACTTGCATCGCGAATACGCTGCAGTACAGCTAGTATCGTTGCTGGATTCGGCACCCGTCTGTTGGGAAGCCTTTTCCGATAGATTCATGGAGGGCGACCCGTGTTCTGTTCTGCCACACGATACACTAGCAGCATATCATGGTATTCGTGGTATTCATACACTGGAATTATTTAAATACAACGACGTTGCGCAACACATCTGCGCAGCGGTTCATCATATATTCGCGGGCGTTTGACTGTCGCGACCGATCGGACCTTGAAAAAAAAATAGCCCTCGTACTACTACGAAGTAACTCGCGTACTAGTACGGACGATAATTCGCCTCTCTGACAGCTGTTATTCAGATCAAGGTCAGACAGACAGCTCATACCTCTAGTCCGGTGGTTTCATGTAGGGGCGGGAACCCGTCCCACCACACCCCCGTCGCTAGGAACAGCACACGACCAAACCGGCACGTGACAGGTCTAGTGAATTTGTCAAACTGCTTACGTGAAATATTCTCCCACAGTGTGATTTCAATACCATGGATTCTTGGGAGACCAACTCGCCGTATGCAGAAACACCCCGTGTTGACGTGTACGTAAATAAAGTTTCTTACGTAAACGAAAGAATGCGTGGGATAGGATTTCCAAGTGAGTAGTATCAGCATTGAATTGTCAAAGCACATCGAACGTTTTGCTTCATATCAATAAGGGACATGTTATAAAAATAAATTAATTAAACGTATCTCCTCTTCGTGCTTCCAAATGAAAAGAACTTGTTTAATGGTAAATGAAAGCATTCTGCTTTTGCAGTGCCTATTAAACGTATCAAAATAAATGTTGCCAGGCTGAGTGGCTCAGACGGTTCAAGCTCTGGTTTCATGAACTTAGCAGGCTCGATCCTGGCTCAGTCCGCTGGTATTTGAAGGTGCTCAAATACGTCCGCTTCTGATCGGTAGAATTACAGGCACGTAAAGAATACCCGTGGGCAAAATTCCTAAACCGCGCGTCTCCATTGGCGCGTAAACATTTATTATTATTATTATTATTATTATTATTATTATTATTATTATTATTATTACTGAGCGAGTTGGCCGTGTGATTAGGAGCGCGCGGCTGTCAGCTTGCATTCGTCGTAAAGCCACCTACCAATATTATAATAAAAACTGTGTTAGTCCATTATTACTAACTATTACTAAAATAAAAGTTAAACGCCCCACTCAAACTCCGTAGCTGGTAATCTGTCAGAAAACACTACAGAAAACACTGAACTTTTAACAAGTCCGAATTATTATTAATCTTATAATTGCGGACATGTCTCCGGAATTACCGAAACATGTACTTACAAATTGTTTTACGTCGCACCGACACAAGTAGGTCTTACGGCGACGATGGGAGAGAAAAGGGATACAAGTGGGAAGGAAGCGTTCGAGGCCTTAATAAAGGTACAGTCCCAGTATTTCCCTGATGTGAAAATGGGAAATTACGGAAAACCATCTTCCCGGCTGCCGACAGCGGAGTTCGAATCCACTATCACCAAAATGCAAACTCACAGCTGCGCGCCCCTAACCACACGACCAACTTATTCTAACCTCTAATGCCGGACTGAGTAGCTCGGACGATAGAGCGCTGGTCTTCTGATCCCACCTTGGCAGGTTCGATGGCGGCTCAGTTCGGTGGTATTTGAAGGTGCTCAAATAAGCCAGTCTCGTGTCTGTAGATTTACTTGCACTAAAAAACACTGCGGTAAAAAATTCTGGCATTTCAGCGTCTCCGAAAACCGTGAAAATTAGTTAGTGGAACGTAAAGACATTATTATTATTATTATTATTATTATTATTAATAATAATAATAATAATAATAATAATTTTAATGTTATTTGTTTTACGTCCCACTAACTACTTTTTAAGGTCTTCGGAGACGCCATTATTATTATTATTATTATTATTATTAGTAGTAGTAGTAGTAGTAATATTATTATGATTACGGAAGTTCTAATTAAGCGGGCCCCACTGTCGGCAGCCCTGAAGATGGTTTTCCGTGGTTTCCCATTTTCACTCTAGGCAAATGCCGGGGCTGTACCTTAACTAAGGCCACGGCCGCTTCCTTCCAATTCCCAGGCCTTCCCTATCCCATCGTCGCCATAAGACATATCTGTGTCGGTGCGACGTAAAGCAAATAGCAAAAAAAAAAAATTAAGCGGGTCCATTACAGTCATCACTTTACCTATCGGCACTTACTGTCCAGTAATAAGCTTTCTGTCCGCCTGTGTGGTATAGTGGTTAGTGTGATTAGCTGCCACCCCCCGAAGGCCCGGGTTCGATTTCGAGCTCTGACACGAAATTTGAAAAGTGGTACGAAAGTTGGAACGGGGCCCATTATGCCTCGGGAGGTCAAATGAGTAGAGGTGGTTTGATTCGCACCTCAGCCATCCTGAAAGTGGTTTCCCGTAGTTTTCCACTTCTCCAGGCAAATGCCGCGATAGTACCTAGCTTAAGGCCACGGCCGCTTCCTTCCCTCTTCCTTTTCTATCCCTTCCCATCCCCCGCAAGGCCCCTGTTCATCCTAGCAGGTGGGGCCGCTTGGGCGAGGTACTGGTCATTCTCCCCAGTTGTATCCCCGACCAATGTCTCACGCTCCAGGACACTGCCCCTGAGGCGGTAGAGGTGGGATCCCTTGCTGAGTCCCAGCGAAAACCAACCCTGGAGGGTAAACATATTAGGAAAAGGCAGAATAAGCCTTCTATTACAAATGCCCGGCGGCAATTCCACAGTAGCTCTTTTTCCTTCGAGCAATGTTCACGATGGATGAAACTACAGTTTTTGAAATTTGTCTCATTAATAACAATTTCACTGAATACTTATAGTCTTTTCTTTCAGTGCCCACCGTCCTTTCATTGACCTGAAAAGTTTATGAATAAGCATAGACAACTCGCATTGTCTATTGTCAGAAGTTCATCGTAGAGTGTCGCAATAACAGCACAGAAATTTTGCGCCCATTTTTCATTACTTATTAACTATTTCCTTTAATTTTGTCAGCTTGGATCACTGAGTAATGCCAATGACGTCTTATAAATCACACACAACTACACAACACTTGATTCGCATGCATGTGGTGGTACGGATCTTCGACGTCACTGTAAGAATTCTGTGTACTTTTCACACAGACTACCCTAGACCGGTTTTCGAGTACAGCAAGTGGCCAGGCACGTGAGTCAACCTCTCCTACTTGCCAAGCTTTTAGGGGAAGTGCACAACAACATGTGTTGGCCTGCGATAAGAAACAAGTTCAACAAGCCCTATACTCTGCTACTGTACTTCCACTACGCGTGGACAGAATGACGTAACCGGCGTATCCTACTACGGCCGTTCAAAACACATTAGCTCCTGAAATATTTGGCTCAGTTATGGGCAAACTAATAGGACAAGGTAAAAAGTACATAGCATATATTGTGAGATGTATTTTTCTTTGCCGACTAGCTTAATATCTGCACGTATACCTCTAACACCCGGTATACATGACTCATAGAACTTCCCGACAACAAGTACATCTCAACAAACACTGGGATGTCCGCATGAGTCATACAAATTACCAGAGTCCAATATAGCAATGTTTTCCACTCGTGCAAAACAAATTACTCATACCTACATACGTGGATATCTGCCAGCTTACTAAGATAAAAGAAAAAATTTACAAATGAAATAATAATAATAATAATAATAATAATAATAAATCGAATACTGACAATAATATCTCTTTCTACATACAGTGCGAGGGTGTGATATATGCACTATCACAAATGTTAGGACTCAGCAAAGAGCCCCGTGGTCGCCAACCCACGCTCCCTAGTTAGGAGCTCCGGACGCCCCTTTTAGTCGCCTCTTATGACAGGCAGGGGATATAGGGGGTGTTATTCTATTGCCCCACTCACAGGGGGAAATGTATTTTGGGTTGTGACTACGAGTCCCTTAGCTGAGTCTTGACATTGCTTCCACTTACATGTGTCAGGCTCTCACCTATTCTAGCCCATCCGACCACCCCTGGTCAACACTTATTCTTTTCCGACCACGACGACATTAGCGCATTCGAGGCCTAGGAAGTTTATCATTTCCACGCACTTTGTGACCTTAATCTTTCTTCTGCCGATACCTTTATTTTTCGAAGTGTTGGACCCTTCCCATTTGTTTTCATCTGATTAGTGTTTATAGAGGATGGTTGCCCAGTTGTACTTCCTCTTAAAACAATAATCACCACCACCACCACTTTGTACTATATAGCTGCATGGCTTATCAATAAATTAGTGAAGAGTAGCTAAGAACATCACTCTTGCTGCATATGTGCAGGTTTTTTTTGCCTCAGAACCCAAATAAATACCACATGAATAGATAATAACAGTTACCATACATAATTTAATGCACTCAACTCAAGAGGCATTCAGTGTTTGTCAACATACTGGGGTAACCTTTTAGAAACGCAGTATCGGTTATTACTTTCTTACACTTAAGAAAATGGAAATTGCAACACCATGAAGACATTAGTTGTTTGCATTGTTTTTCAAGATATGGAACGATGCCATATAGGTATGTAAACGATCAAAGTTTCAGACCCATTGGATTGTTGCTACAGGTCTCCCCATGTGATTGGTCGCGGAGGAATACGAATACGAATACGAATATACGATTGTATAACTTCAAGAACCTCGCAGAAGACGGAATTATCTGTAGGTTGCCATTTGTGACGCCTACAGTTTTGTACCTACTGAGCTCTCCTTTGCTTATATCTCTCGGGAAGCAAAACTCTCCAATTCCGTCAGTTGTCTTATTTTGACAATTTGGTGCGACACAGTATCCTATTTTCCTTCAAAATACAAGTAATAACACACAGCATTACATCGGGCACGCCCACATAACAACGATATTTAAGACCCAATATGGCCACAGCCGCAAAGGATTGTGGTAGCGTGACCAGGGGCCTGTTCCACGAACGAACTTTGCAACTTTTCAACTTTGCACTTTTCACTTTTCAAATTTTGCAAAGTGCAAAGTCTTTCTGTTCCACCATGGTCTAGGTTGTACTTTTCAGTTTTTTCGCAAAGTGAAAAGTCTTTGCGAATGAGTGATACGATCGAGTTTATTCCATGAGCAAACTGTATAGGCCTAATACTCTACGATTTTAATGCTTTACTTTTCGCGGCGAATTTGACGGTATAATTGTCGTACAGTTTACGTTTTTATCATGGGGAGAAAAGGTTATTACAAGTAGCTGGCTGTGCTGGAAGTTGTCAAGGAGAAACGTGACATACTTTTTCGACAACTTTAAAGATAACCTCTCAAATTATGACACATCAATATTAACGAGAGTAGGCTGCCGTCAACACATTCACACACAGAAGGAAATTCACCCTTCATTAGAAATGCCGTCGCTATATTGAGTGGATTATCAGGCCAACGTACTGTTAGGAAATATTACATTTACTATAACATCTACGACTTTGGTAACAGTTCGCAAATAATTGTTTTGATGTCCCATGCATTGGTGTTACACCGTGCAGCTGGGCACCATTTACTAACCAATGTAAGCATATAAGAATTTGTTCTTTTCCGGAAAGGGATTGACTTCTTTTTGTTACATGTTTCAATAAATGTCCGATCATTTCAAGAATATAGTGAGCCTGTGTTGGGGTAATACGAAATCACTCGCAAAAGTCCGTCGAAGTGAGGTTATGAAAATTAATCTCGTCTTTGTACGTTCTCTTATTTGATTCTTCATTACTGTCCTCACTTGATGCTAATAAAAGCTCACGTCGTAACGTGTTTATATCACTAAACCAAATTCTACGCCGAGAAACTAGTGTACATACTTGTTAATTAACATATGAAAAGGGAATCATCTCTTTGCAAGATTTATGAAAACTTTTCACTTCATTTCTTTGCACTTTGCATTTCTGTACCAATGGAGGAACATAACAGGCTTGAAAAGTGAAAAGATTCCTAACTTTTCACTTTTCACTTTTCACTTTGCAAGTTAAATCTGAAAAGTGATGGTGGAACAAAATCTGAACTGAAAAGTGCAAAGTGAAAAGTTGCAAAGTTCGTTCGTGGAATAGGCACCTCCCTAGACGGACCTTGGATAGTGATCAGATATTGGTGTTCTGTGGTGATCAGCTATCTCGGAACATGTGATTCTTCTTCTCTTCATGAAATATTGTGTTGGTCTCCTTGTGATTTTTCGCCCAGTCAATATTCTTATGGGAGTTATAAAACACTGTATAGATATCTGTATAAATATAAATAAATAAACAAATGGGGGAAAGGAAATGGGTTGGGATATAGTACCATATCTGAAATACATATAACCGAGCTCGATAGCTGCAGTCGCTTAAGTGCGGCCAGTATCCAGTATTCGGGAGATAGTAGGTTCGAACCCCACTGTCGGCAGCCCTGAAAATGGTTTTCCGTGGTTTCCCATTTTCACACCAGGCAAATACTGGGGCTGTACCTTAATTAAGGCCACGGCCGCTTCCTTCCCACTCCTAGCCCTTCCCTGTCCCATCGTCGCCGTAAGACCTATCTGTGTCGCTGCGACGTAAAACAACTAGCTGAAATACTTATATGATTATTGTTTGGTTGAAGGAGCTATGCCAAATGAATGGAGAGTTGCTATAGTAGCCCCTGTGTATAAAGGAAATGGTTATAGACATAAAGCTGAAAATTACAGGCCAGTCAGTTTGACATGCATTGTATGTAAGCTTTGGGAATGCATTCTTTCTGATTATATTAGACATGTTTGCGAAATTAATAACTGGTTTGACAGAAGGCAGTTTGGGTTTAGGAAAGGTTATTCCACTGAAGCTCAGCTTGTAGAATTTCAGCAAGATATAGCAGATATCCTGGATTCAGGAGGCCAAATGGACTGTATTGCGATTGACCTATCTAAGGCATTTGATGGGGTAGATCATGGAAGACTACTGGCAAAAATGAGTGCAACTGGACTAGAAAAAAGAGTGACTGAATGGGTTGTTATATTTCTAGAAAATAGATCTCAGAGAATTAGAGTAGGCGAAGCTTTATCTGACCCTGTAATAATTAAGTAGGGAATTCCTCAAGGCAGTATTATTGGACCTTTATGTTTTCTTATATATATCAATGATATGTGTAAAGAAGTGGAATCAGAGATAAGGCTGTTTGCAGATGATGTTATTCTGTACAGAGTAATAAATAAGTTACAAGATTGTGAGCGGCTGCAGGGTGACCTCGATAGTGTTGTGAGATCGGCGGTGGGCAATGGTATGATGATAAACGGGATTAAAATTCAGGTTGTGAGTTTCACAAATAGGGAAAATCCCCTCAGTTTTAATTACTGCGTTGATGGGGTGAAAGTTCCCTTTGGGGATCATTGCAAATACCTAGGTGTTAATATAAGAAAAGACCTTCATTGTGGTAATCACATAAATATGATTTTTAATAAAGGGTACAGATCTCTGCACATAGTTATGAGGGTTTTTAGGGGTTGTAGTAAAGATGTAAAGGGGAGGACATATGACTATGGTAAGACCCCAACTAGATTATGGTTCCATTGTATGGAACCCTCACCAGAATTACTTGATTCAAGAACGGGAAAAAATCCAAAGAAAAGCAGCTCGATTTGTTCTGGGTGATTTCCGACAAAAGAGTAGCGTTACAAAAATGTTGCAAAGTTTGGGCTGGGAAGACTTGGGAGAAAGGAGACGAGCTGCTCGATTAAGTGGTATGTTCCAAGCTGTCAGTGGAGAGATGGCGTGAGAGGACATCAGTAGACGAATAAGTTTGAGTGGTGTCTTTAAAAGTAGGAAAGATCACAATATGATGATAAAATTGAAATTCAAGAGGACAAATTGGGGCAAATATTCGTTTATATTAAGGGGAGTTAGGGATTGGAATAACTTACCAAGGAAAATGTTCAATAATTTTCAAATTTCTTTGCGATCATTTAAGAAAAGTCTAGGAAAACATCAGATAGGGAAACTACCACCTGGGCGATGCCCTAAATGCAGATCAGTAGTGATTGATAGTGATTGATTGAGCACTGCATTTTACACACGACAGAAAACACAGGATGTTTGAGAAAAAGGAGGTGCGCATGATAGACTTGACTAACTTATAGTGCGGTAACGGTATCATATGCAAGAGATAACATGTGATTCTAAATGAGATCTGATGTGACTTAATTCGTAATTTGTCGTTTTAATAAATGATTTAAAACCGTTTGTTCTTTATTGTGAAATTTCAGGACTGGGCATTCTGTTTAATGACCGACGATTTGGTTTATGCGCGATTTGTGTTTCGTTCAAATTAAAATATAGTATTCCTTGTTTTGAAAGCAATATGTGACAAATACATAGAGGATATAGTATTCCTTGTTTTGAAAGCAATATGTCAATAATACGTAGTGAACATTTTATATTTCAAGCAACGTTTAACAGCTTCACTTTAGAAAATGATTTAATGATATTGGATATTCCAAGAAGCGCTTCATATTTTAAATTTCGTGTGGCTATTTCTAGCCGACTGCAGCCCGTTGTAAGGCAGACCCTCCGATGAGGGTGGGCGGTATCTGCCATGTGTAGGTAACTGCGTCATTTTGTGGCGGAGGATAGTGTTATGTGTGATGTGTGAGTTGCAGGGATGTTGGGGACAGCACAAACACCCAGCCCCCTGGCCATTACAATTAGCCAATGAAGGTTAAAATCCCCGACCCGGCCGGGAATCGAACCCGGGACCCTCTGAACCGCAGGCCAGAACGCTGACCATTCAGCTAACGAGTCGGACTCCAAGAGCGCTGTATTATCTCAATGATAATTCTGTGTGTGTGATACACTTAATAATATAACTTATTGCAGCCAATGGCCATATGTTACAATAAATAAGGAAAAATAACTAGTCGCATAATTCTTTCAAGGACTTCCTCTTCGGGTTCTTATCGAGATGGTATCGCAGTATTATCGCAGAGAGAGCATACACATTTCACGGTAGGTGTATGAAACTTGGTTGTGCGACAAACTTTATGGTGAAAACCATGTACCGCAAATCTAGTAACGAGATGACATAATTCGTAGTTGGAAACTGACCATTCTCTGCTAATCATAGTGTCAGTAGAGTAAAAGTCACTCCAAATCTCGGCTTTCTTCCGATAATGCTCTTGCAGTAGTTCGTGATAAGGCGTCGTTGATGGTAGTGACAGGCTGAATCTCAGATCTTCCAAGAACATTGGTTCTCAACATAATTCATTGACCAGTCGGGATGGCGTCCACTTAGAAACACAAAGCATCCTTTCAGAAAAGTAACCTTAAGATTCTCGATATTTTTTAAATTTGATTTAGTGAAATGTTCCCATATTAACTGAAGTCCATATGTGATTATTGGTTTTATTTTCAACTGAAATAACGCTAGTGCAGTTCTCAGAGATAATTTTTGCAGGTGCTGAATATCATGAATAGCAAGAATCGCTGCCGACAACCTCTCCTTAACATGGATAGTGAAAGTTGTTCCGTGAGTTTGAAACGTTATGCCTAGATATTTAAATTTGATTACTGTCTCCAGCTCTTGACCCTCGTACGTAATGGTCTCGGACCCACTGCGTCTCCCACCTCGTTTGAATGTCATCAATACTGTTTTCTTTTTGTTTATATTCATTTCGTTGGTTCGAGCCCAAACTAGTTACTTGTCGAAGGCTTCCTGAAGTGCATCTCTAGAAGCCGATGCGAGGACCATATCATCAGCATAGATGTAGGTTTAGATAGATAGATAAGAAATGGGTGAGCCCTGTTTTTGCAGAGCTCCACACGTAGGTCTATGAAGACCCTTTGTGCCCTAGATAGATGTAGGTTTGTACTCCATTCGTCTTAATTGCTTGCATCACATCATGGTCGCAATGTTGAATAATATAGGACTCACGGGATCCCCTTTTAATACCTCAATTGTCTGATCAATTCCTGTAGATATTGATGCAGAGTCGTTAATTTGAAGTCTGTTTTCTGCCAAAATGTTATTAATTATACGAACTAAAGGGCTGTTCTCACCCAATAAATTTGTTAATTTATCCATTAGTTTTATTCGGTTAATTGAGTCGAAAGCCTTAGTGTAGTCCACAAACACCGTAATCAACTTTTGTAAACACTGAATTGCATTGAATAGTCGATCGACCTTTTCTGAAGCCAAATTGCTCCTCAGGAAGAAAACTTTCCAATAACTTCCTGTTATAAATTTGGTTAATAGTTTCAAAAGAGTGCATTCCAAGGCGATACCCCTGTAAGCATCAGGATCACAAGGATCCCCTTTCCCTTTGTACAAGAGCTTTAGAGTAGAGGTTCTCCAATGATCCGGAATACAACCCTGCCGTAGGCATTCATTAAACAGAAGTGTCCACGATTCCAGAAGAACAGGAGCCGCACTCTTTATGTGTTCATTCTAAATGTTATCCCGTCCGCAAGCTTTCTTCATATTCAGCCTGTCGATTATATATTTTACTTCGTCTTGTGTGAATAGGAGAGAGTTATCAAATTCCAATATCTTGTCAAATCTCTAAGCAGGTCTTGCATCGTTAGGTCGGAGGACCTTGAAGAAGTGTTCAACCCAAATTTCCATCGGAATGTCGCGAGGGAATTTCCGTATTCTTGGTCTGAGTACACTGTATGGTTGACGTTTAGCGTTTTCAATTTGTTCCTTACCTATTTTCTCATAGTACTCTGCCTTCTTGAGTTTAACGAGATTCTTATATCCCTTTCGTTTCTGAGCATAATCATGACGAGTAACATCTGTTGGGGAATATCTAACAACATGACGGTAGTGTAAGGCCTCCTGTCGAGTTCTGTAGCAGGTAGTATCGAACCATGGATTTGCCTTCCTCCCAGTTTCAACTATCGTCGTTGCATTGTGAATAACTGTCTCCATTTCTTGTGTCGCTATATTAATGTGACCATCTCGTAATAGATTATTAATTGAAATGACTCGTTCTTTATCTGAATTCATGAGGTCCTGGATCTGGAGGTCATATTACAAGGGGTATGTAGAAAAGTCGTTACTACTGGTAGATGTTTCCTCTCAATTCTGTTGAGGATCATTTGATTGACAGACTGCACAGAGTGTACGCTAGACAACACCAGGTCTATTGTGCTGCTTCCGTTGGGACATTTATAAGTTTTCTCTTGTTGTTTGTTTGATACATTTAGTTCCACAAATATTTGTGTTTGGTGTTTGTTTGTAGTAATCTGCGATTATTGGTATTTATTTACCATTTTCACACTGAGTAGTTCCGTAGGCGTTCGCTAGATTGCAACCTGTAATTTAAAACTGCGTGAAAGAAGAAATATCTCTTTTTTAATATTATTATTAAAATATCAGTGGATTTATTGATACAAGTACTTACAAAGACGGGATATTAAAAAGAGTCGTAAAGTCGGCAGCGGTCATAGTCTACTAGTGCCGGCATTTGAGATGGTATTTCAAATAGCAGTTTAACGGTTCCACCTTTCACGAAGGTAATTAAATTCTTTAAACAACGCGATACTGTTGTAATTTCGTTTAAAGAAAGGATTTCATCAGAACATACGGTATTTCACTGGCAAAATAGTTAACAGTCGTTGTATTGTTATTGATATTTGCCGCACTTCGTATTCAAATATTGGCATTGTTGGCTGCAGTCGTGAACAACGGGTGTAGTGTATCAAGAAAATATAAACAAAAATCAGTTGATTCTTCTATTCCGGCCATTTGTAGTTCTGAGTAGGCAGTTAAAGTATCCGTAATGTATATTCGCACCTTCAACCTTTCAGCATTTATGAGCGGTTAGCTAATAAACAAGTTCCTACATTCCAATAATTGCAATTCAAGTCCCTAGCGTAGTTTACACGGAAATACATTTGAGAAATTATTGTAAACAACCTCATATTCTTTACCATTTAAGGACACTTTCATTTTTCGTCCCGCGTAGTGGGGAAAATAATACGGTAGGGTTCCACCATCTGTAATAACACATAATCACACTTCAGTTGAGAATTGTAGTGTAGATACCGTACGGAATATTATATCGTACCATACCTTGCCTGACATATTCGTGTGTATTGTTGTGCAAACGGCAGGTTTCATTTCTATTACAGCATAGTAGGATAAAGTAGTACTAATATTAATCTGTCTACGCGTTTAACTTTGTTGGTAATCCTTGAGTACCGGTACTTCTTGAAATTTCTAAAATACCGGTAAGGCCTAATTGGAATTTTGATTTCTATTTGTGGTTAGTAATAACCTTTTGTAATTAGGATACGTGTGAACGTAGTTTAAAATTTATTGCAGTGTACTATAGTAACTTATTAGAAATTAGACTGCTTATTCTATTATTTTAAGTCGTGTTGCGAATTACAAACTTTATTGTAATTTCCTTTTCTGTTTGTACTTAATAATAACCTGATGTAATTAGAACACGTCTGAACATAGTTTAAAATTATTAGAGTGTATTGCAGTATCTGAACGTAGTTTAAGATAATTGTAGTGTATTATAGTATCTTACCTATTACAAAATAGTGTGTTTTCCATTATTGCGAAATGTATGTGTAGAGTAGTATCTGTGGTATCGGTAGTAACACTCTTACTAGAATTCCGTTGTAGTAATTAGGGTAGACTCTCTGCAGGTTATAATTGTGTAATTCTTGTGTATTATTCTCTGTTTCCAGTAATTAACAGCAATTCTCATCCTGGTAGGGTGTTGTAGGGAAAAATGTACAATTAAGTAGTATTTTAGTGTATATTAGCCAATATTAATTACCTTATTGTCGTGCGATCTTTGTGAACGTTCCTAGATAATATTTCTTTCCTTTCATTTTTATTTTGCACAGAAAAAAGTTATCTTATTTTTCCTTTCCTTTTCATTATTCAGTAAAGAATGGTTAAGGAGTACAAGTGTAGGAACTGTGGTTGTGGCCAGGTATTAAGGAGTATGAGGGGGGAGTTGGAGAGTTTGAGGGAGATAATTAGGATTCAGTTGCCCACAGTCTTGTAACTCATTATTACTCTGTACAGAATAATAGCAGCTGATCTCTGATTCCACTTCTTTACACATATCATTGATATATATAAGAGAATATAAAAGTCCAATAATACTGCCTTGAGGAATTCCCCACTTAATTATTACAGGGACAGATAAAGCTTAGCCTACTCTAACTCTCTCTGAGTTTGATTTTCTAGAAACATAGCAACCCATTCAGTCACTCTTTGGTCAAGTCCAATTGCATACATTTTTGCCAGTAGTCTCCCATGATCCACCCTATCAAATGCCTTAGGTAGGCCAATCCCAATACAGTCCATTTGAGCTCCTGAATCCAAGATATCTGATATATCTTGCTGGAATCTACAAGTTGAGCTTCAGTGGAATAACCTTTCCTAAACCCAAACTGCCTTCTTTCAAACCAGTTAATAATTTCGCAAAATAATATAATCAGAAAGAATGCTTTCCCAAAGCTCACATGCAATGCATGTCCGACTGACTGGCCTGTAATTTTCATCTTTATGTCTATCATAGCTGCTTTTCTAGTTTTTCAACTGTTGTATCTTACTGTAAATGTCCTTGTTCCCACAGGTAAATCTTAATACTTCTTTAGTATTAGTCACCTCCCCTATCTGGACATTATCCTTGTAACCAACAATCTTACTGCTGACTGAATACTTCTGCTTTTGAAGATCCTCACATACACACTCCCCTTCTCCATTCATGATTCCTGGAATGTTCTTTTTGGAACCTGTTTCTGCCTTAAGGTACCTATACATACCCTTCCATTTTTCACTAAAATTTCTATGACTGCCAATTATGGTTGCGATTGTTATCCTTAGCGGACCTTTGCTAGATTCAATTTCCTAGTAAGTTCCTTCAATTTCTCCTTACTTCCACAGCCATTTCCAACTCTATTTCTTTCCAACCTGCACCTCCTTCCTAGTCTCTTTACTTCTCTGTTAAAATATAGCGGATCTTTGCCATTCCTTACCGCATTTAAAAGGACAAACCTATTTTCACATTCCTCAATAATTGCTTTAAACCCATCTCACAGTCTGTTTACATTTTTATTTACCGTTTTCCACCGATCATATTTATTTTTAAAAAATCCCTCATGCCTGTTTTATCAGCCATATAGTTCTGCCTAATAATCCTAATGTTAATACTTTCTTTCTTTCACATTTATTTTAACTACCACAAAAACAGCTTCGTGATGACTAATAACATCTATTACTTCGGTTTCTCTATAGAGCTCATCTGTTTTACCAGGACCACATCCAGGATATTCTTCCTTCTAGTTAGTTCCATCACCGTCCGAATCAGATTTCTTTCCCATATTAACTTGTTTGCCATCTGTTGGTCATGCTTTCTGTCGTTCGCATTTCCTTCCCAATTGACATTTGGTAAATTGAGATCACCTGCTACAATCACGTTCCTTTCTTTATCGCTTCCCGTATAGGTAATTATCTTATCAAATAATTCTGAATCACTTCCTGCGCTACCCTTTCCCGGTCTGTACACTCCAAAGACATCAACTTGCCTATTATCTGAAATGAGCCTTACACCTAGAATTTCATGTTTCTCATCTTTAACTTTTTCGTAGCTTACAAATTCTTCTTTCGCCAGAATGAATACTCCCCCTTCTACCATTCCTATCCTATCCGTACGATGCACAATCCAGTTCCATGAGAAAATTTCTGCCTCCATTATATCTTTTTCATCCTTGATTCAACTCGTATCACAATATCTTGTAAGTATATAAATCTATTAGATTACTTAATTCTACTCCTTTCTTGACAATACTTCTACACTTCAGAACTAACATTTTTATGTCATCCCTACTTGATTTCCAGTTCCCTGTACGCTTACTACCGCTCCCTAGGCCACCCCATTTCCCTGAATGTATCTCCCTATAACCCTTCTACCTAACTTACATGTACCACTGCGGTTTAAGCGAAGGCCATCTGAGCGCAGATCCCTATCTCCTACCCACCCATTAGGATCTAGAAATATCATTCCCAGCTTCCCACATACCCACTCCATAGTCTCATTTAAATCCCCAATCACTTTCCAGTCAGTATCCCTCCTACACAGTATTCCACTGACAACAATCTCCGCTTCTTTAACCTCACCCGTGTTGCATTTACCAGATCCCACACATCCCCAACTATGTTGGTACTTATACCTGCTTGTCTTACGTCGTTAACAACGTGAAACGCTGCCACCTTCTCCTTTCCCTCCTCCTTCTCTTCTACTTTCCTCAACATCTGCATTAGCCTAATTCCTGGATAACATTCTACCGTGGTTCCTTCTCCTCCACACACTTTCTCCAAATGTCTAACAATGGAATCCCCCATGACTAGAGCCACAACCCTACCCTCCTCATTTGATCCCCTTCCCTCCTGGTCAGTCCTATCTTTCCTGACAGCTGCAGAAGTTCCCCTTTCTCCATCCTATGAGCCTGTTCCAACTGTCGTTTCTTATCCACTACTCCACGTTTCCGTTTCCTACCATTTCCCTTCCTCGTACTTCCACACTTTCAGCAACAGTTGCCTGTTCCTCATCTTCCCTCGGTTGTTATACCTACAGTGAGTCGTACAGATTTCTTACAGACACCTGTCCTGAATTCTGATCCTGAATGGAGCCCTTAGCCTGCAATCGCCTTCCCTTTAGAACATAAGACCACCTGTCTCCTGCAATTCCCTCTTTCCTTCCATTCCTCTTTTGCAGCTACTCTTTCCTGTATATTGTTTGAGGCAGGCTTCTTTCCTTCATGTCTTCTGAGAGAATCCTAATTATCTCGTTCAACTCGCAAATTCCTCCCTCTTACTCCTTAATATCTGGCCACACCCAAAGTTCCTACACTTGCACTCCTTAGCCATACTTTACTGAATAATGAAAAGGAAAGGAAAAATAAGATAACAAGTTTTGTGCAAAATCTGCCACATAGGCGACCGTCCTAAATGCAGATCATTGATTGATTGATTGATTGATTGATTGATTGATTGATTGATTGATTGATTGATTGATTAATTGATTGAGCATGCGTTCTAAAAATTCTCCATACTCACAATGTGTTGCTGCTTGTCTTAACCTGTAAGTGAAGCTGACGATCGTCTCCCCTACCCTCTGTATGGCGCTCCGGAATTTTTATGGTCTCTGCAGATTATTGCGACTGGCGTCAAAATGGTCCGTCAATTTCGACGGGATTTCGCTGTATGAGAGAGTTTTCGGATCGACGGGACTTACAAGGAAATTCAAAGCGTCGTTGAGTTCGGCGCCCATGTAAGCAAGTGCGGACTCTGCGTGCTCGTCTTCTGGAACCTTACTCAGACCGACCTCCCAGGTGATCCACTTGAAACAGTCCCCTGTAGTGGACCCGTCGGCGGCGCGGTAAGCTGGCATCGAGAACTCTGGTGGTCGAGGCTGTGCTAGTGACGCTGACTTGTTCCCCGGTGGCACCTAGCGCGCTGGATTTCCTGAGAGCGCTGGCGATCATTCCAGAACGAGCCTGAAGAAGTTCCACGGATACTCCTTCTGCCATGATGAATGAGGATGGTTCACTTGTGCACTGATATACTAACCCGCGTGATGTTGAACTTCTTCGGTAGCACTTGGTCGCGTTGTGGTTAGGTTTCGGACGAGTTTCACTTCACTTTTTCTCGGGTACACGGGACGTTATTTATCAATCCTATTTCTGACACCACATTTGTATTTGTGGATTGATAAATAGTAACCAATCGGATTAGTTATATACCGATATATTTAGAGGACAAGGTTTCAGTTAAGTGCGACAGCGTACAGACCGCGCAGTCGAAACAAAAAGTAGGCGTTGTTAACTGCAGGTCTCTGGTGTGCCTGTAGTATTACAAACCGTTGAGTTTAAAATTACTTTAGAGTATAATTAATTTGTTTCTATGAATGTGAATACACAACACTATTCGATTTCGTATGTCCTGTCACGGTCGCCAAATATTGCGAAAATTATAAATCTGGATGATTATGAATACCTATAACTTTATCAATCATAGTAGCCGACAAAAGGATGGCGAAAATATACATCAAATTGACTCATGTTTTCCACAGATACCATTACTAGCCAAAGAACTGCGAGTATGGATACCACTGTGTCTCACCAAAGAATAAATGAAATGATCAGTCTAGCAGTCCAGTCACTCAGCAAGGTCACACCAGATTATACCACACCAAACTTCGGTCAAGTCCTCATACGTCACTTAATTTAAACAGCATGCAACACCAGAAGGGAAATTATTATGGTGTGATGTATCAACAAGCAACATTCGCCCATATATTCTTCAGCAATTTAGGTACGGTATTCAGATTTCCAGCAACACAATAGTAGGGCACACCCTGGTATTAAGTGGTCAGTAAAATTGATTGCGTCTAGGTTTATTTGGAAAGTGTAAAACAAAATGTTCGTCAGTGGGCAAAATAATGTACAGCGTTCCAAAAGAATGTTGAAAAGTTTGGAATGGGAGGACTTAGGAGAAAGGAGACGAGCTGCTCGACTAAGTGGTATGTTCCGAGCTAACAGTGGAGAGATGGCGTGGAATGACATTAGTAGACGAATAAATTTGAGTGGTGCCTTTAAAAGTAGGAAGGACCACAATATATATACCAGGTGGCTCTCGAACGCCATACGTTCTATTTATAAATGCCCCGCATGCAGGAATGATGAATGGGATATCTACCAAGTGATTTTCACAGGGGAACTACTGCCAGCGGACAGGTTACGTCAGAATATGAACAGATAAGGAACGGAGTGTCGCTCGCAGCATCTTACTCAGCGCTGCTGGTCTAATGCACCCCTTGCATTAGTAAAAATCGTTTTCGACCGCATAGTTCTAGGCTAGTGTATGGTACTGCCGCACTATATTTGTTGTCTGCATATCGGCAATGGCTAGTGTGATCATGAGCGGTGAATACACAGACATTATTTTAAGCTGGACAACCTGGTCGGTGTGTAACGGAAGCTTCAAACAGACGTACGCCTTCTAGACACATATTTCGCCGAACAGTATTAGTTTTTGTTCCATACAATCAACTCTTTTATCGAGTTGAATGTCTATACGTGTATAAATTAATAAGCTATTAGATTTCATTTACTGCATTTTTGGTGTGTCTACTAACAGTAGGCGCGGTAGGGGTGGGATGAGGAGGGACAGTCGTTCCCACCCACACTTTGTAAAGTAAATATTAAATTTTATTCCACTTAAGCCAGCTGGAACTAGGAATTATTTTAAATGAGCTATTTGTACAAGTCTTGTTGCCTTATATGCTAAATCTTCCCATTATTGTATAGCGCTACGGCAAGTAGTTGATACTTTGCATGTGCTGTGAGGAAGGGTAGTAGGGTACATATTTTTTTTGCCGAGAGTAGTATAATTGGATGGTTCTGGCGCCTCCTCCGCCGCCCGCCTCCTCCTCCGCCGCCGCCGCCGCCGCCCGCGGGAAATTTGAATTTTGGCGCGAGATTTGAATTTGAAAACAAAGCCACGTGCTTTTTGACAGCTGTCATCGACAACAACGCATCGCTAACCTCACTGCTGCCATCTTGACGGGCCTAAACCTCACTAGTGCCAACTTAACCTAACTAGCGTGAGGTAAACAAAGCCACGTGTTTTTTTGACAGCCACGTGCTTTTTGACAGACAACAACACATCGCTAACCTCAGTACTGCCATCTTGACGGGCCTAAACCTCAGTAGTGCCAACTTAACCTAACTAGCATGAGGTAAACAAAGCCACGTGTTTTTTGACAGCCACGTGCTTTTTGACAGATTTGTAAACAAAGCCACGTGCTTTTTGACAGACAACAACGCATCGCTAACCTCAGTACTGCCATCTTGACGGGCCTAAACCTTAGTGGTACCAACTTAACCTAACTAGCGCGAGGTAAACAAAGCCACGTGTTTTTTGACAGCCACGTGCTGTTTTGACAGCTGTCATCCGCCATCTTTGAGCACTGTGCTGCCCTCTATATCGCAGTAGATGTAAAATTCGTCACCTGTCATCGGCAGTGCTGCCATCTTGACGGGTCTAAACCTTAGTGCTACCAACTTAACCTAACTAGCATAAGGTAAACAAAGCCACGTGCAGCTGTCATCCGCCATCTTTGAGCACCGTGCTGCCCTCTTTAGCTACTTACCTTTGACAGCTGTCATCCGCCATCTTGCATCGCAAACCTCAGTGCTGCCCTCTATGTGGTGGCGGCAAATTCTAATTGCTTTACAAACCTATGCCCTTTTTGACAGCTGTCATCCGCCATCTTTGAGCACGGTGCTGCCCTCTTTCGTCACCTGTCATCGGCAGTGCTGTCATCTTGGCGGGCCTAAACCTCAGTGCTACCAACTTAACCTCACTAGCTCGAGATAAACAAAGCCACGTGCTTCTGTCATCCGCCATCTTTGAGCATCGTGCTGCCCTCTTTAGCTACTTACCTTTGACAGCTGTCATCCACCATCTTACATCGCAAACCTCAGTGCTGCCCTCTATGTAGACAAATCCACGTGCTTTTTGACAGCCACGTGCAGCTGTCATCCGCCATCTTTGAGCATAGTGCTACCCTCTTTAGCCACTTACCTTTGAAATGTGGTACGTCATCTGCCATCTTGCATCGCGAACCTCAGTGCTGCCCGGTGGCGGGAAATTCTACGTGCTCTACAAATTCACGTGCAGCTATCATCCGCCATCTTGCATCACAAACCTCAGTGCTACACTCTATGTGGTGGCGGCAAATTCTACATGCTCTTGTTTGGAAACAAACCCATGTGCTTTTCTGACAGCTATCATCCGCCATCTTTAATCCAGAGAGAACAGCGCTGCCCTCTATGTGGTGACGGCAAATCCCACGTGCTTTACAAACCTATATGCTTTTCTGACAGCTGTCATCCGCCATCTTTAATCCAGAGAGAACAGAGCTGCCCCGGTGACGGCAAATTCCACGTGCTCTTGTTTGGAAACAAAGCCATGTGCTTTTTTTGACAGCTGTCATCCGCCATCTTTAATCACCGTGCTGCCCTCTATGTGGTGGTGGTAAATTCTACGTGCTTTACAAACCTATATGCTTTTCTGACAGAGCTGTCATCCACCATCTTTAATCACCGTGCTGCCCCGGTGACGGCAAATTCCACGTGCTCTTGTTTGGAAACAATGCCATGTGCTTTTTTGACAGCTGTCATCCGCCATCTTTAATCACCGTGCTGCCCTCTATGTGGTGGCGGTAAATTCTACGTGCTTTACAAACCTATATGCTTTTCTGACAGCTGTCATCCGCCATCTTTAAGCTGTAAATCCCCGATTCTCGTGTTAGAAGTTGTAAAACAGATTCTTAATCCGAGTTGTCAGGAAGGGCAACCGGTCGAAAACAATAGTGTATGATGTGAGAGGCTAGATACTGCTAGTTTTGCATCAGGAAGGGCGACTAGTCTTAAAACAAATTCTTGTGATTTAAAATCCTAGTCAGGAAGGGCATCCGGCAGTAAAACAATAGTTCGTGATTTAAAATCTAAGCTAGCTGTAAATCCCCGATTCTCGACAGATTCTTAATCCGAGTTGTCAGGAAGGGCAACCGGTCGAAAACTATAGTGTAAGAGGCTAGATCCTGACAGTTTTGCGTCAGGAAGGGCGACTAGTCTTAAAACAAATTCTTGCGATTTAAAATCCTAGTCAGGAAGGGCATCCGGCAGTAAAACAATAGTTCGTGATTTAAAATCTAAGCTAGCTGTAAAACCTCCAATTCTCAACAGATTCTTAATCCGAGTTGTCAGGAAGGGCAACCGGTTGAAAACTATAGTGTATGAGGTTAGATACTGCTAGTTTTGCGTCAGGAAGGGTAACTCAACACATTCATGCGATTTAAACACATTTTTATTCCCAAGAGAATCGAACCCGAGACTACTGGGTGAGAGGCATGCACGCTAAACTAAACTGTAGGCTATGGGTTTGTTCTACAGTCCTTGAAGTATCGGCACAGTCATTCTGAGCGAGTTGTGGAATGCGTGTGTTAGCTGAAATTGTACACGTATCTTCCGGCTCAGCCTTGAACGAGGACACGGTGTGTTGATAAGCGGCTTGTAACTCGCGAACGTCTTCTTAGCTGAGTAGCATGTAAGCTCTTAAAACACAGTACCAATTAAGGTTGTAAAATATTCTGAAATAGTCCTCCTCTGTGGTGTAGTAGTTAGTGTGATTAGCTGCTACCCTCGGAGGTCCGAGTTCGATTCCCGGCTCTGCTACGGAATGTGTAGCATTTAGCCTTTGTAAGTTCCTAACGTAAACTATCATGATTGTACGGAGAGGTTGAAACACACACACACACACACACACACACGCACACACACACACATACACACACACACAGTGCGAGCATATAGCACACCCCTATCGAAAGAGCCTGCACGGTGCCGGCATGTAGGCTTCTCCTGATGAAGGAGCCTGCACAAGGTTTAACGCTCCCCCTATCAACAGCCCTTACTTAATGCTGGCTTTCTTGCACACCCCGCCTCTTAGATCATACACCATAGTTTTACGACCGGCTGCCCTTCCTGACTAGGATTTTAAATCGCAGTATACGCGATAAATCTGTTGTAGCGGGTTTTATAACTAGATATCCCTGTACCGACACATAGCCTACTCCCACTGAAGAAGCCTGCACAAGGCTTATTGCCTCCATCCGACAAATGAATCACCGTCAAGTCTTGTACTCAAAAAATCATTTTCGAAGGAGTCTGCACAAGGTTTAACACCCCCTATCAACAGCCCTTACTTATTGCTAGCTTTTTTGCACACCCCGCCTCACACCATAGTTTTATACGACCGGTTGCCCCTCCTGACTAGGATTTTAAATCGATATCCCGACATAGCCTACTCCTACCGAAGAAGCCAGCTTAACACCTCCATCCAACAAATGAATCACCCTCAAACACTCTTCAATCATTCTCGCTACTTCGGAAGATAGCGGGTTCGAACTGGAAGCCGTAAATGTTAGGCGAGGGACCTGCGCGATCGTCATAACATGATCTAGCTAGATGCCCTTCCCGACGGCATAAGTTACCAGGATTTGAATCGCGTACCCCGACTAGAAGAAGCCTGCACATAGCTTAACGCCTCCATCCGACGAATGAATCACCCTCAACACTCTTCAATCATTCTCGCTACTTCAGAAGATAGCGGGTTCGAACTAGAAGCCGTAAATGCTAGGCGAGGGGGGCCCTGCGCGATCATCATTACATGATCTAGTTTTAGCTCGATACCTACAGGTAAGGAATACCGCGGATGTACCCTCGAGAAGTCGAGGATCGCGCGCTAACTTTCCAAGGCTCGAACTCTTAAATTCTGACACCTCGGCATCAACAGGAGGTTCGAATACGTCAGCCTGCAGGACTATAGGTGGGAGCTCTTGTTGCATAAACACTTCGTTCCGACTGTACCGCAGTTGTCAGCGATTTTTTCACATCCGCTTGGTAACAAGCAGAATATTTAGCCGCTGCAGTCTGCGCGAAGTGCTCACAGTTTTCTGTATGCGTTTATTACGTACACACACACATCTCCCGTCTGCTGTGAATATTATTCTTCAGCCTTTATCTTAAGGTAAGGTAGAACTGTTAGTTACTTTTTTTATTTGCAAAGCAACTTCTACGCTAGACATCTACATTGATATATGTTTGTTCTTTTTTAGGTACCGTTCGAAAGTACGCAATTTTATTCATCCCAGTAACAGTCTGCAGCACGTGCATTTTTTTTAAAAGGTATGTTTTCGAACTTTGAGTTGTAAAGATAACTAGGTTAGATGATGCACCCTACACTACATTCATATATGTTTCTTCTTTTTTTAGGTACGACCAGAATATTATCATTCGAGTTTCAGGCTTGAACGCACGCATTTTATACATCCGAGTAACAGTTTGCAGCGCGAAGATTTTAAGGTATGTCTGACCTCTATTCGTTGAAACTTGGTTTCTTCTAAAACATCGTAACTTTAAGCTATTGATAAATAACTGTTCTCTTTAATCCTCACGCTATAGACGAGGTGCGTACATAGCTATGTCTGCCCTCAACAGGCTGAAACTTGGTTTCTTCTAAAACATCATAACTTTAAGCTATTGATAAATAGTCGTTCTCTTTAATCCTCATACTATAGACGTGGTGCGCACATAGCTATGTCTGCCCTCAACTGGCTGAAAATTGGTTTCTTCTAAAACATCGTAACTTTAGTCTATTGATAAATAGTTGTTCTCTTCAACCCTCACGCTATAGACGAGGTATAATTTCAAACACGTACACATAGCTATGTCTGTCCTCAACAGGCTGAAAGTTGGTTTCTTCTAAAACATTGTAACTTTAAGCAATTGATAAATAGTTGTTCTCTTCAATCCTCATACTATAGACGAGGTATAATTTCAAACACGCGCACATAGCTATGACTATCCTCAACAGGCTGAAACTTGGTTTCTTCTAAACATCGTAACTTTAAGCTACTGATAAATAGTTGTTTTCTTCAATCCTCACGCTATAGACGTGGTATAATTCCAAACACGCGCACATAGCTATGTCTGTCCTCAACGGGTTGAAACTTGGTTTCTTCCGAACATCATAACTTTAAGCTATTGATAAATAGTTGTTCTCTTCAACCCGCATACTATAAACGTGGTGCGCACATAGCTATGTCTGCCCTCAACAGGCTGAAACTTGGTTTCTTCTAAAACATCGTAACTTTAGTCTATTGATAAATAGTTGTTCTCTTCAATCCTCATACTATAGACGTGGTATCATTTCAAACACGTGCGCATAGCTATGTCTACCCTCAACAGGCTGAAACTTGGTTTCTTCTAAAACATCGTAACTTTAGTCTATTGATAAATAGTTATTCTCTTTAATCCTCATACTATAGACGAGGTATAATTTCAAACACGCACACATAGCTATGTCTATCCTCAACGGGCTGAAACTTGGTTTCTTCTAAAACATCGTAACTTTAAGCAATTGATAAATAGTTGTTTTCTTCAATCCTCACGCTATAGACGTGGTATAATTTCAAACACGCACACATAGGTATGTCTGCCCTCAACAGGCTGAAACTTGGTTTCTTCTAAAACATCGTAACTTTAGTCTATTGATAAATAGTTGTTCTCTTCAACCCTCACGCTATAGACGAGGTATAATTTCAAACACGTACACATAGCTATGTCTGTCCTCAACAGGCTGAAAGTTGGTTTCTTCTAAAACATTGTAACTTTAAGCAATTGATAAATAGTTGTTCTCTTCAATCCTCATACTATAGACGAGGTATAATTTCAAACACGCGCACATAGCTATGTCTATCCTCAACAGGCTGAAACTTGGTTTCTTCTAAAACATCGTAACTTTAAGCTATTGATAAATAGTTGTTTTCTTCAATCCTCACGCTATAGACGTGGTATAATTCCAAACACGCACACATAGCTATGTCTGCCCTCAACAGGCTGAAACTTGGTTTCTTCTAAAACATCGTAACTTTAGTCTATTGATAAATAGTTATTCTCTTTAATCCTCATACTATAGACGAGGTATAATTTCAAACACGCACACATAGCTATGTCTATCCTCAACGGGCTGAAACTTGGTTTCTTCTAAAACATCGTAACTTTAAGCAATTGATAAATAGTTGTTTTCTTCAATCCTCACGCTATAGACGTGGTATAATTTCAAACACGCACACATAGCTATGTCTACCCTCAACAGGCTGAAACTTGGTTTCTTCTAAAACATCGTAACTTTAGTCTATTGATAAATAGTTGTTCTCTTCAACCCACATACTATAGACGAGGTATAATTTCAAACACATGTACATAGCTATGTCTACCCTCAACAGGCTGAAACTTGGTTTCTTCCGAACATCGTAACTTTAAGCTATTGATAAATAGTTGTTCTCTTCAACCCGCATACTATAGACGAGGTATAATTTCAAACACGTGCACATAGCTATGTCTACCCTCAACAGGCTGAAACTTGGTTTCTTCCGAACATCGTAACTTTAAGCAATTGATAAATAGTTGTTCTTTTCAATCCTCATACTATAGATGTGGTATAATTTCAAACACGTACACATAGCTATGTCTGTCCTCAACGGGCTGAAACTCGGTTTCTTCCGAACATCGTAACTTTAGTCGTTCTCTTCAATCCTCATGCTATAGGCCTAACTCACAGCCATGTCCAACCTCTATACGCTGAAACTTGGTTTCTTCCGTAACTTTCACCTAATCTCTATCGGTCGTTCTCTTTTCAGATGTTCCCCTGCTGCGAGGAATGTAATGTAACATTTGCAAGGCGTGATAACTTCATGCGCCATATGAAATCAAAACACCCTAGCATAACATCTGCTTTATGTAAAGTTTGTAGTGTGTATTTCGCTAACGTAGAGCGATATGAGGATCACTTAGCAGAGGTACATCAAATATCTACTTGCCCTCAGGTAGTAGTAGGGAAAAAGCGTGCAGCTACTGATGTAGCTGTAGAAAGTACTAGTAGTAAAAAACTTAGAAAAAATCATGAACAGATGTTCCCCTGCTGCGAGGAATGTAATGTAACGTTTGCAAGGCGTGATAACTTCATGCGCCATATGAAATCAAAACACCCTAGCATAACATCTGCTTTATGTAAAGTTTGTAGTGTGTATTTCGCTAACGTAGAGCGATATGAGGATCACTTAGCAGAGGTACATCAAATATCTACTTGCCCTCAGGTAGTAGTAGGGAAAAAGCGTGCAGCTACTGATGTAGCTGTAGAAAGTACTAGTAGTAAAAAACCTAGAAAAAATCATGAACTTCAAACTATTCATTGCGAGCACTGTAACACTGATGTTCCATCTTCGCATTTTCAGGGGCACTTACGGAGTAATGCGCATAAAAATAATGCGTGTAGAAGTGGTAGTAACGCAAACATCGAGGAAATTAATACAGCATTTAAAAGTAGGATTGCTAGTTACCGAATTCGCACCAGTCAAAAGTTTCAGTGCACTTCAAACTTTTTAAATTGCGTTCAACCGGATGTACAACAGCTTCTTGCTAAATCTTTGTCCAATCATAATTTATTTAAAGTTAATTTTGAACTTTTCGCCTTGTACATTAAAAGCACGGATGAATCCGAAATAACGGACATTAAATCATTTAATACGAAGAATTTTGTCATAAGTCAGTCGACTAATTTTGGTGATGTACTTAGGGATGTCTCTAACATTATTTCAACTAAGAGCGAGGAATTTCAGGAAAAGGAATCAGGGTGGGCTTTAGTTGAGATAATGTATCTAGAAGTTAACATCAATAAGTACAATCCTATGCGTGGATCTTCGCACATTGAGCTGCCGACATGGATTCAGCAAAGAAAAGCTGTTGTAAACATCCGAAACAATGACGAAGCATGTTTTGCATGGGCGGTGATGTCAGCTTTAAATCCTGTGAAACAGAATGTAGCGAATAGAACATCATCGTATCCACACTATTCAACGCAGCTAAATTTCGATAGTATAGAATTTCCTGTGCAGATAAAGGATATTAAGCGCTTTGAGGAACTAAATAACATTAGTATTAATGTGTATGGTGTAGAGAAAAAGTCTGTAGTAGGTCCTCTGTATTATACATGTCATAAGAAGAGTACTCACGTTAATTTACTCTATATTGAAAACAGTGTGAATAGCCACTTTTGCTGGATTAAAAATCTGAGTAGACTTGTTGGTAGTCAATTGTCAAACAGGTGTAACAAAAAGTGGCTATGTGATGGATGCTTGCAGTATTTCAGAAGTGAAGATCAGTTAACGAAGCATTCCAAGAATGACTGCAATCATGTACGTACAGAGATACCTACTACAGGCAATAATGTTTTAAAATTTACAAATTTTCACAAACAGATGTGGGTACCGTTCGTGATTTATGCAGACTTTGAAGCCATCCTTACGCCATGCAACACATGCTCACCTAATCCTGACAACTCTTTCACTAATACTACGCACATGCATGTCCCGTATAGCTTCGCGTATTACATCAAGTGTAGTTACGATAGTACGCTTAACAAGTTAGAGCTGTATCGAGGACATGATGCTGCTAAAGTATTTTTAGAAAGACTTGAAAGTGATGCAGTTCGTCTCGGTCGTATTCTGAATAGTAATATTCCTATGAAGCCACTCACCGAAATTCAGTTAAATGATCATGAACGTGCTACAAATTGTAGCATTTGTAATGGGGAATTTTCCGAAAATGACCCTAAAGTTTTTGATCATGATCATTTAACTGGTTTCTACAGATGTGCCGCTCATTATAGCTGTAATCTTAAGTATAGAGTTCCTAAATTTATCCCTGTAATTTTTCATAACTTATCTGGTTACGACTCTCATTTCATCATTTCACAATTTGGAGCTTCAGATGAAAAAGTAGATATAATCCCTCAGAATAAAGAGCGGTACATTGCGTTTGCAAAGTCTGTAAAAGTAGATGCTGAGCATTCTATAAAACTGAGATTCCTTGACTCGTTTCGCTTTATGGCGAGTAGCCTCGATAAACTTTCTAGTCATTTACAGCCTGAACAATTTACAGAAATTCGACGCGTTTTCCCTGAAGAAGCGCAGTTTAATTTACTTCGGCGTAAGGGTGTTTTTCGTTATGAATATCTCGACTGCTTAGACCGCCTCGAAGAACGTGCCTTACCATCGAAACAATCCTTTTACAGCTCGCTGAATTCAGCAGATATTAGTGATGATGACTATTTACATGCACAACATATCTGGGAGCAGTTCCACATTCAAACGCTGGGTGAATACTCCGATTTATATTTAAAGACAGATGTACTTTTGTTAGCTGATGTTTTTGAAAATTTTCGCTGTGTTTGCATGAACACCTACAGCCTTGACCCATGTCAGTATTTTACTGCACCTGGGTTAAGTTGGGATGCGATGTTGAAACACACGCATGTGAATTTGGAACTGCTGACCGATATCGATATGGTGCACTTCATAAAATCATCAATTCGAGGAGGTCTGAGTCAGTGCAGCGGGCGGTATTCGAGTGCTAATAATAAGTACATGCCGAGTTTCGATTCCAGTCAGGAATCTCGGTATATCGTTTACCTCGATGCTAATAATCAGTATGGGTGGGCGATGAGTCAGCATCTACCGGTGAGTGGTTTCCGCTGGCTGACGCAGTGCGAAATTGATGCTTTACAGCTACACGCCCTAGGTGATGAAGCTGATAAAGGCTATTTCCTCGAAGTTGACTTACAGTATCCTAAAGAGTTACACACTTCTCATAATGACCTACCGTTCTGCCCTGAAAATATGAAGCCCCCGTACATTGCATCAACGACGAAAATGCTCATTGCTAATTTATGCGATAAATCTAAGTATATCATTCATTACCGAAATTTAAAACAGTGTTTGCAGCATGGTTTGAAGTTTTCCAAAATTCACCGCGTACTAGAATTTAATCAGTCACCGTGGCTAAAGCCGTATATCGATCTGAACAATAATTTAAGAACGAATGCGGTTAACGAGTTTGAAAAAGATTTCTACAAGCTCATGAATAACAGTGTCTTTGGTAAGACTATGGAGAATGTTGACAAACGCGTTGATGTAAAATTGATTACAAACTGGGATAATATTAAGAAAAGGTATGGTGCTAACTATTTAATAACTAAACCAAATTTCCACAGCTGCACCATCATACATGAGAATTTAGTTATTATACAGATGAATCGTGTCAAGGTTAAGTATGACAAACCTACCTACGTCGGCTTTGCAGTACTTGAATTGGCTAAAACACTCATGTATGAATTCCATTACGATTATATGATGAAGAAGTACGCGCATAATGCGCAATTGCTCTACACAGATACCGATTCGTTTATTTATCAAATCAAAACTGATGACTATTACAATGATATAAAGCCGGACTTGGGTAGGTTTGATACGAGTAACTATCCTGCAGATAATCAATATCATCTACCGCTAGTGAACAAAAAGGTTCTAGGTAAAATGAAAGATGAATGTGCTGGGAATATTATCGATTCATTTGTAGGTACTAAATCCAAGTCATATTGTATAAAACTCTTAAATGAATTACAAATAAAGAGATTGAAGGGGGTTAAAAAGAATGTCGTTCAGAATCAGCTAAGTTTTGAAAACTATAACAATTGCATTAAAAGTAATCCGCCTGTTTTGCATAAGCAAATGTCTGTCATTAGAAGCAAGAAGCACCAGTTGTACACTCATTTAATTAGTAAGGTAGCCCTTAATAGCGATTATTGTAAACGGTTTGTCATTCCAAATTCTACCAACACGCTAGCCTGGGGGCATAGTAGTATTGATAGGTACTACTTTACATAAACATTATGCTAGAGGTGTGTGTACTTACGTTACGCTGTCTTACATCACAATTCACTGTAGGGGAGAGGTACGCTGAGAGCGTAGTACGGCAAGTTTAAACTTGTACATTCAAGAATTGCATCGAGAAGTACGCAAACATCACTAGGGTAAAATGATTCGAGATAAAACTTGTACATACAAGATGTAAATAAATAATGTAGAATTAGCATATTCTTTTATTTTAGGTTAGGTATTACCTTCCTCCCGCTCCTTATTTGCAGGATAGAGTTTTTGTTTATTACTCATAGAAGAAAGAAGGTGATGAGCGGATTCGTAAGTATAGTATCGTCTTGTTCGGTAAGTATCTCGAGAGCAGAATTTTTTTTGTCAAAAAAGCACATAGCTTTGTAAAGCATGTGGAATTTGCCGCCACCGGGGCAGCACTGTTCTCTCTGGATTAAAAGCTTTGTACCGGGGCAGCACTGTCCTCTCTGGATTAAAAGCTTTGTTTCCAAACAAGAGCACGTGGAATTTGCCGTCACCGGGGCAGCACTGTTCTCTCTGGATTAAAGATGGCGGATGACAGCTGTCAGAAAAGCATATAGGTTTGTAAAGCACGTGGGATTTGCCGTCACCACATAGAGGGCAGCGCTGTTCTCTCTGGATTAAAGATGGCGGATGATAGCTGTCAGAAAAGCACATGGGTTTGTTTCCAAACAAGAGCATGTAGAATTTGCCGCCACCACATAGAGTGTAGCACTGAGGTTTGTGATGCAAGATGGCGGATGATAGCTGCACGTGAATTTGTAGAGCACGTAGAATTTCCCGCCACCGGGCAGCACTGAGGTTCGCGATGCAAGATGGCAGATGACGTACCACATTTCAAAGGTAAGTGGCTAAAGAGGGTAGCACTATGCTCAAAGATGGCGGATGACAGCTGCACGTGGCTGTCAAAAAGCACGTGGATTTGTCTACATAGAGGGCAGCACTGAGGTTTGCGATGTAAGATGGTGGATGACAGCTGTCAAAGGTAAGTAGCTAAAGAGGGCAGCACGATGCTCAAAGATGGCGGATGACAGAAGCACGTGGCTTTTTTTATCTCGAGCTAGTGAGGTTAAGTTGGTAGCACTGAGGTTTAGGCCCGCCAAGATGACAGCACTGCCGATGACAGGTGACGAAAGAGGGCAGCACCGTGCTCAAAGATGGCGGATGACAGCTGTCAAAAAGGGCATAGGTTTGTAAAGCAATTAGAATTTGCCGCCACCACATAGAGGGCAGCACTGAGGTTTGCGATGCAAGATGGCGGATGACAGCTGTCAAAGGTAAGTAGCTAAAGAGGGCAGCACGGTGCTCAAAGATGGCGGATGACAGCTGCACGTGGCTTTGTTTACCTCATGCTAGTTAGGTTAAGTTGGTAGCACTAAGGTTTAGACCCGTCAAGATGGCAGCACTGCCGATGACAGGTGACGAATTTTACATCTACTGCGATATAGAGGGCAGCACAGTGCTCAAAGATGGCGGATGACAGCTGTCAAAACAGCACGTGGCTGTCAAAAAAACACGTGGCTTTGTTTACCTCGCGCTAGTTAGGTTAAGTTGGTACCACTAAGGTTTAGGCCCGTCAAGATGGCAGTACTGAGGTTAGCGATGCGTTGTTGTCTGTCAAAAAGCACGTGGCTTTGTTTACAAATCTGTCAAAAAGCACGTGGCTGTCAAAAAACACGTGGCTTTGTTTACCTCATGCTAGTTAGGTTAAGTTGGCACTACTGAGATTTAGGCCCGTCAAGATGGCAGTACTGAGGTTAGCGATGCGTTGTTGTCTGTCAAAAAGCACGTGGCTGTCAAAAAACACGTGGCTTTGTTTACCTCACGCTAGTTAGGTTAAGTTGGCACTAGTGAGGTTTAGGTCCGTCAAGATGGCAGCAGTGAGGTTAGCGATGCGTTGTTGTCGATGACAGCTGTCAAAAAGCACGTGGCTTTGTTTACAAATTCAAATCTCGCGCCAAAATTCAAATTTCCCGCCAAAATTCAAATTTCCCGCGGGCGGCGGCGGCGGCGGAGGAGGAGGCGGGCGGCGGAGGAGGCGCCAGAACCATCCAATTATACTACTGCCGAGGTCGTGGTCACTGGGTTGTAATTCACCCGCGTGCCGCGCGCATTCGTCAGTCTGGCAGTCTCTTTAGTGTCTGTTAGTTTCTTAGTGTGTATTCTAATACTAAATTACTTTTAATTGCATAATCATGCCGTACATCTATGTAATTGTACCGGGCGACCTGTCCGTGGGGTTACGGGCGCGCAGCTGTGAGCTTGCACTCGGGAGATAGTGGTTTCGAATCCCACTGTCGACAGCCCTGAAGATGGTTTTCCGTGGTTTCCCATTTTCATACCAGGCAAATGTTGAGAATGTATCTTAATTAAGGCCACGACCGCTTCCTTCCCATAAGTTCTATCTGTGTCAGTGCGACGTAAAGTCAATTGTAAAACAAGATATATTTAATTGTAATTGTGATTTCAGTGCGAGAAAGTACCAACTTTACTTTCTTCTTCCTTAATCTGTTTACCCTCCAGGATTGGCTTTTCTCTCGGACTCAGCGAGGGATCTCACCTCTACCACCTCAAGGGCAGTGTCCTGGAGTGTGAGACGTTGGGTCGGGTGAAACAACTGGGGAGGATGACCAGTGCCTTGCCCAGGCGGCCTCACCTGCTATGCTGTAAAGGGGCCTTGATGGGGGATGGGACGATTGGAAGGGATAGACAAGGAAGGGGGAAGGAAGCGGCCGTGGCCTTAAGTTAGGTACCATCCCGGCATTCGCCTGGAGGAGAAGTGGGAAACCACGGAAAACCACTTCCAGGATGGCTGAGGTGGGAACCGAACCCACCTCTACTCAGTTGACCTCCCGAGGCTGAGTGGACCCTGTTCCAGCCCTCGTACCACTTTTCAAATTTCGTGGCAGAGCCGGGAATCGAACTCGGGCCTCCGAGGGTGGCAGCTAATCACACTGGGTTGTAATTCACCCGCGTGCCGCGCGCATTCGTCAGTCTGGCAGTCTCTTTAGAGGCGGACACCAAAATTTACTTTCACCGGAGTAAATTATTTCGTTTGTATTATGTTATTTTATATGTAAATGTAATTAATCTGCCCCGTGGATTATTAGTAATAATAGTTTTTTGGGATTTTGATTCAATGTTGTATAATAAAATTTTCACCAAGTCTCACAAACATACTATGGGGCATTTACTTAATAAATAACATAACACAAAGAAATAATTTAGGAACGTTGGTATTAGCTCCCGTTGAAATACGATTACACCTGAATATGTTTTTTTACAATTGGCTTTACGTCACACCGACATAGATAGGATTTATGGCGACGATGAGACAGGAAAGGAAGCGACCGTGACTTTAAATAAGGTACAGGCCCAGCACTTGCCTGGTGTGAAAATGGAAAGCCACGGAAAACCATCTTCAGGGCTGCTGACAGTGAGATTCCAAACTACTATCTCCCGAGTGCAAGCTTGGAGCTGCGGGCCGGTAACCCCACGGCCACCTCGCCTGGTATAATTAACTAGTAGTACGACATGATTATGCAATTAAAAATCATTTAGTATTTGAATACTCAGTAAGAAACTAACAGACATTAAAGAAACTGCCGGACTGATGAATGCGCGCGGCGAGTGGGTGAAAAAGTCGGCAAAAAAATATGTACCCCTACTACCCTTCCTCACAGCACATGCAAAGTCTCCACTACTTGCCGTAGTGCTATACAAATTGGTTAGCCGCGACGAACAGCAATTTTTGCGCATTTCCGTCAATAATTATGTTAATAATTAAAGAAAATAAACGAAGGAATTAACAGATAAGATAACAAGGTTTGTACAAACAGCTTTTTTTTTAAAATAATTCCTAGTTCCAGCCGGCTAAAGTGGAATAAAATGTAATGATTACTCCACAATGTGGGGGGGGGGGGCGACTGTCCCTCTTCGCCCCATCCCCTAATCGCCGCTACTGTTTGTAGACACGCCAAAGATGCAGAAAAGTAAATCTAATAACTTATTAATTTATACACGTGTAGACATTCCACTCGATGGAAGAGTTGCTTGTATGAAACAAAAATAACACTGTTCGGTGAAGTACGTGCGTAGAAGGCATACGTCTGTTTGGAACTTCTGTTGCATTCCGACCAGATTGTCCAGATTAAAATAATGTCTGTGTATTCGTCGCTGCTGATCACACTAGCCATTGCTGATATGCAGACAGCGAATATATTGCGGCTGTATCATATACCAGTCTAGAACTATGCGGTCGAAAACGATGTTTACTAATGCAAGGGGTGCATTACCGGTAGCGCTGAGTAACATGCTGCGAGCGACGCTCCGTTTCTTATCTCTTCATATTCTGACGTAACCTGTCCGCTGGCAGTAGTTGCCCTGTGAAAATCAGTTGGTAGACATCCCATTCATCATTTGTGCATGCGGGGCGTTTATAGGTAGAGAGTACGGCGTTCGAGAGCCACCTGGTATAATAAGAGATTTTTCTGCACATTGCTCAAAATTTAAAAAGGGTGGTATTTCTGTATCAGCCGTGCCCACAGTAACAAGGAAATGCACTTTTTAATTTTCCGTAAATTCTGTCGATCAGTATGTATGTATGTATGTATGTATGTATGTATGTATGTATGTATGTATGTATGTATATATGTATGTATGTACACGCATCACGAGAAAACGGCTGAAGAGAATTTAATGAAAATCGGCATGCAAAGTTGGGGAATATGTCGCTTCAATCTAGGCCCAAAATAATTGTGTTCACGCTGAGTGAAATGGTAGTTTAGGGAAGGCCTAAAATATAATTCTCAAATATGTATGTCATTAGCGGTCTGTCTTAATGAAAATCGGTATGCAAAGTCGGGGTAATAAGTAAATTTAATCTAGGCCGTAAATAATTGTATTTACGCTGAGTGAAATGGTAGTTTAGGGAATGCCTAAAATGTAATTCAATCGTCGCCATAAGACATATCTCTGTCGGTGCGACGTTAAGCAAAATAGCAAAAAAATGTAATTCTCAAATATTTATGTTACTAGTGGTCCTATCTTAATGAAAATAAGTAGGCAAAGTCGGGGAATAAGTTGCTACAATTTAGGCAATAAATAATTGTAGTCACGCTGAGAAAATAGTAGTTTAGGGGAAGGCCTAAAATTTAATTCTCAAATATTTATGTTATTAGTGGTCGTATCGATAAATACTACATAACTGAAGTTATATAGTATTTAATTTTCCATCATTTATGTCTTAGACATTGTTACCGTGCCGGCTATGATCACAGAGATATTCATGAATTCGGATTATTTATTGTTACTAACGCCGAGTCACGAGAAAACTGGTTAACAGAATGTAATGAAAATCGGCTTGTAAAGGCGGAGAATAAGGAACTACAGTCTACACTATAAATAATTTTATAAGACGCCCTAATATCATAGAGTCAAAAGAAAACTAAATGTAAAGGCCTACAATATACACTGACTGACAGAGCAAATGCAACACCAAGAAGGAGTGGTCAGAACTTTATGCCAATTGCAGGGTAGACTGACGTCACTGAGGTATGCTCATGATGTGAAATGCGCCGCTGTGCTGCGCACGTAGCGAACGATAAATGGGACACGGCGTTGGCGAATGGCCCACTTTAGAGATGGGTAAGAGTAGTTCACCGGAAGGACTAGTGTCAGAACTGCTCAGTCCCTGAAACGAACAGTTCTTTGGGAGCAGTTCTTTTAGTTCCTTTAGTTCTTTTAGTCACATCGCTCCCAGGCGGCTGGGCTGCCTACAATGGCCCGTGACCAGCATGTGGGTACGTTAAATCTGCTCGCACTTCACACCGTAGCAGCCGAATGTACCTTTAAAAATCATTTTAAAGGGCATAGCAATGAGGATACTGAGAAGAAAATTATTAATGGTTGGATTTTCAATGCATTTTCTTTAAATATATACTGTACAGGAACAATGTTACAATAACTCTGAAATGTGGCCATCAGTCACAAAATACGATCATAAACCACGGTATTAATTAATTACGTTATCATACAGGCTTACGTTAATAGAACAAAATATACCACAAATAAAATCACACGTATGCCGCAATAGGGCCTAGGTCTAAATCCCATTTTGGAACTGATATCAGAAAGAAATAAAAGACTAAGTTAAAATTTAAGTTAAAATTTGTAAAAAAAATTGTAAAACTTGTAAAAAACAAATACACAGTATGAACTATCAAACACTTATTTTTGAGATGTTTGTCCGCGACCAGAATCACAAATTATGGTTCAAAAATAAAATTTGATTGACATTTTTCGATGTCAGTCGATTCCTCCTTTCCGTTACTGTATTGCCGGCTTTGAAGAATATTCGTTCGCAAGGAACTGATGTAGCAGGAATGCAGAGCCTCTTCAGCACAAGACTGTACAGACGCGGATACACCTTCTTTCTTCCATCCCACCACTGCAGCGGGTCATCATCAATCTCCAAAAGTGGCTCGTTCAGGTATTTGTCAAACTCGATGATACTGGCTGATGAATTTGTACTATTGGATGCTCCCCTCAAGGCTGTTGTCTCAGCGATATACTCGTCCCACAAATCGTTTTTTTTTTTCTCTCGTGGCTTTGATGTTTGAAGCGCTGAGTCCACAGTTAAAGCACTGTCAGATGCAATGTTAACAGCATTTAGTTTTCCGATTATTGCTTTCTTCATGTCGTTGAATAACTGTCCATCAGTATCAAAAGCCCTGTTCTTGAATCGCGGATCTAAAAATGCCGCTTGACAAACCAATTCATTTTTTTTCCAACTCCTGAAACGATTATTTAACCCATCAATCATTTTTTCTACCATTGCCTTAACTTCTGATCTGAGTTCTGGGTTACATGCCTGTTTTTCCAGCCGTTTTTAATTATACTAATGAGAACCAAGGTTTTAGACAAAGCCAGTCGCTTTTCAGCACTTACTTCTTCAGTGACATTATAAAATACCTTTAATACATCCACAGCCTGTTGCATCACTGTCCATTCATTGGCAGTGAAAACAAGGTCAGGGTCTAATTGTAAAAGTGCAGTTGCTGAGATAATGGGATTTTTATTCTTCAGAATCCTATCCAGCATATCGAAAGTCGAATTCCATCGTGTGGGAACTTCTTGTTTTAATTTCAATTGAGACATGTTCATTTGGTTCTGGATTTCGTGAAGCTTTTCCATGTCCTTAGAGCTATGTTTAAAGTGTTGCACTAAAGCCTTGGCTTTAACAAGAATGCTGTCAATTGTTTCTAACCCACATCTAACAATGAGATTCAAAGTATGTGCGAAACAACCCAAGTGCCGAAAACCTGCGTCAGCAATTGCTTTTTTCATATTCGCAGCATTATCACTGACTACAGAAGTAACTTTGTTTTCAATACCCCATACCACGCACAAATCAACTATTACTTTTTTAATATTGTCAGCTGTATGAGGGCTTGGAAAACATTCACAAGATAGGAGGTAAGATTTCAAAACAGTTGATGGCTGCACAATGGAATGTGCAGTTACTGCAAGAAAATTAGTATTCTCCACGGAGGTCCAGCAATCTGTCGTTAAAGATACTGCAGTAGCTTCACGCAGTTCACATTTGACTCTATCCTGAACTTCTGAATAAATGACGGGCATCATGCTTCTTGTTAAGGTTTTCCTAGTTGGCAGTTTATACCCTGGACAAAGCATATGTACAAATTGGATAAATTCATCTTCTTCAACAATACTGAAGGGATGATATCTCTTTACAATTAATTTTAGTAACTGCTCATTCAGGGCTCTGGTTTTAGTCACTGGAAGTGGTTTAATTACATCGACGAAACTAGTGATACGTTCTTGAAATTGGGATTGCTGGACAGATTTGTTGGAAGTACTGGGTCCAGGCTGGGGTTCACTTGACTGAGACTGGAGAAGTTGTTGCTGATGAGTGGAATGTGGATATGGGTGGGGAAAGGATGCACTGGGGGCACTGTTAATGTCACATGATACACTGTTGAGGTTTTGAGCGCTAACATTGTTTGTAATACCGGTATATGCACTGTTGTGGATTGTTGGATGTTTATTCTTGAGGTGTCTCGACATGTTACTAATATTTCCTCCTTTCACACTAATTTCTGCTTTGCAGTATCGACATACGCCTTTACTTTCTGCATAGTTGAAATGCAGCCACACAGCACTTCTTCTGTTGGACATCTTCACCTGTGACAAAGAAATAAAGGTCTAAGCTTTGAAACGTATGAGAAGGTTAGGACCCTACTTATTTATTTTTCACCATAAACTGAAAAAAAAAAATCTATTTCTAGAGTCCACTCATTCTTAATGGTATTTTTTTCCTAAGTGGTGGTTTGGAAACCGTGGTGTAGGCTCCGGGTTCGATTCTCGACCAGGTCGGGGATTTTTACCTGCACCTGAGGGCTGGTTCGAGGTCCACTCAGGCTACGTGATTAGAATTGAGGAGCTATCTGACGGTGAGATAGCGGCCCCGGTCTCGAAAGCCAAGAATAACGGCCGAGAGGATTCGTCGTGCTGACCACATGACACCTCGTAATCTGCAGGACTTCGGGCTGAGCAGCGGTCGCTTGGTAGGCCAAGGCCCTTCAAGGGCTGTAGTGCCATGGGGTTTGGGGGTTGGTTTGGGAAAGCATTTGGAAGTAATCAACCATGGCTTTTGAAGAAGGTACTTTTCTAGCATGTTCGTGGAGGGAAATGGAAAACTACGGAAAACCCTTTAAAGAACAGCCGATGGAGAGATTCGAACCCACAGCGCCTCCCGAGTCCGGGTTACAAGCAAGCAGTGCTTACCGTCACGCTACACCGGTCGGTGATAAGCTGTGAGTTCTGTGATTCCATATTATTAATATTTTGATTATGAAACTTGGGCTATGGTTTCAAACCCTCTAAATATCGCATAACGTGCGTTTGAATTATGCCTATTTTAACTTTGAGTACTTTACATCCCGAACACAAAAATGTAAAAAAAAAAAAAAGTGTCGATACTTATATAAATTTTACATTTCACTAGAAACTTCTCTCCGCGCACTCCTGTGAGTCCCGAGCCAACCTTATGGTTAGTCTTACTCTAACTCCTATTCCTAGTCTCATCAGGTCCCGCTCAAATCGCATATAAGACTCTCATTGGTCGGTTGGAACTAAAAGAACTACAGCTCCGTAGCTAGTCTCGTGACACGAAAATGTAAAAGATTATGTCGACACTTACATAAACATACGCCAAGTTTTATGGATTCACAACTGGTATCACATAATACAATCAATCTACACAAGTAAATTTATATTTCACTAGAAAGTTCTCTCCGTGCACTCCTGTAGAAGAGTCCCGGGACAAACTTCTGGTTAGTCTTATTCCAACTCCTACTCCTAGTCCCATCACGTCCCGTTCAAATCGTATACAAGCCTCTCATTGGTCGGTTGGGACTAAAAGAACTACAGCTGCATATCTAGTCCCCCGACAAGAAAATGTACACAAATGATGTCGACATTTAGGGCCTACATAAATATACGCCAAGTTTTATGGTTTCGCAACTGGCATCACACAATACAATCAATCAACACAAGTAAACTTACCTTTCACTGATCACTAGCCAACCTTTATGTTCTGATTAGTCTTACTCATACTCTTAGTTCCACCATGTCCCGCTCATATCGCATGCAAGTGTCTCATTGGTCGGTTGGGACTTAAAAGAACTACAACTCCGTAGCTAGTCCTTCCTTGATACAAGCGTCTCATTGGTCGGTTGGGACTTAAAAGAACTACAACTCCGTAGCTAGTCGTTCCTTGAAGAGTTACTCAACCCGAGGAGCAGTTCTTTAGGAGCAGTTCAGTCAGGAACTACACATCTCTAGCCCACTTCGTACCGTGAATTCTCAGCCGACAGTCATTGTAGAACGTGTTGTCGTGTGCCACAGGACACGTGTATAGCTAAGAATGCCAGGCCGCCATCAACGGAGGCATTTCCAGCAGACAGACGACTTTACGAGGGGTATGGTGATCGGGCTGAGAAGGGCAGGTTGGTCGCTTCGTCAAATCGCAGCCGATACCCATAGGGATGTGTCCACGGTGCAGCGCCTGTGGCGAAGATGGTTGGCGCAGGGACATGTGGCACGTGCGAGGGGTCCAGGCGCAGCCCGAGTGACGTCAGCACGCGAGGATCGGCGCATCCACCGCCAAGCGGTGGCAGCCCCGCACGCCACGTCAACCGCCATTCTTCAGCATGTGCAAGACACCCTGGCTGTTCCAATATCGACCAGAACAATTTCCCGTCGATTGGTTGAAGGAGGCCTGCACTCCCGGCGTCCGCTCAGAAGACTACCATTGACTCCACAGCATAGACGTGCACGCCTGGCATGGTGCCGGGCTAGAGCGACTTGGATGAGGGAATGGCGGAACGTCGTGTTCTCCGATGAGTCACGCTTCTGTTCTGTCAGTGATAGTCACCGCAGACGAGTGTGGCGTCGGCGTGGAGAAAGGTCAAATCCGGCAGTAACTGTGGAGCGCCCTACCGCTAGACAACGCGGCATCATGGTTTGGGGCGCTATTGCGTATGATTCCACGTCACCTCTAGTGCGTATTCAAGGCACGTTAAATGCCCACCGCTACGTGCAGAATGTGCTGCGACCGGTGGCACTCCCGTACCTTCAGGGGCTGCCCAATGCTCTGTTTCAGCAGGATAATGCCTGCCCACACACTGCTCGCATCTCCCAACAGGCTCTACGAGGTGTACAGATGCTTCCGTGGCCAGCGTACTCTCCGGATCTCTCACCAATCGAACACGTGTGGGATCTCATTGGACGCCGTTTGCAAACTCTGCCCCAGCCTCGTACGGACGACCAACTGTGGCAAATGGTTGACAGAGAATGGAGAACCATCCCTCAGGACACCATCCGCACTCTTATTGACTCTGTACCTCGACGTGTTTCTGCGTGCATCGCCGCTCGCGGTGGTCCTACATCCTACTGAGTCGATGCCGTGCGCATTGTGTAACCTGCATATCGGTTTGAAATAAACATCAATTATTCGTCCGTGCCGTCTCTGTTTTTTTCCCCAACTTTCATCCCTTTCGAACCACTCCTTCTTGGTGTTGCATTTGCTCTGTCAGTCAGTGTAGAAAGCTCATAAAATTGATCAACAATAACATTACATTGACCATTGTTTGTTGTGATGTGCTTTTTGTCTTCTGTTGCCACTCATCTCCGACAGATAGGATTACTGCTGTGTATCGAGTTTTTTAAATTTGCTTTACGTCGCACCGACACAGATATGTCTTATGTCGACGATGGGATATAAAAGGGCTAGGAGTGTGAAGGAAGCGGCCTTGGTCTTAATTGAGGTACAGCCCCAGCATTTGCCTGGTGTGAAAATGGGAAACCACGGAATGCCGTCTTCAGAGCTACCGACAGTGGGGTTCGAATCCACCATCTCCCGGATGCAAGCTCATAGCTTCCCTCCCCTAACCATATGGCCAGCTCGCCCGGTCGTACCGAGTGTAACAGCCTGCCTGAATATTGGCGGGAAGTAGCTGGGGAGTTAGATAACTTTCTTCTTTAGCATGCCATTCTTCTGGTTCATAAATTTTCTGATATTACTGGTATGTAACACACGGGTTCATCATATAATTCGAGCTATTTAATCCCTACTCCGAGGCACTAATTGGAATGAGGCGTGTGCATATTAAACGGAATAATGGCAGAGGAGTGTCCACGACAGTCTACGGCCTGTTCATCCAGTTCTGGAACTTTGGACTGTTAGATCGGCACCGTGGTACTGTTCGTTAAAAGTGAGAAAATGTGCGGTTTTTCATTTGATCAAGTATTTTATATGATAACATTGCTTTTAATAGCTGCATTCTTACTGACGTTTTTGTAATGACCTATGTTGGTTTCAGTTAGGAAAACCACAAAGTCAGTCTTTCTGAGAATCCCATAGCGAAGTACGGATACATCAGCTAGTATGAATATAAGGCTGGAATCAAAGAGGACAAATTCGGGCAAATATTCATTTATAGGAAGTGGAGTTAGTTATTGGAATAACTTACCAAGGGAGATGTACAATACATTTCCAATTTCTTTGCAATCATTTATGAAAAGGCTAGAAAAACGACATATAAGGAATCTGCCACCTCAGCGACTGCCCTAAATGAAGGTCAGTATTGATTGATTGATTGATTGATTGATTGATTGATTGATTGATTGATTGATTGATTGATTGATTGATTGATTGATTGATTGATTGATTGATTGATTGATTGATATGAAGCAATGAGTTTTAGTATTGATTTATAGTTCTTTCTGTGTGTATCACTGTGACCGATTGTTTGGTTCTGAAAACAATGTCAAAGTATGTCGAAATATAATTCAGATAAGAAGCTTAAATTAAAGAACTAGGCAACTCCACACTCGTTTTTTGATAGAGCTACTCAGAAATAGACCAGTGGCAGTGTTAATGCAAATTGTCGTAGCAGTGTAAATAGTGTCTATGATCAAAAGTCAATCTATTTATGACGTTAATTTATCAGTAGAAATATTGTAAAATTGTGCAGGGAGTGATATAAATGTACAGGCATCACGAGTGCACCAACCTTTGGCAGGTGGGAGCGGAAAATGTGTTTCTTGCTCCCCTCATTTTGCCCACTATGCATTTTGTTATGTTCTAAACAATCTTTTAAATATATCTATTCAATACTTAAAATTATTTTATTTGGATATGCACTAGCTGCACAGCATGGCGTAGGCTATCTATTCATTGCAATGAAAAGTCGCAATGAGAAGAACAGCTGTTCTCTCCATAGGTTAGAGTATAGATCTCTGTGTCGTTACGCTGATGTTACCAGCGCACTCAATGTTTTCTTTTAAATACACTACAGTCTCCCCCACTTAGAATCGTGTTACACACTGAATTTTAAATAAACACTTTGAAGCTGTGAACTTATCAGATAAGAAATATAGACTAATTAAATGAGAGGGAGAACGGATAAGCTATGGAATTTTGAAAAAGGAACTTCACTTCTCACAGAACAGTCAAGAAGAAAATAGTTATGTATCTGAGTTGGTTCATAAAACAAAATCACGCAACCGCGCAGGCAGTCGAGTATGTCTCGATGATCTACGGACACGTACATTTGCTGGAACATTGTTGGATCAAACTTATCTGTAGTCATCCGAAGATCAATATAAAATCTCTTTTCGTCTCTTCTAAGCTGTTCCAATAATGTAGCCTGTGGTATTCTCCACTAATATGACGCTGTCGATTTATATCATGAACATATTTCTTCTTCTTGTTCCTGAAATTAAATTTTGTATAAATAGTTTAAGAGTATTCACGTAACTCAGGAAAAGAAGTTCAGTAGCATCCATGTCCGGGTTTCTACGTTTATTTTCCAGATAATGAACAACTTTGTCGACAGAAGTGTGATTAGATATTTTCCTTTCTTTTAGAACTTCGTACAAATCGAGTAGCGGTTTGCTGAGTTAAAGTTGACGGAATGCTTTCAAATTAACTAGATATGTTTCCTGTACCCTCATCTTCAGTATCTGAATGAGGTTCTGCGCTCAATTCTTCGTTTTAATTCAGGTCATATTATACCTCTCGTACATGTAGAGGTGTAAGGTTCGTGACTGTTTTAGCGTAGGCAAGAAAAGGTTTAAAATAGTCCATATGTTCCGCCCATCGCCAGTTTTTATAGTTCGCTGCATCCCGCTATGTAGGCGGGAGAGTGACGCTCCGGTGAGAATGGGATTCATATCCCGCTGTACTCATAATAGTTCGCGACGGGATCGCTCCCGCTCCCGCGTCCCGAGTTGCTGTCTGCAGACCTTAAAGGGCTGCATCTATTAAATAAAATGTATCTTTAAAATAATGTTGTGTATAATACGCTCGGAGATTTAAATCGCAGCGTTCTCTTTTGGCATGGTTCCTTTCAGGCCATACTAAATTATCCGTACCGAGCTCGATAGCTGCAGTCGTTTAAGTGCGGCCAGTATCCAGTATTCGGGAGATAGTGGGTTCGAACCCCATTGTCGGCAGTCCTGAAGATGGTTTTCCGTGGTTTCCCATTTTCACACCAGGCAAACCAGGCTGTACCTTAATTAAGGCCACGGACGCTTCCTTCCCAGTCCTAGCCCTTTCCTGTCCCATCGTCGCCATAAGACCTGTCTGTGTCGGTGCGACGTAAAGCCAATAGCAAAAAAAAAAAAAAATCCGTATTATGAACATTGCTCCAAAAGTGTATTACAGACGCAAGGGCTGCCTTAAACCAGTCTTTCTGATTTATAAATGATTTGTATTGAAATCTATGGTCGAACAATGGTGTAAGTCAGGTTTTCACCCTTATGCCTAAGATTATGACTTAAGTCACTTTCATTTTAAATGACTAATATTTTATGTCCCCAGATAAAGTGGTTTAAAAATAATAGATACATAAATTCGAACTCTTTACTGAGGAAATAAACATACGAATGCACTGGCACACAAGCCAGTAAGCCTACATTACTTTAATAAAACTGATGTCAGTATTTTATTCTATGTGTAGGCTACAAAGCGTATTTCCTCTTCATGTAGCGCATCCTCCAATGAACCTATTTCCTCAACAGTATTACTGATAATCAGAGTTTGAAAGTAGGCATGCTATCTAGTTCAGAAAGCTCATCATATCCCTTTTATTTTCCTTTGTCACTGGACGACGAGCTGAGTAAAGGTCGGTTTGTACACCCGTATGAATGGGTACCTGATGTTGGTTATAGTATCTTATTTGTTTGATTTTTGTCTAGACTACTGCAAGGAAGCACTTTCGAAGGATACATCGTCTTTGAGTAGTTTAGAAATGTTCCCTTGAAAGGTTCTTCCCTAACAAATCTTATCCACAGGTTCGGACGTTCTAGTGCATTGAGCTAGAGTAAAGTTATTGAACTTCCCGCAAAAGTTTCAACTCTAACGAATTATTAATTACCGGTAATAGTTCCATAAATTCGATCCAAACTCCCACATAAATGAACTGTACTCTTAGATTCTTCATTACATCACCACACACATTCATACTTTCTTCAGCCTCTCCCAGGTATTTCTGTGGTCACTGGAGCCACCCAGGCTCATTTTAGCCATGGCTAGGGTTTAAGGCCGGATGCTCTTCCTGACCCCATGCGATTTTTAGATGAAATGAAGTGGCGTATGGCTTTTAGTGCCGGGAGTGTCCGAGGACATGTTCGGCTCGCCAGGTGCAGGTCTTTTGATTTGACTCCCGTAGGCGACCAGCGCGTCGTGATGAGGATGAAATGATGATGAAGACGACACATACACCCAGCCCCCGTGGCAGCGAAATTAACCAATGATGATTCAAATTCCCGACCCAGCCGGGAATCGAACCCGGGACCCTTGTGACCAAAGGCCAGCACTCTAACCATTTAGCCATGGAGCCGGACATTTTTAGATGAAATTCTCAATCTAGAATCGACCGGGATTCGAATCTCAGCCTTCCAGGTGGGAAGCCTCTAGTTATGCCACTGAGTTAATCACAGCTCCTATTTATCTCTCTATCTGGTAGTAAAATATTTAATAATGCTCTGTTGGTGTGTTAAAATTGCAGTAATTTAGCTGCTGGTTTTCTGCCCGGACGGTCGAAGCTCTAATCGCCTGCGATCCTGGGTTGTAATATCCCCCCAAAAATCGCATGGTATCAGAAATTAAATGGCGTATGGCTTTTAGTGCCGGGAGTGTCCGAGGACTAGTTCGTCTCGCCAGGTGCAGGTCCTGCACGTCGTGACGAGGATGAAATGATGATGAAGACAACACATAAACCCTGCCCCCGCACTAGAGAAATTAACCAATGATGGTTAAAATTCCCGACCCTGCCGGGAATCGAACCCTGGACCCCTAAGGCCAAAGGCCAGCACGCTAACCATTTCGCCATGGAACCGGACGCATGGTATCAGAAAGTGCATCTGTCTTTAAACTCATCATCATCATCATCATCTGTTTACCCTCCAAGTTCGGCTTTTCCCTCGGACTCAGCGAGGGATCCCACCTCTACCGCCTCAAGGGCAGTGTCCTGGAGCTCCAGACTCTTGGTCGGGGGATACAACTGGGGAGAATGACCAGTAACTCGCCCAGGCGGCCTCACCTGCTATGGTGAACAGGGGCCTTGTAGGGGGATGGGAAGATTGGAAGGGATAGGCAAGGATGAGGGAAGGAAACGGCCGTGGCCTTAAGTTAGGTACCATCCCGGCATTCGCCTGGAGGTGAAGTGGGAAACCACGGAAAACCACTTCGAGAATGGCTGAGGTGGGAATCGAACCCACCTCTACTCAGTTGACCTCCCGAGGCTGAGTGGACCCCGTTCCAGCCCTCGTACCACTTTTCAAATTTCGTGGCAGAGCCGGGAATCGAACCGGACCTCCGGGGGTGGCAGCTAATCACGCTAACCACTACACCACAGAGGCGGACTATCTTTAAACTTCCGGCCAAAACCAAAATTATCCAGGGTAGTTCCGTTGGCCCTAGAAATATCTGGTATACGTCAAAGAAAGTTGTGCTACTAGAATGAAAGAACCCTACAAGCATCAAAAATGAATATAATATTGGTTGATATGTATGTTAGGTATTCAGCCCGATGGCTGGTTGGATCCTCCACAGCTCTGCCAACAGCTGTAATAGATGGCCTAGGCATCACTGAAGGGGCATAAGTAGTATAATAAGCGGGTTCTGCGGCCTCCTCCCGCGGGAAATTTGAATTCTGGCGCGGAAATTTGAATTTTTGGCGGGAAATTTGAATTTTGGCGGGAGATTTAAATTTGTAAACAAAGCCACGTGCTTTTTGACAGCTGTCATCGACAACAACGCATCGCTAACCTCACTGCTGCCATCTTGACGGGCCTAAACCTCAGTGGTACCAACTTAACCTAACTAGCGCGAGGTAAACAAAGCCACGTGTTTTTTGACAGCCACGTGCTTTTTGACAGACAACAACGCATCGCTAACCTCAGTACTGCCATCTTGACGGGCGTAAACCTCAGTGGTACCAACTTAACCTAACTAGCGCGAGATAAACAAAGCCACGTGTTTTTTGACAGCCACGTGCTTTTTGACAGACAACAACGCATCGCTAACCTCAGTACTGCCATCTTGACGGGCGTAAACCTCAGTGGTACCAACTTAACCTAACTAGCGCGAGATAAACAAAGCCACGTGTTTTTTGACAGCCACGTGCTTTTTGACAGACAACAACGCATCGCTAACCTCAGTACTGCCATCTTGACGGGCTTAAACCTCAGTGGTACCAACTTAACCTAACTAGCGCGAGGTAAACAAAGCCACGTGCTTTTTGACAGCCACGTGCTTTTTTGACAGCTGTCATCCGCCATCTTTAAACTACAGAGCACCGTGCTGCCCTCTTTATCGCAGTAACTGCAAATTCGTCACCTGTCATCGGCAGTGCTGCCATCTTGGCGGGCTTAAACCTCAGTGCTACCAACTTAACCTCACTAGCGCGAGATAAACAAATCCACGTGCTTTTTTGACAGCTGTCTTCTTGACGGACCCTAACCTCACATTGAAGGACAATAGAGCGTCGCTAACCTCACTGCTGCCATCTTTACGGCGGTAAACCTCAAGGCTGCCACCTTATGCATGTTATAGCGCGGAATTTAAAATCCAACAACAGAACGTCGCTAACCTCACTCTTGCCATCTTGATGGGCTTAAACCTTACTGTTGCTACCTTGGTTATACGCTTTTGTGTTAGTTTACTGTTAATCGCTAAGCTGTTCGCATCATCGAAGTAGAGAGTAACAAATGTCAAGTAGATTCAAAGAAGAATCTGTTAGCAGAAGATAAAAGTCCGTCATGGAAAAACCTATTTCTAGGTATATTTGCGAAGAGTGTGGAAAAGCATTTTCCCGAAGCTATCACAGGAGACGTCATGAGATATCATGTAGGACAATTTTTCAATGCAAACATTGTAGAAGAGAGTTCAAGAACGCATACAACGCTCAACGTCATGAAGCCGCGTGTAATGTAGCTTCATCGGGAACAAAATACAAAGAGCTCAACCATATTCCAGCGAACACTGATTTATGTTTAAAAAGTACACCTCTGCGAGAGGTTTTTAATTCTCCGTTGTTGTCTAGGCCTGCTGCAAGTTCTGTTACTAAGCACAAACTTCAAGATAAAGAGAGGCAAGATCATGATTATGATAATAAGGATAATGATGTTGATCAAAGCAGTAGTAAAGGGAAGGTAGAAGAAGAAGAAAATCTTAATGTTTCATTACCATTACAGCTTGATGATTTTACTTCATTTCCTAAGCCTACTACACGTTCTGTCGCAGTGCAAACATCTCAAGAAGAGATGCAAGGTAAAGAAGAAGGAAATTTCAACGCTTCATCGCTATCGAAACAAGTTAAGTTTGTACCTAGAAACGCTACTGCTGAAGCACGTATTACATCAAAACAAGTCGCTACACATCAACTGTCTGCATATAGACTCAAAGTTCACAACGAGCCTCTGTTACCCTATGTAGATATAAGCTACTGTAAAGACCCCAACGTACTGGTAAAACGTTTGCAGCTGCTAAGAGCCTATCATGATGCTGGTTACACACAGTACAAAGAAGATATTTTTGAAATAGAGCATGAATTACGTCGTGTAGGTATTATTAAGTAAGCGCTTACCCTCACCTAAGTCATCCATCTGCAGTATATAGTCGATCGAGTAGCTATATTCGTATAGATTATTTCCCAACATTCTCCCTTCCTTAGGGTGTTAACTCCGCCTCTAGTTGTAGAGCCGGTCTCAAGCCCGGATAAAGAGAGGAGAGGCACCCTAGCCCTTTAGCCCATTAGCCCTTTAGCCCTTTTTGCCCATTAGCCCATTAGCCCTTTTTCCCATTAGCCCTTTAGCCTATTAGCCCTAAAAGGAATGTGCGGTAATCTAATCTTCTTAGAACAAAGGTATCCCCTGACATGTTCTAAACACATGTTGTATCGAGTACAGTGTTCTATTTTAGTCTTGATCACTTATTTAGTGTTCTAAACACTTCAATCAATGTTCCGATCACATGATAAAGTTAACGGCATATGTTTTTCTTATGCTATCATGTTCCTGATTCTGCAAACCTAGGTATCAGGTGGAAAATTTTTATCCGTTTTGCTCTACGATGCACCGTTTTCGAGATATTTAACATTTTGCATTTAAGCCCCAAATTTAATGAATCGAACCTGCACGGCACGTTATACTCTCTACCATAGCTAGACCTGATCATGTTACGAAGACTTGCTTCAATACAAACTAAAACAGAGCGAATGCCAAAGGGCCTAAGTAGGAACCGAACCGTTGATCTCATCATTAGACTATGTTTTTCTTGTTCCTCGTACTGCAAACCGAGGTATTGGGCAGAAAATTTTTTGTCCGTTTTGCTCTACGATGCACCGTTTTCGAGATATTTAACATTTTGCATTTAAGCCCCCAAATTTAATGAATCGAACTAGCATGACACGTTAGCCTCTAAGCTAGCTTTCTTCATAAGAGCAGCAGCCATCTTGCGCAAGCACCCTTAAGGCGTCTCATAAGGAGTCGTGTATAGCCGCCATCTTGCGTCCGCCATCTTGCGCAAGCATCCTTAGGGCGTCTCTAGTCATCTTGTGCAAGGACCCTTAAGCCACCTCATAAGAGCAACCGCCATCTTGCGCAACCATCCCAAGGGCGTCTCATAAGAACCTATGTATAGCGGCCATCTTGCGTAAGCACCCTTAAGGAGTCATGTATAGCCACCATCTTGTGTAATTAGCGTCGAGAGATGGCTGCCGTAGAATTTTTCTTTTTAAATTATCCGCCACCATATTTCAAAGGTATGTACCTAAAGAGTGTAGCACTGAGGTTTGCGATGTAAGATGGCGGATGACAGCTGACAAAAAGCGCGTGAGTTTGTTTACTAAACAAGAGCACGTGGAATTTTTCAATTTGCCGCCACCACATTTCAAAGGTATCTAGCTAAATATGGCAGCACGGTGCTCTCTTGATTAAAGATGGCGAATGACAGCTAACAGAACTTTTCAAATTGCCCGCTGCTACATGTCATAAAGAGGGCAGCACGGTGCTCTGTGGATTAAAGATGGCGGATGACAGCTGACGAAATTACCCGCATGATAGCAGCACAGTGCTCTATTGATTAAAGATGGCGGATGACAGCTGTCCAAGAAGCACGTGGCTTTGTTTCCAAACAAGAGCACATAGAATTTTTCAAATTGCCGCCACCACATTTCAAAGGTATCTAGCTAAAGAGTGCAGCACTGAGGTTTGTGACGCAAGATGGCGGATGACAGCTGTCAGAAAAAAGCACGAGAGTTTGTTTCCAAACAAGAGCACGTGGAATTTCCCGTCACCACGAAGAGGGCACCACTGTGCTCAAAGATGGCTGCTGTCACGTAGAATTGTCTGCCACCACAGGTATCTAGCTAAAGAGGGCAGCACGGTGCTCAAAGATGGCTGCTGTCAAAAAGCATTTTTCAAATTACCGCCACCACATTTCAAAGGTAAGTAGCTAAAGAGGGCAGCACTGTGTTCTATAGATTAAAGATGGCGGATGACAGCTGTCAAAAAAGCACGTGGATTTGTTTATCTCGCGCTAGTGAGGTTAAGTTGGTAGCACTAAGGTTTAGATCCGCCAAGATGGCAGCACTGCGGATGACAGGTGGCGAATTTACAGCTACTGCGATAAAGAGGGCAGCACGGTGCTCTGTAGTTTAAAGATGGCGGATGACAGCTGTCAAAAAAGCACGTGGATTTGTTTACAAATTCGACAGCTGTCAAAAAAGCACGTGGATTTGTTTATCTCGCGCTAGTGAGGTTAAGTTGGTAGCACTAAGGTTTAGGCCCGCTAAGATGGCAGCACTGCCGATGACAGGTGACGAATTTTACATCTACTGCGATAAAGAGGGCAGCACAGTGCTCTGTGGTTTAAAGATGGCGGATGACAGCTGTCAAAAAAGCACGTGGCTGTCAAAAAGCACGTGGCTTTGTTTACTACATGCTAGTTAGGTTAAGTTGGTACCACTGAGGTTTAAGCCCGTCAAGATGGCAGTACTGAGGTTAGCGATGCGTTGTTGTCTGTCAAAAAGCACGTGGCTGTCAAAAAACACGTGGCTTTGTTTACCTCGCGCTAGTTAGGTTAAGTTGGTACCACTGAGGTTTAGGCCCGTCAAGATGGCAGCAGTGAGGTTAGCGATGCGTTGTTGTCTGTCAAAAAGCACGTGGCTGTCAAAAAACACGTGGCTTTGTTTATCTCGCGCTAGTTAGGTTAAGTTGGTACCACTGAGGTTTAAGCCCGTCAAGATGACAGTACTGAGGTTAGCGATGCGTTGTTGTCTGTCAAAAAGCACGCGGCTTTGTTTACAAATTCAAATCTCCCGCCAAAATTCAAATTTTCCGCCAAAATTCAAATTTCCCGCCAGAATTCAAATTTCCCGCGGGAGGAGGCCGCAGAACCCGCTTATTATACTACTGGCATACTAGGGAAATGAGGAGTGAGGTAGTTTCCCGTTGCTTTCCTCACTGAGTCAGAAGTTGTTATTACATATCAGTCTGACAAGCCCACTGAAAAGCATGTCCCAACCGACTCTGTGCGTGATATTTTCACACCATTCACAACAGGGACTGGCTGCTTAAGGAATGGTATTACTAAAATTGCTCATGCCTCGGTCACCTTCATATTGTCAAAGCCATGAATGAGACTGACACAGGTTAATGAAATGCGTAGCTTAACTGAACTTTTAAAAAGACTTGCAATAAAGAAAACTATAAAATAGTACTGCCTATTCTCCAGTATATTTTCATATTTCATTTAAAAAGGAATTATGAAGTTGTCTTATAAATTGTTAAGAGTTCTTTTTGAAATCAGTACAATTTAGAGAAAATTGCACCTAAGGAAAAGGCCTTTGAAATGTACCACAGTAGTCTCAAGTCTTATAAATAACCACTTCAAGTTTAGAATCCTCAAAACTTAACAAGATAAATATAGAGTATACCGTAAGTCTTGCACAAAAATAATAGAAATTGAATATATTTTCTATAACATACATTTATTTTTCAAAATATCGACCAAATTCACCATAATATGTAGTGTACACTAGTAAACTACAGCTTAAATAAAATTATTGTTGTTATTGTGCCTTTTAAAAGGCTCATTATAATGTTGTCAATGGCTTGATGTTCCTAAACAAACACAATGGCGCTACAGCCCTGATGGGCCTTGGCCTATCAGCCGACCGTTGCTCAACCCGAAGGCCAGCAGATTACGAGATGGCGACGAATCCTTTCGGCAGATATTCTTTATTTTCTAGACCGCGGCCACTGTCTCTCAGTAAGATAACTCCTTAATGGTTCTCGGGTAAAAGTACGTGACTTGGCCTGGAATCGAACCCAGGGTCTCCCAGCAAGAAGCAGGCTCTTACTTGTTAGTAAGAGTGAATTCTGTCTAATATAACCTGTATGGATGTGCCTGACTGGGACTTGGATTAAGAAGAAAGCGGTTACGTTCTGTACGATGACACCATATTAACATTCACTGGATATGAACAGGGGATAGGACGATGAAAACACTGCAAGGATGACCAAGAATATAAGTTTTCTCATTTGTATTCCCTAGGCTGACTATCCCTCTCCAATCCTTCAGATCAGACTTCAATTAATGACAATTGAATCCAGTCTAGTTTCCGTTTAAAATAATAATAATAATAATAATAATAATAATAATAATAATAATAATAATAATAATAATAATAATAATAATAATAATGCAGTACTTTTGTATCCATCTCTTAGAGCAAAGTGTAGCTCCCAACTAAGTCCCAGTCTCATCTATGGCTGTGACAATATGGAAGGTGCTGGGGTGTGGGTGGTGCTGAGTAATGAGTGCTAATGACATTCGGAGTACGAGCGGTGCATCTGAGTGTTATGAAAGGTTAGTCATGCATAGCACTGTCCTGCCCAGTGAGGAAAGCAATGGCAAACTACCTCACTCCTCATCTTGCCTAGTAAACCTCATTTTGGTACTGCCATTAGTTTTTGTGGTTTTCCTATAACTGTATAGCCTTTGGTGGTCTATTTGAGAATCCAACCAGCCTCCGGGCCGATGACCTAACAGACAGACAATAATACTGATCGATGTAGCTACGTGGTACAGATCATGTAGCTGTAATTTTGTACTCTGGAGATGGTGTGTTCGAACCGCACTGTCGACAGTTCTGAAGGTAGTTTTCTGTGGAAGACAGATCTCCGGCATCGCTGGGTTTTTTCATTATTATTATTATTATTATTATTATTATTATTATTATTATTATTATTATTATTCCGGGGATTCTGTGGAGCGCAGAGGTGTAAGAAGGTGCGGGCGTGAACGGGTGGACAAAGAAAAAGATCAAAGTATAATTTAAAACTCTAAAATTTGAAATTTTATTTCTTTCCTTTTTTCTCTTTTCTTTCAGATTTTAGGCTTTGGTAAACAACAACAAAACAGGAGCTCGTTGGTTCAAATAACAAGAAAGAACAAAGTTCAGGAACACAATAAGTAGTAGAAACGAGCTTGTAGCACATAAGTTACATATTCAAAAGAGCGCCATTGCTCCATTCAATTAATACTCTAGGAGACTACTCTCCAAAACTTATTACAATCAAGCCTCTCCAAGGCACAATCTAAATTTTACACTAGATCATTACACAACAGATGTACTGTTTTACCCACTCGATAGTCTGCGTTACACTTAAATAAGAATAGTTAAAATTGAACAGAGGCAATAAGTGTCCATTCTACATGGCCTTAGTCATCAAAAGAAACAGGTTTAAGAAAACGGCCATAAACAAAATGCTAGGAGGCGAAACACTTTGCACTCCTTTTGAAACACACTTTGAAACACATAAAATCCTATCTGGCTTATGGCCCGAAGTTACAGAGGCTAAGCCTGTACTGCAGAGGTGACTAGATGGTGACAAAATTTAAGTTCCAAAAACAGAGTTCAAATTTAAAGTTTTACAGAATCATAGTCACCCCAATACCAAGTTGAATGGGAATTACAAGAGGGTGAACACTCTCTATTCCCCAAGTTACATCTTGAATAAAGTCCTTAGACTTGTTTGAGAATTTACATTTAAAAGATGAGGAAGACATTTATATTAAGAAAGAATTTCGAAACCTTCCCCTCAAGCCAGCTTTTTGAAACTATCACATAATTAAAAGATGTCTGCCATTACCTTGAGCTGGTGGGCCCTCCGACGACGGGCAAGTCCTTTCACCTGCCTCCACTACGTACGCACTCTAAACCTTTTTGACTGGAGCGATGGAAAAGACAACATGGCCCAAAAAGTCCCAGCTTTTATAGCGTAGGGTAAGGTTCCAGAACTCTCACTAGGCCACTGTACTCTTAGATTCTTCATAACATCACCACACACATTCATACTTTCTTCAGCCTCTCCCAGGTATTTCTGTGGTCACTGGAACCACCCAGGCTCATTTTAGCCTTGGCCTAGGGTTTAAGGCCGGATGCTCTTCCTGACCCCATGCGAAAGCCACTTCTAGGGAAAGAAGACAAAGCAGAACGATGGCAGGAGCATATCCAACAGTTGTATCAAGGTAAAGATGTAGATAATTTGGTTCTGGAACATGAAGAGGCTGTTGATGCTGATGAAATGGGAGACCCAATTTTGAGATCAGAGTTTGACAGAGCTGTGAGTGACCTAAATAGGAACAAGGCACCTGGAATTGATGATATTCCCTCTGAATTACTGACTGCCTTAGGAGAAACCAGCATGGCAAGGTTATTTCATTTAGTGTGCAAGATGTATGAGACAGGAGAAGTCCCATCCGATTTTCGGCAGAATGTTGTTATACCTATTCCCAAGAAAGCCGGTGCTGACATGTGTGAAAACTACCGCACCATTAGTTTAGTATCTCATGTCTGCAAAATTTTAACACGTATTATTTACAGAAGAATGGAAAAACAAGTTGAAGCTGAGTTGGGAGAAGATCAATTTGGCTTCAGAAGAAATGTAGGAACACGTGAAGCAATCCTGACTTTACGTCTGATCTTAGAGGATAGAATCAAGAAGGACAAGCCCACGTACATGGCATTCGTAGATCTAGAAAAGGCATTCAATAATGTTGATTGGACCAAGCTATTTATGATTCTGAAGATGATAGGGATCAGATACCGAGAACGAAGAATTATCTACAATCTGTATACAAATCAGTCTGCAGTGATAAGAATCGAGGGCTTTGAAAAAGAAGCAGCAATCCAGAAAGGAGTGAGGCAAGGCTGCAGTTTGTCCCCTCTCCTTTTCAATGTTTACATAGAACAGGCAGTAAAGGAAATCAAAGAAAAATTTGGAAAGGGAATCACAGTCCAAGGAGAGGAAATCAAAACCTTGAGATTTGCCGATGATATTGTTATTTTATCTGAGACTGCAGAAGATCTCGAGAAGTTGCTGAATGGTATGGATGAAGTCTTGGGTAAGGAGTACAAAATGAAAATAAATAAGTCCAAAACAAAAGTAATGGAGTGCAGTCGAACGAAGGCAGGTGATGCAGGAAATATTAGATTAGGAAATGAAGTCTTAAAGGAAGTAGATGAATATTGTTACTTGGGTAGTAAAATAACTAACGATGGCAGAAGTAAGGAGGACATAAAATGCAGACTAGCACAAGCAAGGAAGAACTTTCTTAAGAAAAGAAATTTGCTCACTTCAAACATTGATATCGGAATTAGAAAGATGTTTTTGAAGACTTTCGTGTGGAGCGTGGCATTGTATGGAAGTGAAACATGGATGATAACTAGCTCAGAAAGAAAGAGAATAGAAGCTTTTGAAATGTGGTGTTACAGAAGAATGCTGAAGGTGAGATGGATAGATCGAATCACGAATGAAGGGATACTTAATCGAATTGGTGAGAGGAGATCGATTTGGCTAAATTTGACGAGAAGAAGAGATAGAATGATAGGACACATCTTAAGACACCCAGGACTTGTTCAGTTGGTTTTTGAAGGAAGTGTAGGTGGTAAGAACGGTAGGGGTAGACCAAGGTATGAATATGACAAGCAGATTAGAGCAGATGTAGGATGCAATAGTTACGTAGAAATGAAAAGGTTAGCACATGATAGGGTGGCATGGAGGGCTGCATCAAACCAGTCTATGGACTGATGACTCAAACACAACGGTTCTAACAGCAAACGCGGTTCCAAGCATCACAGCTCCATTGAGGATTCCTTTTTGCGCTTTGCTCTTGAAAAATCGGTAGCCTTCGGATTCAAAAATCTCTTCATCTGGGTACCTTGTTTCCTGTAGGGCCATTATGGATATCTGATTTTCGTGAAGAGCTTTGGTGAGGGTTTTCAGCTTGCCAGTTTGTGTAAGCGAATTTATGTTGAAAGTTGCTAGGAAGGTTTTTGGCCTGAGTTTTTGACTCTTCGGGGTACACCGAGACGTTCCGACTCGTCTCTTGCATGATGTCGAGTCTCCCCCGGAATCCGAACGAGACTCGTGCGCCGCGGCGTTCACGACGAGGGATTTATCCTAAAGCAGACCCTACACGGTCAGTAATACTGATCAGTAATACTGAGTCAATAATACTGACAGTACGCATCAATATTGTAGCGACCTTACACAATCATTATTACTGTCAATATTTTGGTCAGTACCAGTGCACTAGCTTACCATTGCGGCATTCTCACTTTACAAATAAAGTCAATAACCGTCACTACGGAATGAGATTTATAACATGAAATTGCGGTATTCTATCAAAATGGATCGTAAAAGACGGGCATTTTGTAGCTATCATATTAGTACTGCACGAAACGCAGTTTTAAACGTAAACGATGGGTTAAAGATTGGCTTAGGAAAAGCGAAAAGTATTCTCATATGAAGTGTTGAGGGAAACACAATATACCGAAGCAGAAGATTATCAGAACTATCTCCGAATGCGTGAGGGTACTTTTTCGAAATTACTACGAATGGTAATAAGGCAAAATACAAACATGCGGTGCTGTTTATCGGTGGCAGAGAGATTAGCGGTGACAGTGAGGTATCTTGCAACTGGTATAAATTTTGAAGATTGGTAGAGCCTTTTGTAATAAGGCAAAATACAAACATGCGGTGCTGTTTATCGGTGGCAGAGAGATTAGCGGTGACAGTGAGGTATCTTACAACTGGTATAAATTTTGAAGATTTAAAGTTTTCTGCTATAATGTCACCAGTTTCCATCAGTACAGCAGTTGTGAAAACATGTAAAGTATTGTATTAAGTACGTTTATTCTGGCAGCGTTTCATATAGCTCGATAAACTTTTGCAATAGGCCTGCTTGACGGTTCCACAAGCACCTCTACTTGGCCTTGGTGAGAAACGCATTTGTCGTCCACCGCTGCTCCGTTGATACTGACAGAAATAATGACAAGCGCACTCACACGGTCAGTATAACTGTCAGTATCCCACCACTCTACAGTACTGACGCTCGCAGATCAGGAAATCCGGATCTGCTTCAGTACTGGCCTTCATTCCATCATTCCAGTCCACACGCGATCAGTATTACTGTCAATATTTTTCGGTACTGACAGTATTACTGACCGTGTAGGGTCTGCTTAAGATTTACCCCCAGGGGTATGTTTCTTGAAATGTTGTGCCATCATGCTTTTTGACTTGACTTTGCTTTGGACGGGTATCCATCCCTTTGCAACTAGGGTTGTTAGCCCTAGAGGTTGCCTCAAGATGTTTTCTGGCTTCTGGTCATTTACCAGTCTTCGCCATAACCCTGGGAAGGGACCAGTTTTTTTTTTTTTTTTTTTTTTCACGGTGGTATTTTATTTCCCTACTACCCTCTGACTGCTGGCGGCAGAGCCAGCGAGCTTCCCCAATTCCAATGGGACGCGCCCGATGGAGGTAACCGGTAAATCCCCACACGGGTATTTTTTTTTTTTTTTTTTTTGCTACGGGCTTTACGTCGCACCGACACAGATAGGTCTTATGGCGACGATGGGATAGGAAAGGCCTAGGAGTTGGAAGGAAGCGGCCGTGGCCTTAATTAAGGTTCAGCCCCAGCATTTGCCTGGTGTGAAAATGGGAAACCACGGAAAACCATTTTCAGGGCTGCCGATAGTGGGATTCGAACCTACTATCTCCCGGATGCAAGCTCACAGCCGCGCGCCTCTACGCGCACGGCCAACTCGCCCGGTACGGGTATTATTATTATTATTATTATTATTATTATTATTATTATTATTATTATTATTATTATTATTATTATTATACATTTGCATATGTCCACTCCGGGGCTGAATGCTCAGCGTACTGAGCTTCGTTTCAGAGGGTTCCGGGTTCGATTGCAGGTCGGCTGGGATTTTTGCTAGTATGGTTAATCCCCCTCGCTGAAGAGCTGGGCGTTTGTGTTCGTCTTAATACACCTCTCTTCAACTACAAATAACACACCACAGTAACACGCAGTAATGAATACAACGCTTTACACAAGGTTGGTATTTGAGGATGCTCATATATATCAGCCTCGTGCCCATACATTTGTGGCACGTTAAAGAACTCCTGCGGGACAAAAGTCAGGCACCTTCATGTCTCCGAAAATCGTTAAAATGAAATAGCGTATGGCTTTTAGTGCCGGGAGTGTCCGAGAACAAGTTCGGCTCCCCAGGTGCAGGTCTTTTGATTTGACGCCCTAGGCGACCTGCGCGTTGTGATGAGGATGAAATTATGAAGACGACACATAGGCCTACACACAGTCCCCGTGCCAGTGAAATTAACCAATTATGGTTAAAATTCCCGAACCTGCCGGGAATCGAACCCGGGACCCCTGTGATCCAAGGCCAGCACGCTAACCACTTGCCATGGAGCCGGACTCCGAACATCGTTAAAGTAGTTAGTAGGACGTAAAATTATTCCTTTTTTTTTTTTTTTTTTGCTAGGGGGTTTACGTCGCACCGACACGGATAGGTCTTATGGCGACGATGGGATAGGAAAGGGCCAGGAGTTGGAAGGAATCGGCCGTGGCCTTAATTAAGGTACAGCCCCAGCATTTGCCTGGTGTAAAAATGGGAAACCACGGAAAAAGGGCAAATGGCTGTAAAACTTGTTCAAATCCACATATAGTTCTGATACCAAGAAAGTTGGAAATATGTTAATAATAATAATAATAATAATAATAATAATAATAATAATAATAATAATAGTCCGATTCCTTGGCTGAATGGTTAGCGTTAAGGGCCCCGGATTCGATTCCCCGCCGGGTCGAGGATTGATTTTAATCGCATCTGATTAATTCTTCTGGCTTAGGGACTGGGTATTTGTGTTTGTCCCAGCACTTTTTATATTCAAAAGACACACTACACTGCCAACCACCACAAAAAAAAAAAGCACGCATTAGTGACTGCATCCCTCCATATAGGATTGGCGTTAGGAAGGGTATTTGGCCGTAAAACGGAGCCATATCTACATGTGCGACACAGTTCCTACCCGCGTCCACAAAGGTTGGAAAATCGGTATAATAATAATGATAATAATAATAATAATAATAATAATAATAATAATAATAATAATACCGAGCTCGATAGCTGCAGTCGCTTAAGTGCGGCCAGGATCCAGTATTCGGGAGATCGTGGGTTCGAACTCCATTGTCGGCAGCCCTGAAGATGGTTTTCCGTGATTTCCCATTTTCACACCAGGCAATTGCTGGAGCTGTACCTTAATTAAGGCCACGGCTCCTTCCTTCCCAGTCCTAGCCCTTTTCTGTCTCATCGTCGCCATAAGACCTATCTGTGTCGGTGCGACGTAAAGCCAATAGCAATAATAATAATAATAATAATAATAATAATAATAATAATGACGATGATACAGAGCGACATGTCTACGTGTTACAGATAGCTTAGTTGTTAGTTCGTATTCAGGAGATGGTGTGTCCGAACCCCACTGCCGGCTGTTCTGAAGACAGTTTTCAGTCGATAAGTTTTCGAGGTCGCTGGGTTAGGACAGGGTTTGTCCTAGGAAAGACTCTGCCATGATATTTGATGTGAAGAAGGGAGTTAAAAATAATCTGGCATCGATTATGCTTTTGAAAGCCAAAGGCTTCATTAAAAACGAAAGATGCTACCGCAGCCATTCGAACAATTTAAATCAATCACATTTTTCGGAATTTTGGCGACAATAGGATAGGATAGGATAGGATAGGATAGGATAGGATAGGATAGGATAGGATAGGATAGGATAGGATAGGATAGGATAGGATAGGATAGGATAGGATAGGATAGGGAAAGAAACAGCTGCGGCATTTTCCTGATGTGAGAATGGAAAACAACGGAAAAACCGTCTTCAGGACTATCAACGGTGGGACACAAATCGACTATCTCCCGAATGCAATCTTTCCGTATAAGTACACGCCAGCGAACTGGCATTGTCACTGTGTTATTTGTCTAATAGAAATCGTACCACGACCTAATTTCTTTTCAGAATAATCGCGTTACCACATAATATTTCTCAAAATCGCTGGAAGCATCCAAATTGGCCGCCTTTAAACTGCTCAGAGAAAATTCAAGACTACCTGTGTCCTGTGGTCTACTGTATATCAGTCCGAGCAGTAGCGCTAGAATTTGAATAGGCGAGCATGTTGTAAACTACAGCAATTACGCAATGCTCCATGTGTTGCAACTTGCAGCCAACAGATGGTGTTCAAGCGTCAGGTAGATACTTGCGCCAGCAGTGGAGGGGCAGTGAGCACACCGCGTTTTGACACCTTGTTTGAAGTTTCTGTGGCGGCAAGCAAACACTGGACAGTTCACCGGCGGAAGTGCAAGGGTGCGTGTTTAAAGACGTAAGACGCGGTGTGTTTCAAGTTGTGACAGAGTCGCGAATGGACTATAAACACTGAAGTGACAATATCGTTTGATAGTGTTCCAAGAATTTATGTCACGTACGTTCTCTGAATAGTGAATCATTAAGGAGCGGCGAGTCAGCGTTGGAGAAAGACATTTTATTATTAGTGAATTAAGTTTATTTACATGCATCAACACAACACATGGAACTGAAGGTAAGTTCTATTTATTTTAAATCATGACTACAGTTACCTCTTGCGAAGCATTCTTATGTTATATTGGTCTGAAATGCAATACCTTTTTAAAAATTAATACTGATGATGATGATGATTGTTGTTGTTTAAAGGGGCCTAACATCTAAGGTCAGCGGCCCCTAAAAAAATTAATACTAGAGAGTTTTAAAAATATCTCAGTTATACTTAATAAAGGACATTTAAATTCTACATTTTCCACGGATTATGAACAATTCTCTCGCGGTCCGGTGGTATTATTCTACATCTTTGACGTCTGATAACGCGATTTATTTTTGTTTCCATATCCCTTCGTCTTGGCAGTGGAATTATTTGTATTTTGATTTATATGCAAAGTTTTTTTGCTATTTGTTTTGCGTCGCACCGACACAGGTAGTTCTTATGGAGACGATGGGATAGGAAAGGCCTAGGAATGGGAAGGAAGCGGCCGTGGCCTTAATCAAGGTACAGCCCCAGCATTTGCCTGGTGTGAAAATGGGAAACCACGGAAAACTATCTTTAGGGCTGCCGACAGAGGGGTTCGAACCCACTATCTCCCGGATGCAAGTTCATAGCTGCGCGCTCCTAACCGCATGGCGAACTCTCCCGGTATGCAATGTTTTGTAATGATGATGATGATGATGATGATGATGATGCTTGTTGTTTAAAGGGCTCTGGCGCAATGTTTTAAGAGTTGAAGAGCTTTCAAGAAATAATCGGCTGCGAAAGGGATACACACTTTACCAGGGTTACACTAAATTCGAATTGCTGCACTGAAAATCTAGTATTCTGTGAGTTCGTTCATAAGTCTTGTTCTTTCTGTTATTCTAAACATTCACTTCTTATTGTTCCAGTTTACAAATACAGCAGGTAACTTACAATGTCCTCGTAATTTTACTAATCAAGCAACAACGTAATGTCAAGAAGGATAACTTATCTGTCACTGTGAATCTACTGAAGGTGTAGGTTTTTGTTACCTCCTATATCCTTCTTAGTTTTATCTTTAGCTCTTTCTTCGTTGAACCATCAGGTTTAATCAATTTACAAAAAACATTACTTTCCACCTGAAATAAATGTGTTGGCAATTCGTTTTTAACCTTGTATAAGCGTGATAGCTAATTGATTTATGGATTATTTTATAGATTTATGGAATCGTTTTACTTTCCTCATAGATTCGTAATACACAGCCACAGTAGGTGTGTATTATGTTCAAATAGCAAAGGACAATGATTGGAATACGGACGACAGAGACCCTCCGCTGGTGACACGATTGTGATTTTATTTGTCTGTCTGTATGTCTGTCTCTCTGGTTCTCTCTCCTCGAAAATACAGAATTAGTAACTTTTTTAAAGTTCCGAGACAACTTTCTCAATCCATATCCCACCTAGGAATACACACATTACAGGAGACATCCCGAACTTAGTCCTGCAATAACTACAATGCGCTGCCCATAACACCCACAATGTTTAAAATAGCTAAAGATAAGTGGTACAGCACAATCCTTGCATAGATTGTAAAATGATTTGTAGGTGTACGCAGGCCCCGATTTCAAGTAGTTAGCGCCCTGGGCAAACAATATTTAGCCGCCCGCCCCTTTGCTCGTTCTAAAAAATAATTGTTTACAAATTAAATATTAGAGTTTTCAAGATTATGAGTTTTAAAACAGCACATTATGCAAATACAGTTTATTCTCATAATTAAAGTTATCGAGCCAAATTAAGATAACAGCCAAATAAGAATGAGGCTGTTTTTATTTTTATTTTAAAAGCCGTTGGTTCAGTTTGATAGTTTGTATGTAAGTAAATAATTTTAGAAGTAAGACACGTTTTCTTCATAAAATTTAAATATATAGATTAAATTCAGGTTTTAAAGAATAGTTTAAAGTGTTTTATATAGTTTAATAAAATAATTGGAATAATTTGTGGAATGTAAAAGTAATTTGAGTGTAATGAATTTAAGACGTAATTCACGCAGGCCATAATTACTCGATCCGCCGGCCGCCACCCCTCAAAAACTGGCGCCCTGGGCAAATGCCCAGTCCGCCCATTTGTAAATCGGGGCCTGGGTGTACGTTTAATTGCTGTTGTGGTATGGGAGATTGTTGTTTTAACGATCACTGTAACGATATTATCTGCCCTTCTTTACATAAAGCGACTACCGGAAGAATGGAAATCAAGATTGTTATTTTAGGCGACTCTTGATATCGTGATCATGGTCACGGGACCTCTAGTTTTACGTGGAATCCAAACCACAAGGTCGTGACTTGTCATTTCAACAAGCATTGGATGGTAATCGAAGAATAAAGGTATCGTCTAAAGAAAGGTTTTCTGACGCGGAAAATGGAAGACAACTTAGGCTCCTATATTTTTCAACTAATTTCAGGAATATCTGTGGTCGCTTGGGACATACTGGCTCATTTTGGATTTTAGTTAGTGAGGTGTGAGACCGGATGCCCTTCCTGATGACACTTGTTTCTTTCAGGTGAATATTTCAATCCGGGCTTGAGCATTCTCAGTCCTTTAGGTCTCGAAACCTTCATACTGTGGGAGAAAAAGAACGAGTAAGTACCAAAGGACGTTGGACAGGAAAGTTTAAAGAAAGAAGGCTGGCACAAGAAGATGGACTCAGCTAGGCCCCTGTGGTCGCGTAACAACGTCTAGCTAATTATGAGACTCTTGGTTCTCTGTTGCTGTTGATGATGATGATGATGATGATGATGATGATGATGCTGTCGGTACCGCGAGGTTCTCCGACGTTCCGCACTTTCCGCTAATGTGTTTTATCTGCAATGAGTGACGGGAGACCCTCCAATCAGGATGGTAGCTATCGTATGCCTCGGGAACCGAATTTCGAACCACAGATATGACGCAGGTAGCAAACTCGATGTTTTTGCCTACAGGAAAAGTCAACAGGAGTTCTGTTTCCAAAATAAATATACTATTCGAAAGCCACGCCGACAGTTCAAGATTTTGCGCGTGCGTTGGGTAGACGCTCGTCTTTTGTGCTTGAAGTTGCAGAATCGAAACCCAGTTTATTTGAGAGTGCTGAAGTGGGGGAGACCATGCCATTTAACTTAATAGCAGAAAAACTGCGGCGAATAGTCGTCCATTAAGACCGATAATGGTTGAAGCGATCTTAACTTCTTCATCTTCTTAATTACATCCAAGCTGAGGTGGGTGGCCATTTGAGGGGTTTTAAATGCGATATCTACTTGGAGACGTATAACTGTGAGCTTGAATTCGGGAGATGATGGGTTTGATTCTCACCGTCAACAGCCCTGAAGATATTTTTCCATGGTTTCCCATTTCTACATCTTTCAAATGCCGAGACTGTATCTTAACTAACGCCACGTGCACTGCCTTCCCAAGTCTACCCCTTTACAAATACAGCGTCCCTGAAAATCTATAACATGCGTGAGTGCGACGTTATATAGCCTACCTCCCAGGTGTTGGCTTCCAATACGTTTTAAAACATTCCGACATCCTTGGCTGTCTTTAAATCTGTGGCAATTAAAGAAGAGTTGTCCGGCTCCACGGCTAAATTGTTAGTGTGCTAGCGTTTCGTCCAGGGGTTCCCATGTTCGATTCCCGGCCGGGACTACGTATGTGTGCCATCTTCATTATTAGAAATGAATGTAGGTAGCGCCCCATACTCACAGACGTGTAGGTCGCCTATACGGTGTCAACTCGAAAAAGTTGCACTACGCTTCTTCGGAGTCCACTCGCCATTATTATTATTATTATTATTATTATTATTATTATTATTATTATTATTATTATTATTATTATTATTAATAAACGGTAAAGAAATAAACGGTAATTATTCATATTAGTAGTAGTAGTAATTATTTTACAATTTGCTTTACGTCGTACCGACACAGATAGGTTTTATGGTGACGATATGATAGGAAAGGCCTAGGAGTGGGAAGGAAGCGGCCGTAGCCTTAATTAAGGTACAGCCCCAGCATTTGCCTGGTGTGAAAATGTGAAACCACGGAAAACGATGTTCAGGGCTGCCGACAGTGGGGTTCGAACCCACTATCTCCCGGATGCAAGCTCGCCTGGTAGTAGTAGTAGTAACTTTCCCGTTTATGGGTATATTTACTGAAACTAAACGTGTGACTCAGGGTTATTTGGGAACTACATTACAAGATCATAGATTTTAGTTGGTATGCTTTTCATCTGTTGTCATAGCAACGAATCTGCCTTTATCTGGCTTTAGTCAAAACGACTCATAGTGCAGTGAACAAACCTATATAATCGAGTGAATTAGTCGTGCGGTTAGGGTCGCTGTAAATCTGCATTCGGGAGATGGTGAGATCGAGACCCTTTTCCGTGCTTGCATCGCCAAAATCCTTCTATGTGTTAGTGCGGTGTCAAACCACTAAAAAAGGCCTATATAAAGTGTTTTTAATACTACATTATGTAGTCTTGACCTTCGTTGACCTTAGCAACCTAAGCAATGAGATTATTCATAGCAATGAATGATTAGAAATGGCTGTAATCTTGAGTGCATATTTTAATTCACTGTTAAAACTATTACCGTTAAAGCAAAATTAATTATATCATTTTTCATATAACGAAGCAGACTTCTTTGGAACGAAAAAAAAAATCCACAACCTGTTTCCAGTCATTCGACCGGGTCAGGAATGGAATGAATGAAGCCCCATCTAGCGGCGAGGATAGGAATTGTGCCGGCTGCCTAAGCCTGTCGCAGTCCTCTAGGGCAATGATTAATGAATGGCATATGAAATGAAATGATATTGGAGTGTGTTGCTGGAATGAAATATGACAGGGAAAACCGGGGTACCCGGAGAAAAGCCTGTCCCGCCTCCGCTTTGTCCAGCACAAATCTCACATGGAGTGGCCGGGATTTGAACCACGGAACCCAGTGGTGAGAGGCCGGCGCGCTGCCGGCTGAACCACGGAGGCTACCTCTTGGGAACGAATGAAAAGACAATTTCTAGCATTCAGACAATAGATATTCTAGTATAAATAAATAATTTTGTTTTAAAATGCCCTTCTCCAACGCGTAAGTTACATCCACAAACACATTCAAATGTTTCAGTTTATTTATCCTAAATCTCCTTGTCAATTAGCATTTTAGCCATCGATAAGTACAGACTCCCGTTCGTGCAATGATAAAAGCATATATTTCGTAAAAATAAATATGAATTAAGTTACATAAATATTACTAGTAATGGAAAAAAATTATGTATGTCATAAACATACTTTATGCTCTCGTGGAGACATTGCCTGGGCTGTGATTAAATTCCTCCTTGACTCTCTTATAAGTATAACTTTGCTGGCGTGACCTAGTGTTTACAGTGCACTGTGTCTTCTGATATGAGGTAGGACACAACTGTTACTTTCACTGACCTAACTCAGTCACATCATTGGTTTTGACAATACGAAAGCGACTGAGTTATGACTGATGTTAGTAATGCCATTCCTTAGTTCCTGTTATGAATGGTATCAAAATGTTATACAGGTTATATAGGCAGACTAGTACCTAATATACTACTGGCTCAGTGAGGAAAGGAAGTGCTTATGAGTCGAAGTTGATTTGCAAAGCAAAGCCATCTCCGTCTCCGAACAGGCTTTGAAGGCCCTTGGAGGAGTGGAAGGTAAAGGTTTCCACTAACCGTAATCTTGGCACAATCTTTCTTTATAGTTTCACCCTGTACATAAGGGTGTAGGCTGAGTGAACCCTGAGTGAATCTCAGAGCCATGAACTGTCAGTCATGCGCCGCTCCAGAAATGCACATCTCGTTTCTTAAATTTTTCGATTTCCTATCGGAGAATCGACCCCACGTTCTTTCGGATGAATCGGTTTTTCCGAAGTTAATTTGAAGTAAGCAATGTAAGGTCAATTCAATGAGGTTGAATCGACCTTGTGACCTCCAACATCGAAGTAGTTAAACCACTCACTTACCGGCTGGTAATTTACTGATCAGCAGCAGCCTAGCTATGCTGAAATACCGGATCCGGATTGATATTTGCAATTAAAAGAAGCTCATGGTGTGGGTGATCATATGAAGGAGAGAACATGATTTGCTGGCTTATTGAAAGGAGACTAGAGATCTAGAGGCCTCTTTGGGTGGTTCGGTGAACTTGTTGACTACGGAAGACATACCGTATTTTACAGTAAGCTATTATACTAATTGGAAAGGTAGGTATATACGATTTAATCATTAATATTTTAGACAGTGAGGCTACTATAATTGACTGAAAAACTGCCTACGCATAACAAAGGACGTAGCTAGTATGCAGTATCTATCGTAACATTGCGAACAAAACCTTTACCAATAAATTGACTAAAAGCCTTTTACAGAAGAGGCTATTGATGTGGTGTTCGCAGACTCCGGTTCATTAAAGACCCTATATTTTCTATGCGCATGATCTTCGAAAAGCTTTTGGAATGTAATATGCCTTTAGATTTACGTAGACTGCCAAACAAGCCTTCGACTGCATTAAGGAAAGACAAAGTAAACTACTGACAGGGAATATGCCACCTCGGTGATATCCCTAATTGCAGACCAGTGGTGACCGATGATGACATTCAACTGATGTCATGGCAGAGGTTGGCATCCCGAGCAAATTAATATGATAGACAAAAGAGGCGCTATCAGACCCAGTGAACGGGATTGAAATACAACATTCTTGCGTGTCTTTTCAACTTACAATAGAATCAGGCAATTACTATTTAGTAGCAGTCTGTAAAAGGTCTGTAAGTGTTCAGCCCGGAGGCTGGTTGAATCCTCAGAGTGGTAGTGGTGGTGGTGGTCTAGATTATTGCTTTAAGAGGCAGTACAACTAAGCAACCATCCTCTATATAACACTAATCGGAGAGAAAAATGGAAGGGATACTACACTTCGAAAAATGAAGGTATCGGCCAAAGGAAGACGAGGGCCACGACGGGCATGAAAAGGAAAGACTCCCTAGACCTCGCAACCTAATACCGTCGGGGTCGGTAAAGAACAAAAGATGACCAAGGGAGGTCAGATACGAAAGTGAGGAGCATGGCACAAGTAAGTGGAAGCAATGTCAGCATTCAGCTCAGGGCCCCGTGGTCGCCAACCCACGCTCCCAAGTTGAGAGGCCTTGGGGCCTCTTACGACAGGCAGGGTATACCGTGGGTGTTATTCTACCGTCCCTACCTATAGGGGGATGGAACCTCAGATGGTGCCACCAAACGCTATATGGTTATAGGAAAACCGCATAATGAGGAGTGAAGTAGTTGTTATTCCTCACAGGGCCAGAAACTGATGTTGCAGCATGACAGGCCCTCGACACACTAGTTGTGCTCTGAATGCCATGAATCAGCCATAAGTGAGACCGAGACTTCGATGGAAACTACATTTGGCTCCGGCCTGTGCTGAGAGACAGCCATGCAATAATAGCGTACCCATCAAGAGATAGCAACAGGTGGCCTGTTAAAGATAATAAGAGATATTGTTGTCAACCCCGATGGCTCGATTTTTAATCTGTGAAGCAGTATGCAATGTTGTTCCCGGATAGTTATCTTGAATGAAATGCATAAAAGAACAAATAGAAATTGTAGACACTTTTTATGAGAAATGGGAAGATGATTTACAGTATTGACGGGTAAGGTAACAGTAACCATTCGTTTATGGATAAGTATTATGCTTCAAATATTTAGGCTCTGCAGTTACGCACAAAAATGACGTCACAGTGGAAATAAGGGAAAGAACAGCTTCGGGAAACTAATGTCTGAGTTGTTGTTATTTTGGCTTTCTCTAACGATCTTAACGTCGCACAAATATGCACAAGCACATTCAGGTTTTCGGTGATGCTGGGATGAGGATGAAGCATTACGATACAGGACTCTAACAGCATAGCAATCTCTCTCAGTACGTCTGGTCTCTGAATAATGTCATGGCGGTCAGATACATCTCTAAAGATTTATAAACCATAATCAAGTCCATAGTTTTTTTTTATAGTGAATACCTGATCGAACAGTGAACATCTTAAAAGCATGGGAGAGGAAGATATTAGCTCTGTTTGTTACAAAGATGTAAACAAACAAACAAACAAACAAACAAACAAACAAACAAACACCTTGGCCGTCTGTACAGGATGTGAGTTCAGGTCTTTGGCACCCTGGGCATTCCCTTCCTTAACTTGACCTCTTCTATCTACCAAACTAAAAACCAAAAACGTCTTCAGGCTTTTCAATCGTTCACATCAGCTTGGCAACGGGATTTTCAAATTATAGTTTAATGATCATTATCACGAACATTTTCCGTCAGCTTCTTCGCTTCCAGACCTCACGAATACACTCCTCGGTCTTCGTTTGCTGGTATACTGTATGTTGTAAACACTTACGAACATCCTTAGTCACCAGCTTCCTAAAGTGAAAAAGGAAATGTACAGTTTAACGTGACTGTTGATATATACTTTTATATTTGCCAGTAGTTTAACGTTGCGCCAACTTCCATACTAACGCAAGCTTGCATTCTGGATATGGTTGGGTTCAAATCCCACTACTCGCAGCCTAGAATATGGTTTTCCGTGGTTTCCCGTTGGGGCTGTACCTTAATTAAGACCACGACCACTTCCTTCTAAATCTCAGCCCTTTCCTGTTTCATCGTGATCGAAAAGCCACTAGCAAAAACAGATAATTGTAGGGAAATTAGTTAAAAAATCCTTTTCTACGCAAAATTCCGGCACTGCCCTCTCTCTAAACATCTATAACAATTTAAGAGGCGTTAATTAATTATATGCTTGCAAGGCTAAGGTGTCTTCAATGTTTCAATGTTATTGTCTTCCATAGCCATAAATGGCAGGTAAATAAAAGACCCTATAAATCACGAAAATCTTATACTATAGCGGTCAACAGCTATTGACAAGAAAGATCATAAGATTATTTTTGTATTTGGTGCTGTTGTGGCAATGGAGTTCGTTGTTTTAAGGATGCAAACAACGGGAGTATAGAATAAAATATATTTAGTTTTCTCCTGAAAGATTAAGGCCTCTTTTCCATCTAACCAGAAAATGCAGCATTTACATGTGCAGCATTAAAAGGAATAGACTACAAATGAAACATCTTACAACTACTAAAAATGCAGTTCCGGTATTATAATAAAGAGAAGTACGTTATGATGATGATGATGATGATGATGATGATGATGTCTGGCTCCATGGCTAAATGGTTAGCTTGTTGGCCTTTGGTCACAGGGATCCCGGGTCGATTCTCGGCAGGGTCGGGAATTTTAACCATCATTGGTTAATTCCGCTGGCACGGGGGCTGGGTGTATGTGTCGTCTTCATCTCATTTCATCCTCATCACGACGCGTAGGTCGCCTACGGGAGTCACTTCAAAAGACATGCACCTGGCGAGCCAAACTTGTCCTCGGACACTCCCGGCACCGAAAGCCATACGCCATTTCATTTCATGATGATGTACATAAGTATCGGCTCTTCTTTACGTTAATCAAAGAAAGAAGACTTCCGACTATATGAAGAATGAGAATACCATGCAAAGAAAGAAAATGAGTAAGACACGTAGGGAAATGGAAAAATGGTTAGACCTCACAAAGTTAATACCGTTGGGATGGGAAGTTGATAAAAAAGAGTCAGGCAGGACAGATTGACGAGAGGAGCTTGGCACAAGTATATGGATGCAATTACACACTCAACTGGAGTAATATTGTCTCGCAGGTTGTTAACCAAAGGGGGATTGTAGTGGAGTTTATATGCTCTTAGAAGGAAACGTAATAATGTCGAAGAGGTTGGCCAAGAGTAGATAATGGAGATGAAACAGAGGTCTGGCACAGAGGAATATAAACAAAGTCAGACGCATCTCCTGAACATGTTACCACTCCGTGGTGGAAATGATTTCATCCTACAGTTGCATTCAGACTAAACATGATCATTTATTGCTCGGCTGAGTGGGTAAGACGGTAGGATCTCTGGCCTTCTAAACCCAAGTTGGTGGTTTCGATCCTGGTTCAGTCGAGTGGTGTTTGAAGGTAATCAAAAACATCAACCTCGTGTTGGTAGATTTACCGGAACGTAAAATAACTCCTTCAAGACAAACTTCGCGCACCTTGACGTTTCCGAAAATCGTAACATTAGTTAGTGGGACGTTAAAAACAAATTATTTATTATTATTATTATTATTATTATTATTATTATATCTGACTCCATAGGTGAGTGGTCAGCTTTTTCGACTTCGTTCCTCGGGATCCCGAGTTCGATTCCCGATCAAGTCGAGATATTTTAATATTAAATGGTGTATCACCTTGGCTCGGGGATTGATGTATGTACTGCACCCAACATTACTGCAACTCATACGTCGCACACAACACTCCCTTCTACCACACAAACACTCAGTTTCCTATAGGCGGCAGACACCTCTCACTCCTCATCAGAGGGTCTGCCTTACAAGAGATTATTATTATTATTATTATTATTATTATTATTATTATTATTATTATTATTATTATTATTATTACAAGGCGAGTTGGCCGTGCGGTTAGGGGCGCGCAGCTGTGAGCTTCCATCCGGGAGATAGTGGATTCAAGCCCCACTGTCGACAGCCCTGATTATTGTTTTCCGTGGTTTCCCCATTTTTACACCAGGCAAATGCTGGGGCTGTACCTTAATTAAGGCCACGGTCGTTTCCTTCCCACTCCTAGGCTTTTCCTATCCCATCGTCACCATAAGACCTATCTTTGTCGATGCTACGTAAAGCAAAATGTAAAAAGACTTATTATTATTATTATTATTATTATTATTATTATTATTATTATTATTATTATTTACGTGATCAAAAAGAAAAGAAAACAGCTCTGTGATACCTACGTTAACGTACGGTAATTCTTCCTTGTACGAAATGCATCTAGGAATAGGAATATTTAATGTCTTCTCTTTTGATATTCCGTGCAGCTTCATCTCGCAGCAGAGAAATTGCTGCGTGGGCGTTGCTATCGCAACTCACTGCATCGCTCTCCGGGGGGCCTTGTCTTATCTGAGTGGCGGAGACTGGTATCATCGCTACTACACTGATGTCACCTTAGCCTCCCTCTCTTTCTTTCTCCCATTGTGCTAACACTACATCTCTTCTAAACACTCAACAACCAGAACCGTAGAGGAAAGCAACAGCTCTTATAATAGGACTGTTTGGGTTGGAACTCAGCAGGAAAATCAATTAAGACCTCACAAACTTTATGGTAATAGTTAGGGAAATAATTTTAAGGTGGAAAGTATGGTCAGAAAAGGAGGGGAAAAGTTCTGAAAGTACATACAAAAATGTGCAAGAAAGGTGATGAAATCAGGTTAAGAATCAAACCAGTTACATAAACTTTCCCTCTCCCATTTACTGAATTCTAATAATTAATAAACTTGTTATAGTGGATTACACACCACATTTAATGTTTTTGACAGCAAGTCGCTGGTGCTTTGAGCTCAATAGGTCCTTGTATATAGAGAAACATCTACAGAAACCAATGGAGCATATCTCGTCAGCACTCACAAAGGAAGTCAAAGTTGCAAAGGTTTCACTTCACATCTGGACTATTCTTCAAATTGAATTCAAATTTGTTTTTAGCAAATCCATCAAGGTTCTCCTTAACACTCTTCAACTTCTTCCAAACTCTGAATCACAACTTCTCCTTCTTTTTAACTTTCGGCATGATTTTGATGATGCTTGTTGTTTAAAGGGGCCTAACATCTAGGTCATCGGCCTCTGATGGTATGAAATGAGACGAAATGTAATGACAATTTAACAGTCCAAAATCATCCACTGACCAGAATTCAAAATGTGATGACGAAGAATGAATGGATGGATATGAATTCAAAACAATCAGTTGGATCCAACCGCAATGCCCCACATTCCCAGAAACTAGCGTTAAACAAAAGTATTACTGACCAAGGAACTGTTTCTAAAGCACAATCCTGAATCGATGATGCTTCTAGTCTAAAGGGGTCCAAAATCCAGGTTATCGGCCCCTCAGAATGGTACTTATTGCTAGGAAAGTAGAACCATGGTATTTGTCATGTTGCGGTACTAATCAAAAGTGGCGTAGACTCGTGGTATTCCACACATTATGGTACTACTCACAGGTAATGTGATACTCACATGTAACGCAGACCTATGGTGTTTCTCTCATTGCGGCGCCATGTACAGGCAACGCAAATCTATGGTGTTCTTCACATAGGTGTACTAATCACAGGAACTCGTACTATTTCGTGGTGTTCCTCACATAGTGGGTATTAAACATAGGCAAGGCATGGTGTCACACACCCATGCTGCTCATATAGTGGTACTAATCACAGGTACTGTAAAACTCATCCTGATTCACACACTGTCGCTGCTAATCATAAACTGACTGTGTCCGGCTCCATGGCTAAATGGTTAGCGTGCTGGCCTTTGGTCACAGGGGTCCCGGGTTCGATTCCCGGCAGGGTAGGGAATTTTAACCATCATTGGTTAAGGGGCTGGGATCATTTCATCCTCATCACGACGCGCTGGTCGCCTACGGGAGTCAAATCAAAAGAGCTGCACCTGGCGAACCGAACCCGTCCTGGGATCTCCCGGCACTAAAAGCCATACGCCATTCAATTTTTTTTTCAAACTTATTGTGTTCCTAACATAGTGGTACTACGCACAAGTAAAGGTGACCCATGGTGTTCCTCGCGTGGTGGTACTAGTTACATGTAGCCTCATGGCTCTAATTCGATCATCCCTTGGTCGCCCATTTTAGTCGCCTCTTACGACAGGCAGGGTATACCCACAGGGGGATGTGTGTTTGGTCCGTGAGAGCTATTTTATTTCGCTCAAGTCCACCGGCAAGCCGGTTAGGACCCCCCTATTCGCTACCTGGGACGCGTCACATTGGAGTATCACCTCTCCCCATGCTACGCCAGCGTAGTAGGTTCGAGGTCGGCATGATTTTGTGCTGTGAAAAAATACATTCAGGTTTGGACTGGTAAAACACTAACACGGCCAACAAGAGAGTACACAGTCAATGGGTGGAACCGTTAAATTCATGCCAGTACTAACCGAACTTGGTTTAAACTGTTGCAGCATCATTGTTTAAATTTTAATTTGATTTCATAGCTGCAGGTTGGCCATTCTCGCTGGGATATGAATTACTGGTGGTTACCATAAATTATATTGTAATATTTACTTATTGACAAAATGTAAAAAATCTCTTCAAGAAGAGAAAAAAAGGATTCTGTATAATCTTTTAAAAAATACGCAGATAAGAGAGGGAAGAAAAGGTGCTGAAGCATGAAATAGGAGGGAAAAGGCGGAAAAATGTAATCTCACAATAAAGGTGCAAAAGGTGCAACAAATTGTGTTTATTTCGCTTCATTTCATGTCCCCAAACACATGTATTGACCTGTCTGTGCGAAAATAGCTATACTTTTGCAAAGCCTTAAAAGCCTTTCACCGAGCTCGATACCTGCAGTCGCTTAAGTGCGGCCAGTATCCAGTATTCGGGAGATAGTAGGTTCGAATCCCACTATCGGCAGCCCTGAAAATGGTTTTCCGTGGTTTCCCATTTTCACACCAGGCAAATGCTGGGGCTGTACCTTAATTAAGGCCACGGCCGCTTCCTTCCCACTCCTAGCCCTTTCCTGTCCCATCGTCGCCTTAAGACCTATCTGTGTCGGTGCGACGTAAAACAACTAGAAAAAAAGCCTTTCACTAGTAATAATCATTCAAAATAGACTCAAAATAGAAACTTGGCACGATGATCAACATCGCTACAAGCCTGCCGTTGTTTCATAGGCTTTCCATAGCTTAACAAAATGAATGAGTCTAAACAGGAATCCGGTAGTTTCCCCGTTTATGCCAATAAAATATTATATTGATAGGATGTACACTCAAGTGCACAAAGATTGGCCGTTGCGGAAGATGGCTTTCATTCACAATCTGTTCTTTGAAATGGTATCAGCATATTCTGCAGGATTCGAAGTATCAGCTCTTCAGCAAGGGTTTCATCGCGTAGCGTGCAATCATATGGCCCTCCATATGCTCTGATGCTGCAGTCCTCCCTCGGATCGAACCCCGACTTCGCTATCCTTGAGAGCGATTCGAAGACCTATCCCTTTCCCACATGAATGTCGCCGGAAACCTGTATGTGCTAGTGTGACGCTCAATCACTATAGCCCATTCCGTGTTAAGAAAACAGTATTGCTTTTATGGACCTACAAGGAGTGAACACACCCCCTCTTAGACACTCATAATTCCTTGTGATTAAAGAATATTATAATGTATTTTATATTGTATTATGAAAGAAGGAAAATGGATGAGGCATGTTTTTGCCCATGAGTTATTAAAATAACTACTTAACATTCTCTATTGTATAAATACATTCGCAGGGAGGTAGCACAATGGCGGGAACAGCCATCGCTTTGTTGCCTTCCTTAATTTTCCTTCTGAGTTGCTCTGGTACATGCAACGCGTAATCCGTTACGCTGTGAATCGCCGGCCCCTATCATTGTTGGAGATAAGTCATCTACTTATTTATGTGCGTGTTCTAATATTCTTGTCTTGTACAGCAATTGTTAGTGAAGATGTGCAGCGATACTTCACGTCATGACTTGTACTGATACAGAAATTCGCTATGATTTTGATCTGTGCTTGGGTTTGTTATTTAGCTCTTGATTCTTAATAGCATTTTATTTTTGCCACATTTTTATCACTTATTCACGAGCGCATTTAATTGTTACCATTCTTTTCGTGCGGCGATATGACGGCACAGTTAGTAACCGGCGTTGCCTGGGCAAATTTATCAAATGCAGTTAACTGCGTCCCCCACCTCGAGCTATGAAAATTATCTGTTGTCTATTTTATCTCGGTTTGCCTTGAACTTGAGGGTTTTGTATGTGCAGTAAAAACCTAAATAAGCCCCCCCCCCTTAGATGTTCAAAAATTGCAGCTTAGTTTCTTCCTTCTTTCATTTTGAACTTCAATGCTGAGCTGCACGAATACGAATATACTGTATATGCCACGGTTTTCCCGTAATGCTGTTGAGTAGACCCGTTCGATATGGTAACGATGTTGTCATAAGAGCAATACTGTTTTATTAACGTGGAGTGAACTATAGCAAAAATAAAATGTTCTCTGTCTCTCTCACACACAGTCATTTTATTTTTATGTTTGCAATAATATCTCTCCCCCCCCCCCCCCCCCACTATTTTCGTTCTACAAAATCACTTTTTGAGTGCTATTAGGAAGTTGAATCTCTGTTATAGCAGACAATGTAACCTACTTCGTCTCTTCCTGTTCTAAGAACGTGATACTTGAAACAATAAATACATCTGCTAACGTTACAGAAGTTATTACCGTTCGTAAAACAATCGTAATTCAACGGTCTGAACAAAAAGAGGAACAATTCGTGCAAGTTATTATATTGCCATATTTCACCACCGAGTGATTCTAAGAACTACCTGCAGCCTGGACTTACTGGCTTAAGATGGAGTGCAACTGTGGAAAGCAGACGGACGAAGATAAGAAAAGTAATACATACTTTCAAAACCGAAGATCTGTGTAAATTAAAACATAGAAGAGCTCTCCAAGTAGCAATGGATCTTTCAGAGATTCAAGATTTTTCTAGGTAAGACTCCAGAGTTTAATGAAATGAAAATATATTTTGTTCCTTTCTACAGATTCGAAAATTAGTTCTAAACAATGGATTATTCTATACGACCTACAAATGCTTATATTCCTGTCCTGACATCTTGTTAATATGGAGTCCCAGCTAAGCGTGGCATTTATTGCTTCCACTTTTTCCTATCGCGCTAGATTAACCTTTTCTCACCTAATTCACAAGATCGTAATGGATTAGACTTTTTTAATGGCGCTAACGAGTCGCTATTACCGCATGAAATCGGACTGCAATGATTGTGTGGGTCTCACATAGTGTTTCTCTTATTTCTTCTATTGCTATGGTTGGCCAGCAGGTGTCAGGCTTAGAATTTGTCGATCAGAAAGTAGAAAACGCTGTTTAATGTGTGATTTCTGCCTGTTCCTCTCCAAGAAAAAAACACCGATTTTTAACGTTCCACACACAGACATACATAATGTTGAGAATGACCTGTTGGAAGCAGATTAAATGGAACATTTGACTGAATCTTTTTCATTAAAATGTATTGTAGTTATTTGGTATTCCCTCTCCCAAAGAATTATATCACGAAATATTTAAAAGATTGTACTTTTATCGTTCTTTTCGTGCGGCTTCTTGGCTGAATGGCCAGCGTAGTCATCTTCAGTTCAGAGGGTCCCGGGTTCGATTCCAGGCCGAGTCGGAGATTTTAACCTTAAATCTTAGCTTTTAAATAGATTTAAAAGATTAGCTCGGGGACTGGATAGTTGTACTGCAAATCAGATACCACACACAAAATACTATCCTCCACTACAAAAATCCACAGTTCTAGCAAGCAACTCAATGTTGAAACATCCTAGGGATATGAGCTACGAATTTTAGGTAAATAAAACATAATAAAGTATACGGTAATAATAATAATTATAATTTCGTGTGGCTATTTCGAGCCGAGTACAGCTCTTGTAAGGCAGACCCTCCGATGAAGGTGGGCGGCATCTGCCATGTAACTGCGTGTTATTGTGGTGAAGGATAGTGTTAGGTGTGGTGTGTGAGTTGTAGGGATGTTGAGGACAGCACAAACACCCAGCCCCCGGGCCATTGGAATTAATCAATGGAGGTTAAATTTCCCGACCCGGCCGGGAATTGAACCCGGTACCCTCTGAACCGAAGGCCAGTACGATGACCATTCAGCCAACGAGTCGGACATAATAAAGTATGAGAAAAATTATTAATTTATTCTTAAAATTTACAATCGTTTTCTTAATCATCGTTATCCGGTCGGTTAGATTAGCAGTTTTCAATGCATTGTTTCACTTTAGCATCACTACAAGCGCTAATGTGTGTCAATGCATTGTTTCACTCCAGCACCACTACAGGCGCTAATGTGAGTCAATGCATTGTTTCACTCCAGCACCACTACGAGTACTAATGTGAGTCAATGCATTGTTTCACTCCAGCACCACTACGAGTACTAATGTGAGTCAATGCATTGTTTCACTCCAGCGCCACGACGAGTGCTAATGTGAGTCAATGCATTGTTTCACTCCAGCGCCACGACGAGTACTAATGTGAGTCAATGCATTGTTTCACTCCAGCGCCACGACGAGTACTAATGTGAGTCAATGCATTGTTTCACTCCAGCACCACTACGAGTACTAATGTGAGTCAATGCATTGTTTCACTCCAGCACCACTACGAGTACTAATGTGTGTCAATGCATTGTTTCACTCCAGCACCACTACGAGTACTAATGTGAGTCAATGCATTGTTTCACTCCAGCGCCACGACGAGTGCTAATGTGAGTCAATGCATTGTTTCACTCCAGCGCCACGACGAGTACTAATGTGAGTCAATGCATTGTTTCACTCCAGCGCCACGACGAGTGCTAATGTGAGTCAATGCATTGTTTCACTTAAGCACCACTACGAGTGCTAATGTGAGTCAAGGCATTGTTTCACTTAAGCACCACTACGAGTGCTAATGTGAGTCAAGGCATTGTTTCACTTAAGCACCACTACGAGTGCTAATGTGTGTCAAGGCATTGTTTCACTTAAGCACCACTACGAGTGCTAATGTGAGTCAATGCATTGTTTCACTTAAGCACCACTACAAGCGCTAATGTGAGTCAATACAGAGTTTCACTTTAGCAACACTACAAGCGCTAATTTGAGTAAATACAGAGTTTCACTTTAGCAACACTACAAGCGCTAATGTGAGTCAATGCAGAGTTTCGCTTAAGCACCACTACGAGTGCTAATGTGAGTCAATGCATTGTTTCACTTAAGCACCACTGCAAGTGCTAATGTGAGCCAAGGCATTGTTTCACTTAAGCACCACTACGAGTGCTAATATGAGTCAATGCATTGTTTCACTTAAGCACTACTACGAGTGCTAATGTGAGTCAAGGCATTGTTTCACTTAAGCACCACTACAAGCGCTAATGTGAGTGAAGGCATTGTTTCACTTAAGCACCACTACGAGTGCTAATGTGAGTCAAGGCGTTGTTTCACTTAAGCACCACTACAAGCGCTAATGTGAGTCAAGGCATTGTTTCACTTAAGCACCACTACGAGTGCTAATGTGAGTCAAGGCATTGTTTCACTTAAGCACCACTACAAGCGCTAATGTGAGTCAAGGCATTGTTTCACTTAAGCACCACTACGAGTGCTAATGTGAGTGAAGGCATTGTTTCACTTAAGCACCACTGCAAGTGCTAATGTGAGTAAAGGCATTGTTTCACTTAAGCACCACGACGAGTTCTAATGTGAGTCAAGGCATTGTTTCACTTAAGCACCACTACGAGTGCTAATGTGAGTCAATGCAGAGTTTCGCTTAAGCCCTTATAACTACATTCGGTGTGGACATATTTTAAAAAAATCAAAAAACGCCTAAGCGTATTGAACCATTGGAACACATACTGAAATTATTATGTAAATAAGTTGATTTGGCTAGGTTTTGAATAAAAAAGAAAACGAGTAAAGAAACAAGCGAATTTGGGCTGTTTTCCGGCACCGCATTTAGGCCGGAGGTGATATCCGATATTTTTTAAAAGTTTGATAGAGATATCCAAGACTCATAATTTGAAACCTTTTCGGGCCCTTTAGCCCTTCAACTTTCGGCTCAAAGGAAATTGTTTATTTTTACGTTTTTCATTGTATGGGGAACCTCTACTTTGGCTGCTAAGAAATGTTTTCAATATTAAAACACGCAGTTCCTATACACGGCACGGCCGCCTACCCTCGTTGGAGGGTCTGCCTTGCACTAGGATAGGATTAGCCACACGAAATTATTATTATTATTATTATTATTATTATTATTATTATTATTATTATTATTATTATTATTATTTTATTCCGCTTTGTGGCACACGCTGCTAGGCGGAAGGTTTTTACATGGCTGCACACCAATATAATATAATGTGTTTAACTTCCCTTCAATTGTAATCAGTTTTAAGTTTTAAGACAATTTGGGCCGGGCTGAGGAGCTCAGACGGGGACGGATGTAGAGTGAGTCTTGGCCCGTAGATGACCGCGGTTGGCCCATAGTCCGACAGCTCTGCATTCCGACGGGCCAACCGAGCAGAGGAGGGGTGGCCACGGCTCTACCATGGTTCTACACCTCTGTATTCGAGAGACGGAGAGGGGTGGGAATGGTTTTCCCTGGTTTTCCATTCTCCTGCACTAAGGCGAATGCCGGGACAGTTCCTAGTACAGTATAGACCACGGCCGCCAACTCTCTCGCCTTCTCCGCACATCTCCTGGCCTGAGTCACCGTCTAAGAGGCTAAGAGGCCCGCCTCTCCCTTCAGGAGGAAGAGGAAGCTCAGACGGTTAAGGCGCTAGCCTTCAGACCCCAACTTGACAGGTTCGATCCGGGCTCAGTCCGGTGGTATTTGAAGGTCCTCAAATACGTTAGCCTCGTGTCGGTAGGTTTACAGGCAGGTAAAATAACTTCTACGGGACTTAATTCCGGCACCTCGACATCTACCAAAATCGTAAAGTTGGTTAGTGAGTGGGACGTAAAAAAAAGGAAATTATTATTAAGAGAATTTGGGGCGCGATGCTGATATGTTACCCTGAGAATGAGTTCTTTTAACGTGTGAATGGTGTGAGTCTCTCGCATACAACCACTCTAATATGACAGCCGACTGAGCTGGGATGTTAGTACATGATGTACAGCATACTGTAATTCCTAAGGTAAATCGAAGAGTAAAATCCTAGTACGATTTCGATCTTGGCACGTTTTTATAACGAAGAACCGCATCTACATGGGTAACAGAAAAGAAAGGACGCAGGGGAGGGCCGATGACCTAGATGCTAGGTCTATTTTTACAACAATCTTATTCGTCATGATTAGGAGGAAGATACTCAGATGAATGTCTGACTGAATTATCGCTCAATGTTAATTGTATTTAATTTTCAGTAAAATTGGCATATTGTATTTCTAAACCAAAATCATAACCCCCATGACGCAACAGCCCCGAAGGGCCTTGGTCTACCAAGCGGCCGCTGCTCAGCCCGAAGGCCTGCAGATTAGGACGTGTCGTGTGGTCCGCACGACGAATCCTCTCGGCCGTTATTCTTGGCTTTCTAGATCGGAGCCGCTATCTCACCGTCAGACAGCTCCTCAATTGCAATCGCTTAGGCTGAGCGGACCTCGAACCAGCCCTCAGACCGAAATAAAGATCACTGATCTGGCCGGGAATCGAACCCGAGGCCTTCGGGAAAGAGGCTAACACGCCACCCCTATACCACAGCGCCGGCATCATATTTCTAAACATCTTCCGAATTTTTCGAGCTCTATCTTCCGAAATATAATTTTTGAAATGTGGCAACACTGCCTACCATATTCATTCCTGCCATCTCATCGCTGTAGAATTTACGTTCGTATTCGAAAGTTGATGTGTTTCGATCCTTGTGTGGACTACTTCAGTTTCTGCGCAACCTTTGAATTAGTTTGTGTTTAAAATTGTCTAAGAATGAGTGGAATTAACGTGGTCGAGAAAACCGGAAATTTCAGCGAAAATCCTGTCCTACACAAAATTCGCAGGGGTAGCCGTTTGAATCCTGGATGCAATCGTGAAAGACCGATATCAGTCACGACGTGAGCCAGTGACGGCTGTGTACTACGTTATTTCATTCAATAATTCATTTGAGAACACAATTTGCAGCTTTGGTTGTCGAAGTTTCACCAACAGTCGTATTGATTGGTAGGTTCCGTGACAATGGCAGACATTCCTGCTTCAGGCAGCCACACGCCAGTGCGTGCCCGCTGTGTTAAACATCATTTGCATCCAGTTGCTATGGTGACACGACGGCGCGGCGGCGAGGAATTCGACTACGCGTCGTGCTCCGACTGGCGATCTTCAACCGCTATTGAAACAACCTTCTCTCTTGACTGAGCCCATAACATTACAAAACTCCAGAAACTCGATTATTAATCCAGCGAAATATTTGTATGAAATTAGGGTCAGGTAGTAGCCTCATATACCTATATCATCGATTTTTTGTTGCTGGCTTTACGTCGTACCACTTTTATAGCGACGATGAGCTGGGACAGGGATAGGATTGGGAAGGAAGTGACCGTGGCCTTAATTGCCATGTGCGAAAATGGGAAACCACGGAACATCATCTTAAGGGCTGCCGACAGTAAGGATCGAACTCACCATCATGTGACCTGAACCGCGCAACCAACTTACTTGTTGTGTACAGTTTACACCAAGAGAAATTGGTCCCTAAAAAGCAAATATAGCAAACGTAAGGCACACCATCGATGCCAATTTGAATAGCTGTATATGGAAAGAACTGAGCTCCACCATCAGCCATCTTAGATATCTCAGGCATACCTAAGAAATGAGACGTGATGGAATTTCCCGTTGCTTTCCCCACTGATCTAGACAGTATTATTACATATCAGTCTGTCGAATCCACAACTAACCAACCCTATGAACAACACATTCACGCCACTTATAACAGGGCCTGTCTGCATTAGGAATGATATTACTATCATTGCCCATACCTCAGTCATTTTAATATTGTTAAAGCCAAGAATAAGACTGAGATTAATGGAGGTAACAAGTTTGTTCCATTCCATACCAGAAGACATAGTGCGTTGTAAATATTATGTTTCACCATAGACGGATCTATGCATTCATATATACCTAAGTACATTCATGAAAGTCATAGTGTAATCCTAGACCAATTGGGTTACTAATTAGTAATTTCATTATTCGAACTTGGCACTATTATACTTACCCGGTATTATGAAAATAGCCTTACAATCTTAAAAGGAAAATATTCTCATTGCCCCTCGCTTTTTACAATCATTTTTTGGGTTCGGCACTTCGTATGGATTCAGCCCATTTTTCGGCCGGATACCTTTCCTTACGACAACCCTGTGTGGAGGAATGTACTCACCAATGTGGTGATTTGTAGTGTAATGTGTTGTAAGTAAGTTAAGAAGTGAAAGCCACTATACTCACCAGTCATCTCGTAATAAAGCTTCATTCCGTATTCACAATGCTGAATTATAACAAAGTAAGTTTTTTTTATGCATCTTCCTATTCAGTACATATTCACAACTCCCTGAGGGGGTTATAAAGTCATGTCATAAAATGCATACATGTTTCAACCCTGTTTGTGGATCATCTTCAGTGATAAAAGAAAATCAGCTTTAAAATTTTACAAAAGTACTAGTGGTACAATTCTTTATTGAACTACAGACTCACAGCATTACAATTGTAGACAATCATAGTAGTTTCACAAGACAATTCCATGGCCTTACACGTCAAAAGATTGAACATTAACGTTTTCCAATCCCACCATTTTAAACGATAAGCTTTCTGTATGTCCGTCTCTGTGGTTTAGTGGTTAGTGTGATTAGCTGCCACCCCCGGAGGTCCGGGTTCGATTCCCGGCTCTGCCACGAAATTTGAAAAGTGGTACGAGGGCTGGAACGGGGTCCACTCAGCCTCGGGAGATCAACTGAGTAGAGGCGGGTTCGATTCCCACCTCAGCCATCCTGGAAGTGTTTTTCCGTGGTTTCCCACTTCTCCTCTAGGCAAATGCCGGGATGATACCTAACTTAAGGCCACGGCCGCTTTCCCTCTTCCTTGTCTATCCCTTCCAATCTTCCCATTACCCCCAAGGCCCCTGTTCAGCATAGCAGGTGAGGCCGCCTGTGCGAGGTACTGGTCATTCTCCCCAGTTGTATCCCCCGACCCAGAGTCTGAAGCTCCAGGACACTGCCCTTGAGGCGGTAGAGGCGGGATCCCTCGCTGAGTCCGAGGGAAAAGCCAACCCTGGAGGGCAAGCAGATTAAGAGAAGAGAGAGAGCTTTCTGTATAATAAGCTCAGTGATATTTTCATTGTGTTTTTAAATATTTTAACTAAACATAAAATAAACTTGTGCCTTTGTAAAATTTTAAAGTTGATTTTTTAAATCACTGAAGATGACCCACGAATAGGGTTGAAACATGTATGAATTTTATGACATGATCTTTTAAACCCCTCAGGGAGTTGTGAATATGTATTGAATAGGAGGATAAATAAAAAACTTATATTGTTATAATGTAACTCATCAGTCAGTCAAGGAGACAGACGCAATCCAAAAGGAATATAAAACATTAATTAATTACCATACACATTTCACTATGTACCTGTAGCGACTTTCTCGATACGACAGTGTTAACTTTGGCGATCGTTCAACTCCTCGCAAATCACGAAAAATGCTGCCAACATACACCGAATGTATCACCGGAGATCTTTCACATGCGGATGTCGTACGACTTGGAGTGCTGAAATGACTTTCTTTCGCCTTCACAAATCCTATTACTTACCTCTGCCGGAGTCCAAGAGCTGACATTCTACCACTAATCAAGAACGGGAGCTAAGAAGAAGAAGAAGAAGAAGAAGAAGAAGAAGAAGAAGAAGAAGATACATCCATTTCCTTGTTGTTTATTTTAAGATATGCCTGAGTACCTGAATTTCGCCCTGAAAGAAAGATTCCTGAACTTGCCAATATATCTCCTGATACGGGAAATTTCACATTTTAGTACATTTAAATGCCAATCGACTATGCTACTTTGAGCACAGGAAGCAAGCGCTAAACTAACTCTGTTATGTAGCGTATCCTATCTACAAGGGCTTTTTCCTGTCGAAACGGCATACCGGAACCTCTATATGCAAACAGGACAGACCCCATACCACCAAGTGTAAGAGGGCCAGGAGCTTTAAACTCGCCATTAATAAATAAATGCATCTCCGATAACCGTAAGAGTAGCAAATATTATTATTATTATTATTATTATTATTATTATTATTATTATTATTATTATTATTATTATTATTATTATTACATAAATAAATAGATTCATAACAATACCTTTTCGGGTTAATGAAACGAAAATATCTGTGGAGGTCCCGCGCTTACGTATCTTTCAGTACAAATGTTTTGAAATTATTGAGTGGAAGGAAGTGTTTACTCGTACGAGATATCGCATATCGACTTCCTTGTTTCGATTCTTGAAACAGAGCATTCTTTCACCTGGTGTCTGCATCGATCTGTGTGCCTTGTGCTAAGAATAAATACGCACACTAGCAAGAAGATTTCAATTGAATGAAAGGGATGTCATTCGAACACGAACCTTCAAATTCAGAGAAGAAATGTCCAAGGAAATATTTAATACTGGGCACACTCTGAATACAGTATCTATTTATTTCAGTGAATGTGAAAGAGGATTTCCCTAGATGTTCCCTATCGTGATTCTAGAAATGTCTTCCATGTCACTGGAAAACGTTATCCTCGCCGTTATTCATAAAAACAAATATTAGTCCTCCTCTTTGTTTTATCCAACTAAGTTTGTTGAAACGAGGCTGCTTGAAAGTCTCCATTCTGCAAATAGACATCACACCACCAAGCGTATGAGAGGTCCAGGAAAGTTAAATTCGCAGCAAATAAATAAATAAATAAATAAATAAATAAATAAATAAATAAATAAATAAATATAAAAGCAAAGACCTGGAATTGAGCCGACGAATATGGCGATATGTCTAAAGCCTGGAATCTGTTTTAAATGTTTTATGAATTGTATTGTATTGAAAATGTTGTTTAAGAATCCTGAAACTTTCTCTGTTTCCATCCTGAGAGTTCCAGCACCTTATTTTCCAGAAAAGAAACGCACTGCAGGTAATAATAATAATAATAATAATAATAATAATAATAATAATAATAATAATAATAATAATAATAATGAGAAAGAGAAAGAGAAACATTATGAGTTCCATCATGTATCTCGCCTACATGTGCTATGGCACACCTGGCATCCCATCGCTTCATTCTCTGCTGTAATAAACAGTGGCGCATTCCATTGTATGTTCCATTTGAGGATGAAGTGAGTCAGAACGTAGCTTATCATATTATATCAAGATCTGAGATAGTGTTATGGACGTAATACAGGTATGTGGGTTTAAAATAGGATTGTTTGTGATTCATGTATGCGACGTGAAGAATGTGCTTTGTCAACCTGTATGAGTCATGTCCCAAGTGCTATGCGTACTTCCCTACCTCTCAGCTATTTCCAGCCACCCCCCTTGTACAGTAATCCAATCTCGCGACGCGGATGTTGAGGGTCTTCAGGTCACGTCTGTTACTGCAGGGCGGAAGGAAGTTCTCTCCCCTCTTCAATCTCAAAGGACTGGAGGGTGCTGATTCATCAGCGAACAGATTTGTGACCATCTGGGAGACCATCATACTGGGGTAGGAAATCGCCAAGGGCTGTGTGGTTCTTGCTTTAATTTCCTGGAATAATCGTATTTGAGTGCATCATAAACGGAATCCTCTTCTCGTCACTTGGTTCTTAATTACAGTGGTTCAAAGTTCGTGAGATATTTATTCTACAGTACAGCGCCAACATGAGTTTGGCATTGTTTCCACTTATTTGTCGCTCACTTCCCCTGACACCTCACTGACTTCGTTGAAATCATGTTCAAAAGCCCAAGTTGGTGGGTTTGATCCTGGCTCAGTCCGGTGGTATTTAAAGGTTCCCGAGTACGTCAGTTTCTTATCGGAGGATTTACCGACACGTAAAATCAGTCATATCCGCCTCTGTGGTGTAGTGGTTAGCGTGATTAGCTGCCACCCCCGGAGGTCCGGGTTCGATTCCCGGCTCTGCCACGAAATTTCAAAAGTGGTACGAGGGCTGGAACGGGGTCCACTCAGCCTCGGGAGGTCAACTGAGTAGATGTGGGTTCGATTCCCACCTCAGCCATCCTGGAAGTGGTTTTCCGTGGTTTCCCACTTCTCCCCCAGACAAATGCCGGAATGGTACCTAACTTAAGGCCACGGCCGCTTCCTTTCCTCTTCCTTGCCTGACCCACCCAATCTTCCCATCCCTCCACAAGGCGCCTGTTCAGCATAGCAGGTGAGGCCGCCTGGGCTAGGTACTGGTCATTCTCCCCAGTTGTATCCCCTGACCCAAAGTCTGAAGTTCTAGGACACTGCCCTTGAGGCGGTAGAGGTGGGATCCCTCGCTGAGTCCGAGAGAAAAACCGACCCTGGAGGGTAAACAGATTAAGAAGAAGAAGAAGAAGAAGAAGAAGAAGAAGGAAATCAATCCTGCGGAACTAAATTCCGGTACCTCGACGTCTCCGAAAACTGTAAACGTAGTTAGTGCAACATAAAACTATGTAATTACGTATTACCACCGAAGTCCATGCGTGAGTGAGCATGAATTGCGTCTCGGACCATCGAGTAACCCCCACGCTGGCCAATATTTTTCTCCTTGGAACATGAATTCCTAACCAAGTACCGCGTAGATTGCAAAAAATGACCATTTGCAAACACCTCGTATATATTACTTCTTCCACTCCCCTATCCAGTACTGGATGTTGGCGATTACTTAAGGGAATTTCATTTGATCAGAGGCTGCATATCCATTGAAATCCGAATGGTTTCGTCTCCAAGAGTGTACAGTCTAGCCTTACATAATTTGTTCGTGCACCTCCAGCATTGTTAAGCTGCGTTCACACTAAGCGCAATTTCCTCGCGTGTAAACGCTCCCCCACCCGTGAGTAATTGCGGAGTGAGGGCCCTCGCCGCGAGCCGGAGCTCAGTCGGTTTTTGTCCACGCATCAATCGGTTTCGCTCGTCGAATTTTGCTCAGCGTAAACGTGGTCCCAATAGTTGCGCGAGAGATGAATCAAGAACAGTGCTTGCAGCTCATCGAGCTCTATAAAAATCGAGATTTTTATGTGGAATCCGAAAAACAAAAACTATTTCAATCGCAATAAACAAGATCTGTGGAAGGAAATTAGTTCTCAACTAAAATTTCCTATTTCTACCGTGAAAGGGAAGATGAAAGCGCTACTGGGATCATATCGAAACGAAAGATCGAAAGAAAATAAGAGCAGAGTCACTGGATCAAGTATGCAATTACTATTGGTTTATAATGCAAAATTGTGTCAATGTATTTCTTTTTTGAACCTACCGGTACCTATTTTGAAGCATTCTTGGGTCATTGTGAAGAACTTACACTGACCGGCACGAAAAACGCAACACTTCTTACATTTCTTACAAAAACTGAAATTTATTTTAACTTTATGACACGTTTATGACACTAATCTACTATATAGCCTATGATGATGAAATTTTGTAGTGGCTGGAGGGACAAAACAAGTTTCCATGTTGGCTGCAAAACCAGTACTGAAGCTTTCAGGATTGTCGAAGGCGGCTCCACTCGCGCTATTTTTCGCTCTGAATTGCGCTCTATTTTGGGTAGTGCGAAATTTCACTCGAAGCGAGTAAGTTTCGCCCGAGCGACTTTCGCGAGGGAGTTTCGCTAGTGTAAACGCAGCTTTATGTTGTCATTTTTAATATTTTCACTTTACAAACATACAAGGTACGCTAGGATGGTTTTGTTTTTCTTCATCGCTGTAATTAGTGTTTATATACACATAACTACGCAATTTTAGAAGCCACTGTCTGAAAAAGGCTAACTATAAAAACATATCCATACTATTTAATAAACCGTGAATCGAAATATAGCCACTATTCTATGCTAATTTTTTGAGTGAAGATCGCAAGGATGGAGTGATATTTCGGGGTATACTTAGAAGTTTAATTTAATTTGATTTAATCTAGCATGCAACAGACCATATACATCTCCATTCACCGAAAATCTATACAGGTACATGACATATTTTACAATTTTATAGGCGATAATCGAACCCGAAGCCTTATTAACCGATGGCCACTACACTGACCATTCATGTGGTGGTGGTGATTATTGTTTTAAGATGAAGTGCAACTGGGCAACCATCTTCTGTTAACACTAATCAGAGAGAAGACATGGAAGGTATCCGACTCTTCGAATAAGGGCGTGAGAAATGAAATACTGCCTAAGCCTGTATACCTAATACCGTCGGGGTCGGAAAAGAACAAGAGTTGACCAAGGGAGATCGGATAGGTTAGATGAAAGTGAGGAGCCTGACATAAGTAGGCCTAAGTGGAAGCAATGCCAGGATTCAGCGAAAGACCCCGTGGTCGCTAACCCACTTTCCCAAGTTAAGAGCTACTGGGCCCCTTTTAGTCGCCTCTTACGACAGGCAAGGGATACCGTGAATGTATTCTACCGCCCCCACCCACAGGGGTTACTGACTGACCATTCAGTCAGTACATCTTGTCATAATATAGGGTCCCAGATTTTCAAAATGGAAAAGTCGGACACTTCGTTACATTAACACAAAATGTTTCACTCCCATAGGCAGTACAATATAAGGTGGAGTTATATTTGAATGTTTGCAGTTTAAGGTGCTTTGTATTGGCTAGGCTTAAAACTATCATTAGATACAATCCTTGCAATGGTGTATGACGTATTTTCTTAGTGAAAATGAATGTAACTAGTTAATGTTAAGTACTCACTTAAACTTTAGCTCAGAATTTTTACTTAAACTACTAAAATATAATTTTACAAAATTATACCTTTGTGAAAACTGGGTGTTATTGTCCTCAACATTCGCTTTCCAATGGGCAGTCCCAGTTAATAGCTTCCAAGTGTTTGAAATCAGAACATAACATTTCAAAGAAATGTAGGAAAGTAAGATACTTTTAAAATGTTGTCAACATCAGAATGTACCTGAAAGTCTTAACTTGGAGTCTATTTTTATCTTTTGCCCCCACACTGATCATCTATGAGAAAATCCTCTTAGTGGGAGCATTTGAGCGAGGCAGACTCAAGGCAGAAGGATAGTAATACTTGAATACCATAATTACTGTTCAAACCTTCTTTTATTTAAGTGCGGAAAAGTATGGGAAAACTGGACAAGGCTGGAATTTAAAAATTACGCTTTAGATATTTCAGCTCATTTAGTGAAAAACGGGACATTTTGTACCCCAAATAGACTTTGTTAGGTCACCGGGACAAAAATTGTAAAAAATGGTTTCAGTTAAACGGGACATCTCGGATCCGTATTTATTAAAACTAACTGTTGAATTTGCTATTTAAAAAATATATAGAATTACTGTAGTATAAGAAATAATGCATGTGGACAGAGGTCTGAACTACTGTAATGTAATTACATGTGCACAGCAGGTGTTGGCCATATGGGTAGTTGGCCCCCAAGCGAAACCGAATATTATGCTAAATACATGTTAAATAGAAATACCCCCCCCCCCCCCCCAACGTTTACTCTACAACTGGAACTGTTTGTACGGAACGAAATGTTTGTAGACTTTAGGAATTGTAGCGAATAGGATCAGATTCGGATGTAGGGTGCTTGGCGCCCGTAACGCAGCCCATTTTGTTGCTTTCTTTTATTGAATTATAAATAATACCAATAATAAAACTTAATATTTAAGGATTAAGTGTAGTTGATTACCGATCTACACAGTCGGCATTTATAAAGTTAGATATGAAGTGAATTGTTGAAAGCATGTTTTTATTAAATTTTGGATGTATTAATAAATTATTAGCCTGCGTAAAACCATTAATTATAACTTGAATATCTAAGTAACTCATTGACTTGGAAAAATCTTCTACGTGTGAGCAGCGGAAGTACAGCGCGCGTGTTGCCTCTTGGAAAGGCATTGATGGGCGTCAACGTATGTGTCAAGATTGGTTTGATTAATGTTCTATGGCCTCCGGAAAGGCCTGGTGCCGGCTTTTTTAATTGACGCCCATGGTAACCTGCGCGTCTAGGTGTATGCTGCTGATGATAGTGAAGTAGGTGGAGGGTGTAACCCGGTGCCGGCAATTAGCCTACTCCTGTCGAATAACACGAAATGGTCTGCTCAATTATTAACGTCCCCATCCGACGGACGAATCACTATCAACAGCTTCATACGCCCTCACTCCATATGAACACTGCGGATAGGTTTCGAATTGAATCCAGGCTTTTCGCACGCATTCTAGTGATTGGAAAATGTATACCACCTTCTCTTCTCTTACCGTGACTGCCAACATTCTGATGATGAAAATTTCTTCTACCAACCGGACACGAACCATGGTGTGAGATCATAAAAACTTGACGCCATAATGAGCATGGCCACCAGGCGGGCGTCAAGAATGATCAATTATTTGTACTGTTTTGTCCTTTTCTTTTTTTCTTTACGTCGCACCGACACAGATAGGTCTTATGCCGACGATAGGATAGGCTTAGAAGTGGGAAGCAAGCGGTCGTAGCCTTAATTAAGTTACATCCCCAGCATTTGCCTGGTGCGAAAATGGGAAACCACGGAAAACCATCTTCAGGGCTGCCGAGAGCGGGGTTCGAACTCACTATCTCCCAGCTCCAGGTACACAGCTGTGCGCCTCTAACCGCATGGTCAACTCTCCCGGTGTTTTGTCCTTTTATTGCTCTCTTTACTTGGTCACAAATTTCATATTCTATATTAAAAAAGTTACACACAAATAGCGTATTACGATAACATTGAAACAGCATTTGAGATAGTGAAGAAATCGGTATGACATTCTGTTTAACGGTGTTCAAAATTGGAAGTACCAAAATCTTCTGCTTGTGTCTATATGTTTAAAATTTTGAATGGTCTCTCTCACCATGATCTCAACGTGACTCTGCACTGTGATCCTGCCACAATATTAACACATCACACTCATATTTCAAACAAGATGGCCTATTTGGAGTTGAAATATTCATGAAGAAATCTGACAACCCACTCAATGAAAAAAATGAAATGAAATGAAATTATTAAAATTCCCGACCTTGCCGGGAATTGAACCCGGGCCCCTTGTGACCAAAGGCCAGCACGGTAACGATTTAGCCATGGAGCCGGACGAAATCAAAACACTTAAGACATTTTCAAATATGTTAAAACATTTTCACTGGTCTAAAGTATTTGCCATATATAAGTACGGTAACTAAAATGTTGGAGTGATTATATTTTGTTTTAGACTAGGTCTGTGTTCGATTTTTGCCGTAACTACTATGCAAATTGACATGCTAATGTATACTGTATTACCATCTTAATGAATAGGCTCTACCAAGCGACCGCTGCTCAGCCCGAAGGCCTGCAGATTACGAGGTGTCATGTGGTCAGTGCGACGAACCCTCTCGGCCATTATTCCTGGCTTTCTAGACCGAGGCCGCTATCTCACCGTCAGATAGCTCCTCAATTCTAATCACGTAGGCTGAGTGGACCTCGAACCAGCCCTCAGGTCCAGGTAAAAAATCCCTGATCTGGCCGGGAATCGAACCCGTGGCCTCCGGGTAAGAGGCACGCACGCTACCCCTACACAACGGGGCCGGCATAATAAATATAATACATACAATAAATATTGATTTATTAATAGAATGCAGTATTTAATTTCAATTAAAAAGTAAATGAATTAACATTAAAATATCATCACTTTATAGAGAAGTAATAATAATTTATTTTGTTTTGACGAACCATGCCTCCCAAAATATGGCGTGGTCTCCGGCATTTATCAGAATTTTCATTTCCCTAAGTTCTAAGCGACTAGCCAATTATTTTGAACAGAGAAAGTGAAACCGTTCATATGTTACAGCCTGTGAAGGCTGCTATTGAGTCTAAATCATCTTTTGTCAAGCCAGTTCATCAGGAGTAACTAAATGGCTTCCCTCTTTTGTCGTACAAGGTAGTCTAACGGTCTTGGCCTCCCCAACCCCTTCCATTGAGTGGCGTCACGCATTGCGTCAACCGGTCACCGACAAGAGTGTATAGAGGGGAATCTGAGATTTGATTAGAGTGTTTGCTAGAATAGTTTAGGTGTACGCAAGACTGTTGACTCAGCGTTCGATTTGCCAACAGTCTAACGGTTGTATTCTTGTGAGAGGATTCAAATGCTGCGTAACACACCTGGCTTCATAGCAGCGCGTGCTAAATGCGGGTACCACAAGATAACGATGAGCTAGGGCGATTTCGGAGACACTGAGCGAGTTGGCTGAGCGGTTCGGGCTGTGCAGCTGTTACCTTGATTCCGGAGATGGTGGGTTCGAAACCCATAATCGGCAGTCCTGAAAATGGTGTTACGTGGTATTGCACTTTCACACCTGCAAAGGTACCTTAATTAAGTTCACGGCCGCTTCCTCCCCAATCCTAGTCTTGTTGCCAAAGACGTGTCTAAGTAAGTGCTACGTAACACCAGTAGCAATAGATTCAGGGACTGTCCTCTATCCATCTGTGTCTGGTGATCCTTTTCGCAACATTGTTCACCGGTTTACTTTCTTTGTAAGTGCTGCCCCCAAATTCATGTTTGTATGCAGCGTGTGAAGACATGGATGAAACAACATTATTCTTGGTTTTCTAATTTAAATGCACTATCTTGATCCGGGCTACCTGAGAAGAATTAATATTAAATGTATAACTACTGTATATCCAACTAGCAGTACTCTTGCACTTCGCAATGAGTTTTAAGAACAATGTTCATGGTACATAACATTTTTTTTGCAAGGTGCTTTACGTCGCACCGACACAGATATCTTATGGCGACGATGGGATAGGAAAGGGCCAGGAGTGGGAAAGAAGCGTCCGTGGCCTTAAGTTAGGTACCATCCCTACATTTGCCTGGAGGAGAATTGGGAAGCCACGTAAAACCACTTCGAGGATGGCTGAGGTAGGAATCGAACCCCTCTCTACTCAGTTAACCTCCTGAGGCTGAGTGGATCCCGTTTCATCCCCTGTAGCACTTTTCAAATTTCGTGGCAGAGCCGAGAATCGAACCCGGATCTCCGGGGGTGGCAGCTAATCACACTAACCACTACACCACAGAGGCGGACTAGAATAGAAGATTACCACCTTACCTGTCACATACGCATAACACTTTTACAGAGTTTGATGTAAAAAGTTAAGTTGAGGTGATTAAATTCATTAACTTACGTTTTCGTAATATTCGTATTTTTCAT